>NC_137881.1:12937350-13459843 GCF_963924005.1 Protomyctophum bolini
AAAAATCAAGGACTGTTCCTTTTTCTGATTGCTTTGAGGGCATGTCAGCTCTTGACAAGCCAACAGCTGCCTCTAATTGTTTTATCCTTTCTTTAATGGGGGAAAATCTGTCTAGAACAGGGGTCTTCAAATGTTGACGATCAAATGTCATCATGTAACAGTTGTTTAGTTATAATGTAGGTGTAGTTATCTCATTATACAAGGGTCTCTTTTTTTTACAGTTAAGATGTGTTAACATTGACGATCAAATGCCATGTATAACACACAGTATCCTCAACAGATCCTCTTTTATTTGTGTAAGTCTCTAAGTCTTTTTTTTTTTTTTTTTTTTTTTTTTAAACAAAACCGTTGAGAGGCATATTTCAGCTGGCATCGTGGCATGTGACTTTTTTGTAGGTTATTATATTTTGTTTCATATGCACCGCATGTACATTCTCAATTTAACGCTGAAAAATAAAAAGTAGCTGAGCTACTTTTTCCATGTAGCTGTAGCTTTACAAGCTACATTTCTCCAGGGGTAGCTATGTAGCTTGATCAAGCTACTGCCATGGTGAGCTACTTGTAGCTTTACAAGCTACGCTTTCAAAGTAACTTCCCCAACACTGGTAATGCACCATATGTCAGAGCGCGGTGGTCACAAGAAAAAGCCCCCAAATAATTGGCAATCATTTTCTTGAATGGATAATAATATAACATTAGGAGTTAATTTGACCTATTCCCAGAGGTGGCAACCTTGTTGAGGACAGATGTCGCCTGCTCAGACTAACAATGGGGGGAAGGTGCTCAATGCAAACTAACCACAACACCACCTCTGCACTAAGATGGTAACACATTTCACACCCTGGCTGCTTTGACGTGCATGCCATGGATGCAGATTTAAAGAGCTGCTATACCATCTTAAATCAGAGGATTTTTCTTGCAGAGAAACAGAGGTATAAAAATACCTCTGTTTACAAAATGCTGTACCCCCCTCCAACTGTATATACTTTCCCCATTTTCAACTGTTTTTATTATATATTGACACTTGCTTTGGCAGTGTAAACGTATGTTTTCTTATGCCAATAAAGCTCCTTTGAATTGAATTGAATTGGATGCAGCCCAGGTCCACCACCCTACATGAACCCCAAAAAGCTGCATTTTTCCTGCATTCACCCAACACACGAACACAGAGTCACACAGAGCCTATCTCTAAAAGATTAGGGTATTTCTATTTGCTGATAATATCCCAACTACTAGCTTTGTAGAAAATCAATACAGTACGTGGAAAGGACATTTTAATAGAGAACAGGGTGTTCTTCAGTTAAACCTGTTATGCCCTCTTTGTGTTTGTGTAATATGTGTCTGAATGGATGCATTATCCCCACACTACAGTATAATCAAATGGTATGTACTAGCCTACTAACTACATTATCCTCCACTGTCCTATCCATACTTGAATCTGGCATGCCAAAGCCAATTAAGTATTAAATACATAATAATTTATAAAGTACAAAGTACTTTATAATTTATAAAGTATCATTGTGACCTATAGTGGGAACAAATTATTGATATACTTCCTCAAGATTATAGATTACAGTCCTTCCATTTATAACATTTTCAATCAATCAATCAATCAAACATCCATCTCTGGAATGTACTTGTGCCAAATCTATAGATCCATCATTACATCTATATTATGAGTGATAATTATTAAAATATTAATATTCTCACTAATTTGTCATTCATTTTGCACGATTATTATTATAATAATTATTATTATTGTCATTTCATCACTAAATCCCAGTTTGTATTTATATCTACACCAAAATTATGAAAGTAAGTACTATTTGGGCTTCTGATCTGATGCAATACCTTGCGGAGGAATAAAACCTAGTGCCAGTAGAACGTCGGAGGTTTGTCTTGTTGCCTAGATACGAACGGAGAGGGGAGGGGAGGGCGCATTCGCATTGGTAGATATTTTTCTGAATGAAGCAGACGTCAGGCAGACGCCATTTTGGCTCTGAAAGCCGGGAGACCCCATAACTTGAGTTGGGGGAGTATTTCAAAATATCAGGGAACTTTCATTTCATTCTCTATTTTAAACTGAAACTTTATTTATTTATTTTAAATAAACTTGCATTTTTGTTTAAGCTGTCTTAACAAGGTTCATTCTTACTCTGAGGTAGCCAGACCGTTTCGGACGCGGGGCGGCTCACCGGAACCGGCCAGACCCCGTTCCTGGGGGTCTGGATGTTCCGGGGACCCATCGGGGACCCCCACACGCTAACTCTGTCATTTCTCAACCGTTTCGGACGCTGGGCGGCTCGCCGGAACCAGGCCGCCACCCTGGGCTCGTTCCTTTGGGTCTGGAAATTCCAGGGACCCACAAGACCCCCACACGGAGTTGCACTACTCACTTCACACGGGTGTGATTTTTAGTTGTAGTAAGCCAAGCGGGTTTCTTACCTCGAAGTGGTGTGTGTGTGTGTGTGTGTGTGTGTGTGTGTGTGTGTGTGTGTGTGTGTGTGTGTGTGTGCATAGTATAAAACCACATAAGGCCAAACAGAGACCATTAATATTTTGAGCCGGAATGTCTTCCAGTTTCCGCTGTGCCTTTGAACGGGACAGCTCGATATGATCTCGCGAGTGTCACTCTCCATAAAGAACCCAACGGGCCAACGAACGCCCCCCTCCTTGCAACAGATCTACTGATCTACATTATCGACTTACACGCGAACAATGCGTCACGCGCAGCTTGTAGATCTGTGGTTTCGAGCGAGCGACACCGTCATACTACATAAACAAGCGCCCTGTGCCGTCAGTGTTGCCATGTCCGCTTATTATAGACAACTTTGGGCTTGTTTTTCCTGTAAAGTTGCTTGTAAATATTGGTAGTTAATTGCGGGTTGCAGTTTTTTGGGGGCTTAAATTGTTTCTAAAGTGTAGTTGTTTATTTTGGGCTTGTTTCATAATGTTGTTTTAAACCAGTACACATTTCCATGTCTTGTCAAGGACCTCCAGATTAATGCATTTTTCCAAGGATTCTACATGATCTAAACATATTTTGTGCAAGGAACCCCCTTACAAGATTTGTGTTGTCACATTTTGTTCCATTATCGTTTTGAAAATAGCAGATCTACAAGGTCACAACGCGTCACACCACGGCGTTGTGAGCTTGTAGATCTACCTAGTCCAGTGGTTTTCAACCCTTTTCATATCAAGGTCCATTATTTTGTTGGCATTTGAGCCACTGGAGGAGATTTAGCCTCTCAGACCCGATTGTTATTTTGGTGTCATAAAAAAATCTTCTACATTCTCTAATTGTGTAGGCTTCTTGTAAATTAAGTAATGCAGATGTTTAACAATAATTTAACTATTGTCAAGAGTTAAAGGGTCTTTTGAGCTTAGTTTTCATAGACCTGGATGCAATTGCTTATTTATCTCACAAACTCTGGCAACACTGGTCGCTCGCGCTGCGGCGTCCATGATACGTGATGTTACCGCAGCGCAGCGGCGGATTCCACCGGACCCGGAGCTCGAGCGGCAGCGGGAGAGAAGTAACCGCTCCCCCTTCTCCTCCTCCTCGTTACTTCAACTAACGGCAGGTATTAAACAGAACACAAACAAACAAACACACACACACACACACCGGTGGGATCATGGTACTTTTTTAATTGTTTTTTTGTTTGTTTAGTATACTTATTGCGCTTTAGTTTTTTAGCCGGTTGTTGTTGTTGTCGTGGTGGTCGGGACGGTGTATTTTGTAATGGCGCACATTTTTGAAGGGAAAACGTCCGAAGGCAGCGATCAGTCGCTTGCCTTGCCTGGTCTGCTGCTCTGGCTGCCCCAGCCATAGCCGCTCCCCCCTCTAATGATCCCCGGCCGTTTAACAACCTGCAAGGATTATAAGCTTGTTAATGGCTGCTATTGAGGACTAAAGTGCATGTTTTATTTTATCTATATTTCCAAGTTTTTCCTCTTGTCAAGGAACGGGGCTGTTTTTAATAAGAAGGAGATAGTTGCGTGTTGTTTATGTCGGTCGGTTGTGAGCTGAGCTGCCGCTCGAGCGATGCTATCTACCGTATCTGCTTCAAAATGTACACACACCCCACTCCCGTCGTACCGCGGTGTTGAGCAGCAGATCTCAAAGCTCACAACTCGCCGTGCGCTCGACGCAACATGAGCTTGCAGATCGGCTGTTTTATCTGCGCGAGACCCCGTCGTACGACGGACGAATCGGGTCTTCTTTCCCCTTTAGCTAACATGCTAATAACGTTAGCTCGTCGTTCTTTTTTTTTTTAAACGGGGAAGCGTCCGTGTTCGTTGTAATAATAATGCGTTCACCTGCAACCCCCAGTATCTGTTGTTGCTTGTTGTTGTCGTCACATTTATTTATTTGTTAAATCACATTGTATAAAACATCCCGAACGTTGTTGTCGTCTTCAGTTTATTCAATAGACGAATTAAAGCTACACATTGGTTGGTTCAATGACACTGTAATGATCCCGTTCTCTGCGGTTAGCTCGTTTAAGCTAAAGGTCGGTGGTTGAGCTAACCTTGCCGACCCGCTGCTACTACTGCTAGCCGACTGTAGTTTAACTGGCGTTGTTATGAATGAGTTTATTGTGTCATTTTCATCTCGTTATGCTAAATTACGAGATTTCAAGTGTCCCGAATACTGTTCTCTAGTCTGGAAGACCCCAAAAAGCCTCGCGAGTGATCGTCAGCGCAAGAGAGCTTTCATTGCATTGCCATATTTATCGTAAATGCCATGCTCGGTAATGGCTGACAGGGCATATATGCATGCATTAATGCGGTCTCTTGTCTTGAGAAGACACATGGCTAGGCTGTTTTATAACTGCAGTTTTTGTATACTTCAGATTCAGCCGGGTGCGTGTGTCCCATTCAGAACAAGCTGGGGTTGTAGGCTATAGGCTGTCAGCCATATAATTCGGCATTTATTGACAAATCTTTCAGGTGTGGTGCTGGTGCCCTTTCGACGAAGATTACAATTATCACGATTTTTGCGTGCGTGCGTGATCGGTTTGACAGTTGAACCGATATGGTCATGGACGGTAAAGCTCCTTTACTGTGCCCTTTTGACGCCTGTATCTGGTTGGTAGCTCATGAAATGCCACCACTGAGTGACACAAGCGTCAGCCAATGAGATGGGTGCTGCCTCCATTTGCTCCTCACGTTGGTTCCCTGCCTAATCCACTAGTGACTACACAGGCACCATGAGACATGCCTTTGCCTTTGACAGCCAGTGTTACTGCCTACACAGTACAGTACATAGTTGTCACTGTTGGGCTTTTATGTATGTATTGGGGATGCCACAAACTGACCATCAACTAACTTGATTATTTGACAGCTCTGTCGATTATTTATAGATTATTCGACAGCCCCCCATAATTATAAAACTTTTAAGTTGGTATATATTTTATGTTATGCACACATGGTCACATAACATTACATGTTGAGTGGAGCAGCTTTGCTCAACTTGATTTATACTTCTCCACAGCGATGAAAGTACATTTTCAATCTATCGATATACATTTGATTTTTCGATTTTTAAATATTAAAATAGATTTTGGAGACTTCCATGATATATCGAAAAATTGATTAATCAGTGGTATCCCTAGTATGTATGTATGTATGTATATACAGGGGTGCACATCACTTTTTGGGGCTAGTTCTCGGAGGAGCACATGGAGATGGGGGAGCATTGCCCACTGTGGGGCAGTGCGGGCGGACGTCTGCACGGCACGTCTCTACTCTACCACCACAATGTTACTTTAGCCAGCATGAGATTGCACATGAAAGCTGCAGCCATACTGAGGCACTCCAACACAGATAAAATGAAACACTAACCTAATGCTGCGAAGGTTCCATGTTTAACGTCATTTCCAAACATTGTTTAAACAAGGATGCATGGTTTTTCATATCGTAAATGTATTCTCTTTGCTTGTGTTTAATAAACCTGGGTTCTTGGTTACTACTTGGTTAGGCTAGCGCTTGTAACGGAATCATAAAAACTTGTCTTGGCAGCTTGGTTACAACCGAAACTGACTTCCTCTTCAAAATAAGAGACACTTGTAATTATTAGTCAGTCAACACTAGTTTTATTTCTAAGTCTACTTACAGGACGTAGTTTTTGTAGTACGTGACACCAGAGCTAGTGGCAGACGGCAGTAAGCAAGGGCGCTTCATTTTGTTTTACCTGCCGTGCAACATTTATTTGACCACTCATGCGTACCAGGTGTGTGTGTGTTAATTACTTTATGCTAGAGTACATTCTTTACTGCCGTTTACTTTGTAGTTTTAATGTGAAGTTGTATATGTCATGTAGGAGGGATAAATACAACGGTAACTTTTGAAAAGCAGCTAGGATTAATGTCGTTACAAGTCCTTGTTGGAAATACCTGTTTTCTCAGCACCTGTGTGGTTTCTCACATCTAGATATACTTATTCACACACATCTCAAGTATAATATGTATTTGTTGAGTTAATTTAGCAACATAGCCCTCTAGTAATAGCCCTCTAGTAGTTATTTTGATAAAATAATCATGGATGGCAATATCCTATTAACCAATTTACAAGTCGGCCATAATGATACCACCTATGGATTAGTATTTTAAAACAAAATGCCAGTGGATAAACTTATTCATCAGAAACAGAAGTTATCCTCTTTCTGCTAGGAGCCCACTAGTTTGCTTGTGTCTGATAATGGCACTATCAACTGCCATCAAAAACCTATTGGAGGTGTGGACTGGGGACAAGGCAGAAGGCATGTCATTTAAGACTGGAGACCTAGCTACTAGTGCTGCACATTTCTTGCTCAAATGTGAATCTCGATTTTCCTCCACAAGAATTGAGATCACGATTCTCATTTTTCCCATGAAAATATTTATTGTCTTTAGTCTGTAGTTTCTGAATATTATTACTACAATAAAATTGTCGTACCTGGAGCCAACTAGCAACTACTGTGACTTTAAACGGACATCAACGACCTAAGCCTCTCTTAAAGTCTCTCTTGTAGCAAAAATATACGGGTAACTAAAATGAATTGGACAGCCAACTAGTGCTGCATGTGCACGATTCTTGCTCAAATTTAGAAATGAGATCTCATAGGTGTCTGAATCTAGTCTTTTTACGCTTAATTGTGCAGCACAACTAGCTACTGTAGATCAGCAGTCATCATCCAGTGACCATTTACAAAAGAATAAAACACTAAAGTATATTACGATTTTTGCGGCTGAAACTGGTAACTTGGTTGGAATACAGTGGATATCCAATTTTCCCACCGTTGTTTCATTTTGTGTCATTTTATGACGACTGAGGTCTTTGACTGTATTTTCGTGCTTTTTGGGCTACTGTTTTCTGATTTCGATTTTTTTCCCCCACATAAAGTCTGCTTCCTCTATTTCAGATTGTGCCGGAGAAGTAAGCTGTACCCCCAAAATGGACCCCTCTAACTGAGACGCAAACACAAGTTGTGTTTTGCACAAGACTCGAGCTAAGATGGCTTTCATCAGCCTAAACCATGCCTGACGAGTAAAGTTACCCTCTTCTTTTTTTTTTTTTTTTTTTTTTGTTGCTCAAAGCAATTAAAAAAAAAAAAAAAAAAACACAGAAAGGAAACGGAGCATCCCACATGCCTCCTCACGTCGAGCCCCACCAGGGCGTCCTGCTGGAGTGACCCCCATCATCCAGATAGGCTCTGCCTGTCTTCTCCACACCCCGTCCCTACATCAACAACCTGTCATGATGTTGCTCCGCCTGAAAATGGCCGACACCTGAGGGTCCCATGCGCCCAGTGAGCGCCGATTCAGACGGTCCCGCTCCCCCCGAAAACCTGTCTCACCCCAACCTTCCCGTGGGCCCCCTGCCAACCTCGGAGATGTCCTTGCTTCAGTCACTGGGCCCAGTGCAAAGCTGGCTGGGCCAGGAGCTTGAAAAATGCGGGATTGACGCCATGATCTACACCCGCTATGTCCTTAGCCTTCTCCTGCATGACAGTTATGACTATGACCTGCAGGACCAGGTGGGTCCCAGCAGTCACTAGGACACATTTACCTTGAATTTGATTGTCATCTGTGTGTTGCATTATGAGTGTGCTTGGGTTAATATTTAGGAAATCTTGCATCTTCTCTTCTTGCTTTGCCAATTTATGACAATATACATTTTTAGTGTGATTTTACTATATAGCTGAAATTGTGTATTTTTGAGGGCCTCCTATATACAGCTTTTGACCCCACACGTCTCAATATTTGCTATTGAAAGGAGAAATTTGGTAAAATGTCCGCAAAATCTTGTCCCCACCATAGACTGTAAATATGGACGTAAGATGAAGCATGTCAGTCCTTGAATTGTAAATCGCCATCTTTCTAGATCCGTTTGGTCCCAGCTGGCCATTGGCTGGCCCAGACAACGAGGCGGGACTTCCCCCCCCCCCCTTCTTCTTCGTTGGTTTTTATTTTGACTCGAGCAGGGGGTGGCCCCCGATCATAGACTGTAAAGGTAGCCACGCCCCTCAGAACAGACTCGACTTTATGGTAATTTTCTTTATAAATGGGACCATCATTTTCCAAAAAGAATATTATGACATGAGAAATGAGACTTTAAACTAGTGACTGGAAGCAGAAAGTATTCATGACCATGTTCATTAAGGTTATACAGTCTAGGTGAAGTTGGGCCCAAATACACGGACCTCTATGGAGCTATGGGGTTTTTTGGGCCCAATGACAGCGCCACAACAGGCCATTATATGAACTTTCAGGAAGTCAGGATTTCCTACTGGCTTCAGACACTATTGGCTTCACTGCCCCCCTGGTCCCCACACGTCTCAATATTTGCCATTGACAATGAAAGGAGAAATTAGGCCGTAATTATGACGTAATTTGTGGCAACAGGCATTCTGATTGGCCAGTATGAGATGATTCATGATGATGTACGATGATAAGAGCGCCCCTCACTTCACACGGGGGTGATTATTTTATCGCAGTAGGCTCATTCTTGATAAGTGACTGTTGTTGCTTTGTAATTGGCAGGAAAATGACATCTTCTTGGGTTGGGAGAAGGGAACTGGGAAGAAATGGGGCAAGGGTAAGAAGAGGGGAGGGACGGACCTGAGCCTGGAGGAAATGAAGAAGCAAGCTGCTGTGCAATGCCTGCGTTCTGCATCTGATGAAGTGAGTATGGCTCTGCCCTAGTGTTCACCCCCATTAATGTTCTATTCACACACATGGGGGTTGGAGAAGGAAAAAAACATACTAGGGTATTATTTAAAGATACAATGGCAAGCAAGATGGTGCACTGCACAGTCATGAAATGATGGTAGTGGTTTCTAGGCAAAATAAATCCAAGTATTTGATTTGATGTGATGGATGATATACTGTAGTGGCCCACATGATGTCATAGTAATTTATTTTGCCATTGACCTGAATGGGAATTGGGAGCAGAATTATAATGCATAGATGCACAAAGCCACACATTGGAGCGGTTAGCACTACTATACACCATATTTCCACTCAGTTTGAAGTAGGGATACAGCTATGCCAAAAACATGCAAATAGTTAGTATAGTTAATTTCGTTATGTATACATAATATTAAATGGAGCTAAGGAACACACAGTGTATCCACTGATACTGCAGGGACTTTTGTCCAGTGTTAAAGTGAGAGGTCCACGTTTCCTGTCGTCTCTCTTGTCCTGGATGGATTCTGCCCCTTGCCAGTTTGAAGGTCTCGATGCATTTGGTAACCTGGTGCTAGTCAACGTCTGGCTAACAGCTGTCATGTTCTTTATCTTTGGGCAGTTTTTGGATTTATTTACATAAGAAAGTATAGACAGACACCAAGAAGAGGCTAGAGCATCACACAAACACAGTAACACACACACACACACACACACACACACACGCATGCACACCACACACGCATGCACCACACACACACGCGCACCACAAACACACGCGCACCACAAACACACACGCACCACACACACACACACACACACGCACACACACACACACACACACACACACACACACACACGTTCATTGACAACACAAATCTGAATGTCTGGAATAGTAGTTGCGATCACTGTCTTAAGCCAGTTGTGCCTGGAAGTTTAGGCGTGTTCTGTCAAATGTGTAGTTTGCTGCACGTTGTCTAGACTCTAAATGTTAATACAGTAGTAGTGTGTGTACTGGGATATAAATAATCAATAATACATTTTCTGATTTTGTGGTGATTTGTCCTTCCATTTCCTAACATTACTACAAAACTGAATTTGAGGTAGTCTGTTTGTTGAAGCTTGGGCAAGTGGATCTCCCACATCTTGCATCAAACCTTATACTGTATGAATTGCATTAAGAGTGCAGAAAGGATTCATGCGTAATTATTTGTCTTAATCTTTTGTCAGAACCATGCTACTGTATGTATGAATTGTTGCTTATTGAGGGGAGGGGGGTGTCCATGGCATATCTTTTCAAATGGGGGTCCGCGGGTCTAATTTGGGGGTCATTCACATGAAAAGGTCTGGGAACCACTGGCCTAAAGCTTAGCCCATTTGAGAGGGTAAGTGGTTGAACTAGGGGAAGACCTTCATAATGTTAGCCCATTTGAGAGGGTGGTTGCACATGCGTTTTTCGGAAAACCGACAGAAAAACGCAGCTATAACTCCGAAAACGTGTTCAGGGACCTTATGTGGTTGAACTAGGGAAAGACCTTCATAATGTTTGCAGGGCTTTCATGTGACCTCATTACACGGGTCACCTCATTTGAGTGCTACTGTGCTAGATTGTCAAGACATTAACCCATTTAGACCTGAGGCCAATTCCAAAAAAACTAAACAAAAGTCTTCTAAATCCTAAAAGTTTTCAGAAAATCCTATGTTTCAATGTCAATGAAAATATGTTGTTCCAGGGACCTCCCAGAAGCAAGGATTTTAGTTAAAAACGTTGGCTCTGAAAGAATATATTCAAAGATTTGTGCCACATTTTCACGATTAAAAAGAAAATGGCAGATCTACAAGCTCGTATTATGGCACTATGAGCTTGTAGATCTACTATTTTTCAATAGCTAAAGTATAACATAATGCTTAAAACACTCAAAGGGGTTCCCGTCCAGAATTAATTAGTTATCATCACTGGCAAGGTTACAGAAAGGTCAGGTGAATAAAGTTTTATTTTATCATTAACGATTAATCTTTTCAGTAGTGCTGAACTATTCTTGCTCAAATGTGAGTTTCGATTTTCCTCCAAGAATTGAAATCACGATTCTCACGATTCTCATTTTTTCTCTCCATGAAAATATTTATTGTCTTTAGTCTATAGTTTCTGAACATTACAATGTTCAAAATGTGGCACCTAGAGCCATAACTACTGTGGCTTTAAACAGACAACATATCATCAAATTGCTTGACTTAAACCTCTCTTAAAGTCTCTCTTGTAGCAAAAACATAAGGGTGACTAAAATTAATTGGACAGCCAACTAGTGCCGCACCATTCTTGCTCAAATTTAGAAATGTGATCTCATAGGTGTAGCTAGATCGCGATCTTTTTTCGATTAATTGTGCAGCACTACTTGTCAGTGTAATGTGGTTTGACCTGGTAGTCCTTTGCATGAAAGCAATGAGCCCTAAGAAACTTGCATTGTTTCATAGCCTTATGTGTAAAATGAAAGATATTTGCTGACATTCTGGTGAGCGTGTCAGTAGTATTGGTAGGCAGTCCGTAGTGGAGCTGGAGGGTGTAATATAGGTGGGGGGAAGGGAAGGGTCTGTTGGAGGAGGAGTAAGGAGTGTGCGCCCCTCTCGGGGGACTGGCCGCTGCTGCGGTCTATTTTTTAACCAGCACACCCTGCACGGGATTGCAGCAGTGAGCAGAGCCGCTCGGCCTGTCAGCTGACCGGCATTAGCACAACGATGCAAGAGGAAACGCAGGGCACGGGGAGAGAACTTTGCTTTGCTTTTCACTGGGCGGCATGGTAAGAAATCATACTTTCCGGGAGAGAGAGAGAGAGTTCTAGAAGCACGTGTTAAGTTAAGGATTCTGGCTGAGCTGGTACAACTTGAGGACAAGGCTATGCCGCTATGTTGTTGATGGCTGTCCCACGAGCATGTTTGCTTTGGCAGTGCCTACATTAGTCTGAGGAAGCGTTTGGACATGGCTGCCTCACGTCGTTGTGACCCTAGTTGTTTACATAAAACAGATCATGTTCTTTCCTTCTTTTTCTGTAATGCATAACAAACTATAGAAAGCAGTGGGATATATAAGAAATCGTAGTAAATATTATCTGTTTAAATGTCATGCTGAGACTCTAAATTATTTGTATTTTATTTTTATTGACAGCAGGACTCTCCCATAGCTAAATTTAACACATGGCCATGGCAGAGCGTCTCTAAGCTCTCTCTGAAGTCAGCTGGTTTGATTTCTGTCTACGCCATTCCTTTCAATCTGTTACGATGGGCTTGGTGTTTGAAACATCCACCTTTGACAGTGCATATTAACTTTGACGCAGGGCAGTTTGTACTTGAGTCTGTACACAAAATTAACAGTTAATTAGTACAGGTATTGGAAGTGTCAAGTCATGCAGTGTTCAAAAAAATCTGAACATAATTGTTTTTTTTAAAGATATTTTTCTTTTCTTTTTGCCTTTATTGGTAGTGGAGACAGACGAGGGGAGAGAGACGGGGAGTGACATAAGTTCGTCAGGAACGGGACTCGAACCCGTGATGACCGCTGTTAGGCTGCATTAGGTGCCTGGACCACTAGGCCGGCCCGGGCTCCGAACATACTTTTATGAGGAGGCATTTTAACCTTTGGCAAATGGTACTGGATGGACATAGTTTACTAATGATTAAGTAAATTATGATTAATGATTAATTCTATTACAGGTATTGGGGACGTTTCTGGTCATGCAATGATGTTATGGTGTGACATGCAAATGGTACAAGATGAACATTGTTAATAGATTTGCTCCTTTCCTTTTTCCTATACAGAACTCTGGAATCGAGAGCCTGGTGGAGGAGCTATGCTCCAAACTCAAGGACCTCCAAAACAAACAGAAAGGTTAGATCCTGTTTATTGCCATATTTAGTGCTAAACCTTACGATTCACTTACCTCCTGATATGATATCGATACCTAGGGTGCTGATTCAATTTATATGGTGATTCTTAATTATATTGGGATTTATTGTGACTTTGTCGCCAATTTACTTTGCTCTTTTTATCCTAGACAATGATAGTAATAATTCAAAATGATCAAAGCCTGCGCATAATGATAATTGTAATAATACAATTACTAGAACATTTTAAAACTATTATAAACCATGCAAAGGTGAATCATACACTTCAATCCAGCCAGATAATGTCAGTCAGTCTTGCTGTCATTGGGAAAAAAAATCTAACTATGATTCGAATTTAAAATCGTGGCATTAAAAATCGATCAATTTGACCAGCCCTACTTCTAACTAGTGAGAGAAAAAAACATGACATATTACCCTGCCTTACATTGTAATGTTGCTCTACAATGTCTTTGCAGAGGAAAAGCTAATCAGGAAGAAATCTGAAGGCTCTCAGTCTCCAGAACGAGCAGAGTCTCCCTCATCAAAGGACCAGGTTGAAATGTAAGTTGCGTCATGGCTATTGTGCAACCAACATTTCATGTTTGTGAAATATGTGGAAATAAAGCTTGTTCATGTACTTTTGTCAATATCCCTGTATTTCAATCACGGTTCTCTCTTTTTGTGTTTTTAGGTACTATGAAGCCTTTCCTCCTTTGTCAGAGAAACCTGTTTGTCTCCAAGAGATCATGACAGTGTGGAACAAGGCTAAAGCCTGCTCATACTCCAGTTCCTCCTCCTCCGCCGCCCCACAGACCAGCACAGACACCTCCTCCCCAAAAGATTGCAACAGCGATGGTGAGACTGCGAAGGAGAGAAACCTCGAGGCAAGCGGCAACGCCGCCGCAAGCAATGAGAGGGCCCCGCAGCGACGTAGTAAGAAGGAGAAGGAGAACCGATACCATGGCGCCACGACAGCGGAGGACAGATCTACCGTCTACTCCAAGAGACAGACGAGACACAGATCTGAGGGCAAGTATCGACCCCGCTCCTGGTCGTCTGGCTCTAGTGAGGGAGGCTCGAGCTCAAGTGGGAACCAAGGCGACTCCAAATCATTCAAGGCAGTTAGAATCAGGCACAAGTCCAGGGAGGCAGTAAAGGGCAGGAGAGTGCGCAACAGCGGGCAAGTGAAGCTAGCTCTGAAGGTCATCGACAAAGACGAGCGACGGAACACAGGAGGCAGCAGCAGCAGCACCACTGGCGCACCTGCCCGACATTCACAGCTTTATAAGAAGGGGAAGAGGCCGCTGAAGGAGATTCGTAAAGATCCAGGCTGGGGGGAAGTAAAAGAGCCCGGAGTTGAGGCCAAACAGGAGTACATGGAGGAGCCCCTGTGGTACACGGAGCCCATCACAGAGTATTTTGTACCCTTCAGTAGCAGAAGTAAGCTGGAGACGACGTATCGAAGCAAGGTGGACTCTCCAGATGACCTTTCCTTGTCTACAGACATGGAAAGGCTCCCAGAGAGAATCCAGGGAATCTGCATTGCCAACGAGAACTACCAGAGGACGTACCTAGCGGCAGGCTCATTTGTGGACGGGCACTTTGTGGAAGGGCTGGTCGACGCAGAGGAAGACGCTGCTGAACTCACTGGGACCTCAAGCTGCCCTCAGCCAGAGGATAGTAAAGATTTAGATGATGAGCATCTGTCTGAATTCACTCACTTCTATGAAGTTGACATTTATCAATCCATATTGGATACTAGTGCCTCAGACTTGATACAAGAGAGTCGAATCTTGAGCATGATTCGACAGAAAAGCGAAGAGCAAAGAGACCTTGAGGCAGAATGTTGTTTAGTGTTAGATGGCCTTGAGCTGCCAGGGGAAAGTGCAATAAGGGCAGACTCGCAGGACGCTTCGGGGTCTGATGGATTCTTAATGCAGGATCTCGAAAACATGGCTCAAGTCTGGGGATGTTATTCACCCTCTAGCTCTGAAGACATAGACGGAGAAAGCTTTGTAGGAGATTCTCCCGTTCGGCTCTCCCCCCTGCTAGACAGTGTCTCGTTCACCCTGAGCAGGTTATCCGGAAACCTGGAGGAGGCACATCTCCCTGAAGCGGCCGGTGAACCTCCTGGTCTCAGCTCGTCCTGCTTCTCCCTTTTCGAGCTGCAGTACGAAAGCCCCACTTTTCCTTTTCCCCGTGACTCACTCACAGTTGGTCAAGAAAACAACACCGATTCAAGTAGCTGTCTTGATCCACATTCAAACAAGCAGTCTCGTTTGCTGATATGGACCAAAAATAGTGCCTTTGATGAAACTGAACACTGTTCAAACCTTTCGACGCGGACCTGTAGTCCATGGTCACATTCGGAGGAGACGCGGTCAGACAACGAGCAAGGAAATGCTCAAATTGAGGATCCTTCTCAAATTGGCAATGAAGAGATAATTTGTATAATCCCGCCGCTCTCTGGTACTTATCTAGAGGAGGAAATCCTGGAGTTTTTGCAGGAAGACACTGGCTGTCCATGTGAGGAGGTCAAAGTTCAGACCTTAACTAAGAAATCTAAATTGGAGTCTATTTGTGGCATAGCTTTGGAGGAGGATGAAAGCAAACAGTACGACACTGGCATGTTTTCAGACAACGCAAACCAACAGAGTGAAGAATACAGCTCAGGGATAATAAAGGACATTTGGACTGCGATTGGAGATGGCAATTCCGAAATGTCACAGCAGCAAGGGGCAGAAAAGCCAAGCGAGGGACTCTTCCCCGAGGAGGTGAGCGGCTACCATTGTGGCTGCCTCGAGGTGCCGCATGCGAAAGGAGCTCCAGCCCAGGGTCCCCAGACGAAGGCTGTGCAGCGGTCCGAGTATCACCTGTGGGAGAGCAAGAAGGAAGAGCAGAGCCTGGCCAAAAACAAGCTCTCCTCCAAGGTAGACGGTGCTGGTGATTACATGACTCCGTCCAAGCCCTGGGACATGAACGCTGACAAGGACAGCACGTCATTTATCCTGGGAGGGGTGTATGGAGAGTTGAAGACTCTGAGTGGCGACAAGAACTGGGCTGTCGTGCCACCCGGTGAGAAGCAAGACAGCCTGCTTCAGTGTGCCGCTGCAGCCGCATCCGCTGCCGCCGGCACGGACATGGTCACCATCACTGGCACAGACGTGTTCATGAACGCCGGCAGCTGCTTCGCCCCTGGACATCGGCCCCTGTGGAGGCCGCTTGTCTCCTTTGGGCAAAGTGACCAGGCCATTAAAGGAGGTGCTGCGGACGCTTTGAATAAGGGATTTTCTTTTATCTTCCATGAAGATTTACTTGGGGGCTTCCACAGCGACGAACGAGGAGGCTTAGACTACCCGTTCTCATCCTTCAGCCTGAACAATCCCTTCTCTCAAGTCCTCCATGTTGAGTGTTCTTTCGAGCCTGAGGACATGGCTTCGTTCAGCCCAGGGTTCAAGCCCAAGTCGATACTGTGCTCCGACTCTGAGAACGAAGCCTTCCACCCACGACTTTATGGCATCAATCGGACTCAGTACAGGGCCATCCGCATTTCCCCTAGGACTCATTTCCGACCAATATCGGCCTCGGAGTTGTCTCCTGGTGGGGGGAGTGACTCTGAGGCCGAGTCTGAAAAAGAGGAGATGCGTCTTCCCGTCCTGGCGCCGGTGGACGTCTTTGATGATCCTCAGGCAGACCTCAAACCTCTGGAGGAGGATGCAGAGTGTGAGGGCCCGTATTACGGCAAGTCAGAACTGGAATCTGGTAAATTCTTACCCAGATTAAAGAAGTCTGGCATGGAGAAGAGTGCCCAGACCTCTCTGGATTCACAGGAGGGCTCCAGTACCCTCCTTCCAATAGCTGAGCAAGAGATATGCTTAGACTGCGAAATGGCCGCAGCTGCATCAACCACGGGCGGACGGATGGACGTCCCAGTCAGCAAGATTCAAAGGGGGGAATCGCCAGGAGAAAAGGAGACCTGCTTATGTGCCCCGTCAGGTCCGATCCCCAAGTATGGGATTGCCTGTGACTTTGTTGCAGACGTTGCAGAGGTAAGAATTTATAAACCGTTATGGTTTTAATGTGATAAAGTGTGAGAATGTTGACAAAATTGCAACGCCGTTTAATTCAGTATTTTTCCAATATGATTCCTAAAAGTTATTGTAAATAATTCCACCCCGTTTTCCCAGTTCCCTCTGAACATAAGTGGACAGGGAGGAACGAGCGACCAGCAAGATGAGTCCTGGTGGCAGAATACGCTGTGTTCTCCCCTTTTCCCTGAATCACAGTGTACAGGTAAAGATGAAAAAAAAAGAAGATAACATTAAATTAGTGCAACGGCATTCCTGTTGAGGATTAGGTTCACTCTGTATTTAACTCACTTCAAGGGAAAGGCTTGCTCGACTCTAGGGCAGTCTGTAAGAGTTCAGGAGAATGCTGGGTGCAGATTCAGAAAATTCGCAGAAAGCAATATAAAATCTGCACGCTCAGTAAAAACACTCCTAAGACTATTACTGAGTGCGGATTTTGTATTCCGTTCACTGTATTTACACATCTACAAAATGTGTTATAACTGCATTGCAGTGCATTTATTTCCCCTGAGGTGCCTAAAGCGTTAATCATAGTCTGGATTTTCGGTGGTGAGGTGACCACCGAACTGCAACATGACGGTGAAGAGCAAACCACCGCCCCAGCCCTTCTCTCTGTTTTTACTCGCCACCGCTCAACGTTATTTCAGCTTTGGTGGTCACCTCACTACCGGAATCCAGATCCATACTATGAATGAGCCTTTAGGCTACCAAAATGTCCATAAGGTTCCATATACTTTCTACTAGTCAGCATCAGAAACATCATTAACAAATATTATGTTAATTTCTTTGTTCTTGTATTACTGTACACTACAGGGAGCAGCGACATTTGACTACTCCAGTTTTGCAGTGGAAGCCCGTCATTGAGAGGAAAGTGACCGGAACTCTACCATCACAGATTCAGGGGGTACCTCAGAGCGAGAACACCCTACCGTAGGCTACTGTTCTGAGGAGCACCCCATCCACAACCCACCCTAACCCTGCTGAGTTTCATTTACTAACTTAAAAAACATTGTGTAATCAACAATCAGATCAACAAATAAGTGAGCAAAAATAGAAAAACTCATGTTCTCCATGTTTTCTTTTTTTTGCGTGATGCCATGTGAGAACATGCATTTAGATTTGTTTCAGTTAATTCTTCCATACATTGATCTTTGTTCAAGACTCACAGTTTATTAGGGATGATCTGTTTTCCCTTGTCAGTTTTTCTTGCCTCTTTTTTTTTTCTCCCCCTGCTTTTGAACTAGGGATACTGGTAGTTGGTGGTGTGTCCGAATGGTTGTGCATGTGTGTTTGTCTTAACAATTCTCACTCCTCTTTTTCTCGTTTTAAGCTGCAGCCATTTCGGTGACCTAACTGTGATGCGGCTGCACTGTTCATAATTGTGTGAAATGACTGCTATTGCATCCTCCATTTTTTTCCCCATCTGCAGTTCAGAAAATCAGCATATGGATGTGGGTTATTTGAGTTCATTTAAATAGCCTGGATGCCTTTTCTGAATACGTAGTAGAGAATGCGTGCAGCTTTCTTTAAATGAAAAGGAGGGGGGGGAAAATCAATTCCCCACAAGTGTGAAAAGTTAGTCTGATTTTTGAATGGTGATAGTCTTTCAAAACCTAATTGTAGACATAGTATGGGTTGTGAGGCAAAAAATAAAATGATGAAATAAAAAAAAAAGGAAATCATAAGGAGTTTCGTTGGAGAAAAAAAATACTAATAAAAAATGTAATTAAATGCAATGCTATAAAATAATGGAAAAAAGGAGGAAAAAAAAGTTGCATTTTGGGGATAATGGCCCATCACATAAGTTAATTATAGCCATTTCCGCATTGACATGAATGGCACAATTGATTGGAAATTTTTGTTCTTTCCATGATACAATTGGTGCTATGAATATGTTTAAACCTTTTTTGAAGTTGCAGTTGCATATTATGGCTGTGATGAGCAGATCATATAGCCTAGTTTTGTTTGTAGCCCAACAGTCAAGATCCATTGATATTTATTTTTTGAGAATTTGTGAAAAGAAAATGTTGGCCTATCACAGTTCTTAATGCTTAATGTGGCTTGGTTTTTATTTCAAAAAATAACTTTAACTTCTTAGTTGGGAGACCTGTCACATAGCTGAAAAAGAAATTACTTGCAGATATTTGAATTTCACGTTTCTCCAAATTCTTCTAGGCAGTTTATCTTCAATAGTCTGTGGGCGAAAGGATAAAGTTTGTTTAAAATGTATTTCTCTTGTCAATGAAGATTAAACAAATGTTTAACAAATTGAATGAAAATAGTTCAAACCAAAAACATGACAAATACAATAAGGTAAAAGTGTTTTTTTTCTACCTTTTTTTTTTTCTTTCTCTTTTGAGGTGAGGTGTGTGTTTTTTTTTTATGTAACCAGTTGAAATATCCAGTAATGTCTCACTGTGTGCGTGCGCGTGTGTGTGTCTGCATTGAACTTGTAAAGACACTGGTTCAAAATGGGTGTGCTAGAAGAACATACAGTTAATATCTTAAGAGTGAATGCATACGAAATGTACATTTACAAAATGCATTTGTGCCCTGCTCAATTAGTGATGCACCCAGGGAAAACAAGTACGTTCCCTCAAACATCCCTTGTTTAATTATTTCGTTAAATATCTGCAGATAAAGGCATTGTGCATTTCTTTGTGCACATCTTGTTGTAATCCCTGCTGTGTATTATCGTTCCAGCTTTACCCCCGGCTTTTACTTTTTATTCTAACAGATTATGAGTGCGACAGCAGGGTAATGTTTTGCCTCATACCTTGAATCGAAGCACAGATGACAAAAGTTAACCATGCCACTATTTGTAATGTGTTAATTGAGCAGAACAAACTTTGTCACACAATATATGCAGACTTGCTGCAATGCACTGTCGCAGGTGATGGTTTGTTAGCATGGCATTCAAAATGTTTCCCCATTAGAAAATCGTGGCTGTGATGTGCAAATTGTATGGAGTCCAGTTTAACTGATAAAATGACCTCATGTCTGCCCCATAGCTAAGTGTTTTTCTTTTGTTTAGTTTCCTGTGTAAAACTAAAACATGAATGAAAGACAACTCTGACTTCAGGGTTTCTTTATGTCAGACACTCAGGAACACTTTAATAATACAACTACAACTTGAGCTACTCTCAAATCTGTGACAGTGCATTCAAGCATTAGTGCAAAGATATTTGATCGTAGAGCTGAAGTTATGGATAGTTCATTACTTTTGAGCTAACCAGAGAAAAGCGATTTAATTTAGAGGTAGTTTTAGAGCAAACTAAGCCATCGGAGATTGCATAAACAATGTGAAGGGGATTTTTGGGGCCCTCAGTTCTATGCAATACCTTGGCGCATGTAAAAGAATTCAAGAGTAAACTAATTATTTTTTTGCATGTAGATTCTTTTTTTTTATCAGGGAAAGCAAGAGAGGGAGGACAACTCTTAAAAAGCAGCATGCAAACATCACACTCCATCTCCTTTTGTTTAAAAGAAAGAAAAATATTTATTTTAAACAAGGACGCGTACATTTTAAGCAGCAATTTAAAGAATATATATTTTGTGACAGAGTGTATATGTGGGAGTGTGAGCGCATCTTTGTGCAAGAAGCAAAGTTGCAACATTTACCAAACATCTAGTGGATAGGAATGCATAACACCTTTCTCCATAATATTCTTCCGTTGGCTGTGTTTTTAAAAACGCGTTATTACGGTAAAATGCATTCAGCATCAGCAGGGCCTGACGACATTGATGTCTGAGCACTGGGGTCTGAAAGAAACATTATCCAGCACTGACGAACTTAACTTTGCTCATCTCTCCATATAGAAGTCACCCCTTTCAACCCCACCACCCCCTTGTCCTATCTGAAACCCTGTGTCCCAAGTGGTTGTGTTCTGACTTCATGTACACCCTGAGTAAATTATTTTTGTTTCATTGTGGAGTTTAACATCTAATAAAGGAATAAACCAAATACCTGCGTCTTTTTTTTTTTCTCCCACGGAATGATTTCACATCTTTGTATATAGTATAGAGTAGACCTTTGTTGATCTCACAGGGGTAATTTGGTTGTCATAGCAGTTTTGTAGCTATGAAACACAGGGCGTTAACACAGTTAAAATATTAAATTAAAATGGAGAGAGTATTAAAGCAGAACATTTCGCACATGGTTGTAGGCTACTCTTCCGAATTCCTGTGCTTTATTTTCTGGACCAGAAAGTAGGCGCTGTAAATGATATGACATTTTTGTAAAAATAAAAAAGGTAAAATTATATATTTTTCTATGCTATGCTATTTTTGTGCTATACAAATAAATCTTTATTATTATTACAGAACACATTTGATGGAATGTGGTTAACAAATTGTCAGTTATGTGGCATCCACGACTACATTGATACACTATAGTCCACTCGCCATAGCCTCACTGGTGACACTAGGGGGCATGGTGGTAATACCTAAATCAACTACCACAGAGGTACAGTTTCATACAAAGCGATGCTAAAGATGTAATAGACCCAAGAAAGCCTTATGCGGCTTGTTTCCATTTGGGTCCTGTGTGTGCACACTCAATTCATCGAGACATTTAAAGACAAACACTAAATGTACAATAATCTTCTGCATAAACAAACACATTGATTACTTCTCATTTCAAATTTTATTCTATTTATTTTTTTATTTTTACCTTTTGCTCAAACCTTTTGCTCTTATTAATCTCAAGTAATTTGTCTGTTTCTTGCCTGGGTTTTAGAATAATAAACTTGTATTATTTTCTCTTTCTCTCTTTTCTTTTCTTTTCTAAACAAAGACATATTCATGAGTGAGTGACAGTACGTGTAAATAAATAATAATGATGATGGGGTTGATTATTTCTGCCTTCAGGGCATCATCATCATCATCATCATCATCATGATGACAGCAGGTGAATCCAGATCGACTCAGGCGGACCATTCTTGGCTCGATTACGCCGCACTGTTGTTAAGTTTGTTTTAAAATGGCGGCGGAAGCATCGGCACAGGTATGTTATAATAGTCTTGATGGGGGGTTTAATACAGACCGCGACTCAAGTGTTTAGTTTTAAAAGAAGAAGAAGAAGAGACAGGGAAAAATACAGAGACATTATTTATACCCTGAAGGCATTAAAGAGCGGCGCGTTTTCTCATCGCCGCGACAGAACATGGCAGTTATTAACGTTTATAATGCAATAGTGCCGATTGAGGAAGCGCTGCTGGCTGGCTGCTGCCCCGGGTTTATATTATAGGAAACGACAAGTGCACTACTTTACGAACAACAAGAAAGTCCAGCCCGGTGTTTATACTTCACTTCACGTGGCATTTGTTTTTATTTATTATAGTTTTGATTGACTTGCAAGTTAATTATTTTGTACATGTGTCACTGTGACAGACAGTCTTTTAAAGTCATGCCCCTTTCCTTTCTTCTGTCATCTCGTGAGGAGGAGGATCGCAGGTGAGGGTTGGTTGGTCGGTGCAGCCACAATAAGGCGCCATCATTCGCCTTATCATCATCATCATCATCCTCATCATGGACCGATCATCATCATCATCCAGCCAGAAGCAGCGGCTGCAACCTGCCCACCTGTAGCATCATCATCAACCAGTCCAGCATGGCACACCACACCGCCAACGACCGGGGAGAAGAAGAGACACAGAGTGGTACAGTTGTGTGATTCTTAACTCAACAACAACACTTTCAATTTAAACTTCAAGGGCCCACCGAATTTGATATTAAATAAACACGTAAATACGACTATGGGACCTCCACCACCACCACCCGATCTAAGAAATGTTTTATTGTTAGACTTTATGCCAATTAAGGACCGGGGATAAGAGACACTATATGTGATTCTTTCTCAACACTTTAAATTAAAACATTTCAAAGGCAATAAACACATGAATACAACTATGGGACCCCCCAATCTAAGAAAAGTTTTTTTGTTAGACTTGATTTGGTATGATGCTCTGTCATTTATTATAGAGATAAGCAGATAACTGCGAGAGTGACAGTGCGTGTTCCCGCTAGTAGTCACTTATCTATTCTTCTTACAGACTTGTACTTATAGTATCTAGACATCGGTGTCATTCTAGGTATCCAATCAGGGAAAATTAGCTCTTTTTTAAAACATTAAATGGGTCCAGACTCCACGTTTATTTCCTGTGGAAGTAAAGTGTTCTGTCCTGTGTTGTGACAGGAAATGCACCCAAGCTGTTCCCTAGCAACGTAGTCTCGCGTTGCCAGACTGTTTTGCCTCTCGCAATTTTCAAATGCTTCCGTCATACAGTCTGGAGCAACGGAAATTCTATCATGACTCATGAGTAAAATATAAAGCGGAAGTGGAGCCTCCTCAGAAATGGAAATAAAAAAATAAGCTCTAAAGATATTTTTAAATATATTTTTGTGAACGGAAATGACAAACAGATTACTCGGATTTTGGGAGGTGTAGTTCCAGACTATAGCATTCAGGAGGTGTAGTTCCAGACTATATAGCATTCAGGAGGTGTAGTTCCAGACTATATAGCATTCAGGAGGTGTAGTTCCAGACTATATAGCATTCAGGAGGTGTAGTTCCAGACTGTGGAATAGTTGTCTGGCTACGCGAGACGACTAGCAACGCAATGCCACTGACACAAAGGTCTATAAAGTCAGCATTACAAGAGTACCGGTAGTCTACCAGTGTTGTTTTCGTCGACTAATATGACGAGAAATGTTCGTCGAACAACCTTTTTTCACTGACAAAAACGACATGAAAACTAAATAAAAACTAAGCCATGATGACTAAAACTATGACTAAATATACTGACAATTTTGTTAAAATAAAAACTAGACTAAAATGTTAGGAAGGGACTATAGTCACTAGTAGTGGACAAAACATCCAGTATAAGTCATTTTACAGTTGGTTGCATGCTGAAAATCATTACGACGCCAAAGTACATTTTAGTCGACTAAATCAACTTTAGATTTAGTCGACTAAAATCGTATGATATTTAGTCGACTAACACTAGACTAACACTAAAACATTCCAGGTGACTAAAATGTGACTGAAACTAAAACTATTGAAGAGACTATGGGCTGTATTTTGCGTGTCTTAAGTACCAGGTCTTATTACCTAACTTGAGTAAACTAAAGATCAATGCTCATTGGCCACTCAGAATAGCCAAATGGCATTGATCACGCCTCCAGGTATTTAGTTTACTCAAGTTAGGTAATAAGACCTGGCAAAATACAGCCTGACTAAAACTAAAATCAAAATTTCCTGCCAAAAACAACACTGTAGTCTACTGAATCTGAACGACGTCACACAAGCGGCATGGATGACGGCAGTCCTGGACAGCCGTCCATTGTATCACACAAAAGTACTTTTAACCATGTGTCATTTTCACGATTGACACATCCAGGCCATGAGATGCTTGCGGCTCGCAGTTCTGCTACTTTTGATGCTTTTACAGAGATTAAAATAGGGTGCATTTTGCATAGTTAAGGGTCGCAATAAAACAACGACCTCTGCATCCACGGGATGCACTACTATACTACTGTACTGTTTTTTTTATTCTAGTTTATTTTGCTAGCTTTAGTTATAATAATAATTTCTTCTGTTTTCTACATGAATATAACCAAATTGTAAAATAAAATGGGAGTTAAATGCTGCAATTTGTAAAAATGCTAAATATGACTCCTAACGTCGTTGAAGTGGGACTCTAAAAGGCCATCCCTGCATCCCGGAACTCATTACATTGAAAACCTATTTACATCACTGCTTTTATTTGACGCTGTAGTATGTATGATCAAGTAGGACAGGAAAAACACAAAAAGGTAGAATACATTGGAGATAAGAGGTTTCTGCCCGACAGCAACAAATTACAATTAGTAATTGGCAACGATGAAGATGAATCGATCACAGACGCAGAGTCTGACCTTTTCCTAGCTGTCCACGTGTTGTGTTTTTCTGTAAATGACTTTATCATACAAAAGTGTCACACAAAAGTAGCGAACAGGGCAGATGTACAAGCTCACAATGCGCCGTGATGTGTATTGGCAAATTTCTTTGAGGGCAGCTAGCCGCTCCTATGTCCAGCTTTGAGGGTTTGTGTAAACACAAACATTGTCCTAACACAAACATTGAATGCCATTGACAATGAATGGGCAGTTTTGGGTGTTTGTGTGCAAACACAAACATTGAATTCCATTGACAATGAATGGGCAGTTTTGGGTGTTTGTGTGCAAACACAAACATTGAATTCCATTGACAATGAATGGCCAGTTTTCAGTATACCGGTAAACACTATATACTACTTTCTGTGTCTCTGTCTGTGTCTCTGTCTGTTTGTGGTGTCTCGTGCCACGGTAGGTATAGTGTGTAGCGCAGGCAGGGAACAGAACTCTGTCTGTGTCGAGGCAAAGTCTACTGGGGTCACATGACATCATGCTGCTGCTGCTCAGGGTTTAAAGCCGAGGCCACGGCTGGCGGCTTAATTCACTTAATCACATGAACCCTAGTGTCCCTGTTCTGTGCAGCGTGTCACGATAGGTGAACATTTAGAGAAAATAACACATCTACTAGGTGTTGTGTGTCGCAAGCTATTTTCACTATTCGATATAGGCCTACAATGAAACATGTAGGGTTTAAGACTTAAACCCCACAGCCACAATGTAGACATTGCTTTTTTTTGCTTTATCTTGTAGGGAAACCTCTTTAACCACTTAAACTTTAAGTGGGTGCACTTTAGATAATCCACAGCTGTGTTCCTCTTGCTACTGAACCACACGCCCCGCCGCAATGTTTGGAGTTTCTTTTTACTTTAGAGTTTCACTCACTGCGTTTCATATCCAGCTGTAAGCAGCAGGTGGTGCAGTCTGGAAGCAGCTGTGTGTGTGTCACTGTGTGTGTGTGAGTGTGTGATTGTGTGCGTGCGCGCTCCTGAACGTGGATATCCCTTTGTCCCCCTGCTGGAAACTCCCCCGTAGCTCATCAAGATAAGATGCACAGTCCCGGCTGCTGGACTGCTGCAAGCATATACGTAGACAGTAAGCCCTGTTTAAACACAAGTCCACCGTGTGTGTCTGTGTGTGTGTGTGTGTGTGTGTGTGTGTGTGTGTGTGTGTGTGTGTGTGTGTGTGTGTGTGTGTGTGTCTGTGCGCGTGCATGCGTGCGTGTGTGGACAGGCCATCCTCCTATTCTTTTGTGCAGTGCATGATCCTGTCAGTTGGACTTGACTCGTATTAAATTGGAAAACGGAAGGAAAGGACTATTCCCTCTGTGAGGCTCTCGGCCATATCTTATCAGCTGGCAGTGGCCTCCTCTAGCTTCCCAGCTGCTGTTCAAAGCATCGGCCCTGATGTAGTCCCCACTAGGGACATGTTCACATTTCAGCCTGGGGTTCCAGTTACAGCCTGGTTACTGCTGGATCAGCTTTCAGCCTCCCTCATGGCTTTCCGGCTGTATTGTTTTGGCCCTTTTACTGTCCTGGTGTGCGAGGAGTGAGCCGGTAAGCTGGTTTTCCGGTCCAGACCGGCTTAAACTATCGTAGAATAAGCCTAATTTGGATGTTGAAACTCGTGGGTCCAGTCAGTCAACAGACACACACACACACACACACACACAACGATGCCCCCTTGCCCTTTACATTTCCATGTGCAACACACTCACAGATATAATGTGATTTGCACTGTGCTAAACCATACAAACCAGCAGTAAAAGCATCCTTTACACAGGCTGATCCCTTTTCACATTCCATCCAAACTACCCTGTAGTTCAACCGTAATCAGAATCCAAGTCCCTATCAGACCCGTTCGAGTGACATCCTGACCCCCAAGGTTCCATTTGCTAACTCAGAGCTATAAGGCAACGCAGCTTTCTCTGTCGGTGCTCCGCTTGATTGGAACGAGCTATCTTGAGTCATAATAGAGAGTCTTTAGAATGAGAAAATAAACTGGTTGAACTTAATTGACTTAATATCAGCGGACATCCTGGAAAGGGCATCTTAATGTTGTTTCCGTTCTATAATAACGCTCTGGGTGTTTGTGGTCTTTCAGGCGCGTCCGGAGGGGCCATCATGGAGAACGGCTCGGCGGTGAAAGAGCAGACGTCCACTACTACACATCACCCCGGCCCCGACCACACACACAACCACATCAACCAGCAGCACCGCTGTCCCACCGAGCCCCCCAGAGCGTCCCCCCCCTGCATCCAACACTCCCGTCCCAGCTACAAGCCCTCCTCCGCCCCCACCACCACCACCACCACGCCCATCTACTACAGTAGCCCCCAGAAGAGCGGCGGTGGTGGTGATGGTGGTGACGTGGAGGACGCCGACCAGGAGGAGGACAGCCACAGCCTGGCGTCCCAGGACTCCGGCATCCCCACCCTGGAGATCAACAACCCGGAGCCCGTCTCCCACCACCCGCGCCTGGCGGGCGCCGGAGGCCTGGGCCGGGCGTCCGCCGACCCCCACCACCACCACAGCGACAGCCCGGCCACCTTGCCCCTGGACCAGCCGACGCAGGACGCGGGTGGCGCCCTGCACAAGTCCTCCACCTTCCCTCGAAGCGGCTACGACTCGGCTCGCCTCTTCAACCCCGCCCCTAGGTCAAACGCGGCGGCCGCGGTGGGGATGGCAGGTATATATAGAGTATATTTTCTGTTCACAAAAATATAATATAATAAGAGCACAAATAATCTGACGCACGTAGTATCGGTTTTGACGCTTTACTTGAGTAAAGTATTTGCATCAAGTATTTGCATCAAGTATTTGCATCAAGTATTTGCATCTCTACTTACTGTAAACCTCGCAGCTACTGACAAACACAAACGGAACAGAAATCTAGACATGGATATACAGAGCACCGAACACAATGGACCCTTTTGGGTCCATTTGGTTTAATTTTACACTCAAAAGTTAAATTATTGTTAAACATCTGGCATTACTTAAGTTAATTTACTCAAAGTCTACACAATTAGAGAATGTAAAATAATTGTTATTTTGATCAACGTTTGCCTGTTATCTCTCCTAATGGTACCAACATCAATACAGCACGGAAATGTGAACATATTCTTTAGTTTTGGGTGTGCGAGGCTAAACGTCATCAAATGGTGGTCCGTGGTCTCAGATGCAGAATAAATAATGGACCTTGACATGAAAAAGGTTGAAAACCACTGATTCATCATAACCTCATTATCATATCGTGGCTCTTACAGCGGGCGTCGGCGGCGTAGCGCTGAACAACCGTGGCGACAACGTCTCGGTGGGCAGCGTGTCCAGCCTGAGCACGGAGCTGTCGGCCACGCTGTCCGTCTCCAACGAGGACATCCTGGACTTCACCGTGACCTCCGACTCCAGCGCCATCGTCACCCTGGAGACGGACCACAGCGGCGCCCACGCACACTTCTCGGACGTGACGCTGTCGTCGTCGCCGCCGTCGTCGCCCGGAGGAGACCACCCGTGGGGCGCCGCCGCGCGGTGGCCCCCGTCGCCCGGAGGTGACCCCTGGGGGGCCGCGGGACGGTGGCCCCCGCCCGGGCTCACTCAGCTGGAGGAAGAGAGCAGGCGGAAGAGGCTGGGACCCCTGGCTAGTTTCTTCAACAGGTAATAGTTTGGAATTAAATGAATACAGTATTTATTTTTTGAGTGGTAAAAGCCACTGCATTGCGTAGCTATGTGTGTTCCCTGTAAGCACGAAAAGCTGAACACACCTCACTAATGCCACTGGATGTTGTGCACTGTGCAGCGTCTCACACACACACACACACACACACACACACACACACACACACACACAGGCCAGGGAGGAGGGCTTGTACAGTACAGTACAGTACAGTACAGTACAGTACAGTACAGTACAGTACAGTACAGTACAGTACAGTACAGTACAGCTCACTTCAGACTGGTCAGATTATTTTTGTATTCATCAATTATTGTTATTATATGTTATATGCACAGCTTTGTGTGTCTGTACCACGGAAACTATTTGATTGGCTGAGCACGGAATGTGATGTATGATGATAAGATCACCCCCTCATTTCACACGAGTGTGATTTGTTTTCTTTTAAGCTGCACCAAAAAAAAGAGTGCTTTTCCAATCGAAATCGTGTAAAGAAATGAGAACTTGTGACCAGTGGTGTTAACCGTTGCTGCCACTTGGGGCTGCCATCGTACGCAGAGTGGAAACTCTATTGCAGCTGTAATACGAGCAGACTACTGTACATACAGTACATAGAATTTGTCAACAGACAGATATAAAATGAGAGCAGTCAGCTGACATAAAGAAGCTTAGATCCTGCAGGACAACTGCAGTGTGACTTGAAGAATGGAGTTAGCAGTTTAGTAGTTCAAAGTAATAAAAGTGATGGGTGCACGGTTCAGGTAGATAACAGTCCATGGGAAATAATACCAGCACTAGTTGTAAATCACGAGATTTACGCCGAGGAAGGCCTCCGGGCCGAAATATCCGTATGTTGCTTGCTGCTGCCTGCGGGAAAAATAAACAGGAATCCTATAGACTGACACCACGGCGCGTATTCAGAGCTTCAAGCTGTGACTCCGCCCACCCCCGGGGGAAGTTGTGATTTGCTCTCGTTCACTGCAATGCAATTTGCGGCATTTCCGAAACAATATTGCGCAGAGTAGCGATTATCAAACGTATTTGCAATGCCATACGTTGAAAGATCTGTTGCCCGTGGACAAGGCACGTTACCTCCGCAAGTTAGATATTATCGGCATATATGTTTGTCCGTATGTGATTAAGGATTGGACCAAGTTGCATTGGCAGCCATAGAAAATTCTTACCCTGGGCTAAAACCGGATGTGCCATTTGTGGGCGTTCCTGTCTAGCGTGGTGTCAGTCTATTGGCTATAACATGAGTGCTGGTATTCTTTTCTATCAACTGCAGTGTGAGTCAGACACTACTCACACTGCAAAGCAGTGATAAATACAGTGGCAAGTGGCAACAAAATGCATTTTTCAATCCAATGCAGCTGGTAAGCAGTTTGCAAAAATGCACAGTGTGGCGTAACTCGTGTGCATACGTTGGTTAGAGTCAAACATCCATTCCTAACAGACTGACAGGCATTACTTGCGCTGCCGGTTACAACTAAACCGCGCTGCGGGTTAAAACTCACCCGTGGCTCCAGACATGCGCTGCCGGTTACAACTAACCCGCGCTGCGGGTTGAAACTCACCCATGGCCCCCGAGGTTAAAACGAACCCCTCGCAGGTTAAAACTCACCCACTGCACTCGAGGGTTGGCACCTGGCGCGCCGATGGAACGGGGAGGAAGGAGAATTGGCAATTTGGCGAGTTTCACTTTAGTTTAGTTACTTTAGTTTCAGTCACACTTTACTTTCTCATGATCCATTAGCAGAGAGTCAGTCGTTGTTGTTACAATTGCATTTTGAAAGTGTTTTTTTTCTTTCTCTCCACAAAACAATGACTTCTATTCATTATGTAGTGGCAGATCATTCACTGTGTCCATGAATGCTTCTTGTGAGTCATTTCTCATTTTCTACTACCAGGCCTGACTGTGCAGTATGTAGTCAACCCCCCTCCCCTGAGTCCCCTCCCTCCATGAGAGGCAGTCATGCACTGCACTTAGCCTTTGTTTGTGTGCAGCAAGGTTTGGACTCTACTTCACTGTGCTTCTTGGGTAACAGTTGCAGGTTTACGTTTATTGCGCTATTACAAACTTTGCTCAAGGTCATGCTGTTTAAATGTATACACACACACACACTTCCTGCCTCTGGTAAAGCAGGTAGAAAATGGCTGGCCTTGGATACGACCCCTACTAGCATTTGTCAGCGTAAAAACACTCCTCAGAAGCAGAAACGCTTCAGCGGGCTAGAGGCCTACAACTTTTCTATGCCTTAATTGGCCCTTTAAACAATGGCAGGAAAGCTAAATTACTAATAAAACCAGGTTCAAAGGGTTGCTGGTTTTAAAAGAACAAGAAAGAACTTTACTCACGAGTGTTTTAAAACCCTGCAATAGCCAAGTGATGTAAATCATTCTCTATACGTGTTTCGTTGGGTACACAAACACCCACATCACATTATGAATGTGAAGGGACCGTACTTGAGGCATGATCCCAATGCAAACAGCCTTAACCTAATGCACCTGAACTTTGCTCCACAAATCACACTGTGTGCAATGTCCATGCACAGTGACCACATGCACAGTGACCACGCTACATGCACTATAAGGCGTAGGTTCCCAACCGCTGGTACTTGTACCACTAGTGCATACATGGGCAACTGGCAGCGGCCCAGGGGCCACATGCGGCCGCCACCTTCACTTAATGCGGCCCTCGGGTTAATATCAGAATAATACTGTATTATTGATTTCAGCTGTTACAATTCCAAACACGCAAACATGACCCGCTTTTGTATCTCCAACGTGTTTGGATTTAGTTAATAAAGTTAACATAACTATAACTAAATTCATTTTAAATAAAAATAAAAGGCAAATTCTTTTCAGGATTTCAATTAAAATATAGCAAAAATAGCCGATCTACCGCGACACATTTTGAGCTTGTAGATCGGCTGTTTTTGCTACAGTAACGTAATATACAATGTGGCCCTCTGGAGTGAGTGTGGAAATATAGTGGCCCTCTCCATCGACAAAGTTGCCCACCCCTGCACTAGTGGTACTTGAGCCCCCCCTCTGGTGGTACACAGAAGAGTCGCCCAGAAAAGGAGAAAAAAGACAAAAGGAATGAAATAATATTTATATATAGGTAGTATAGTACTTCTGACCAAGCCATTGGTTGAAATTTTCACATTGGCCTATTATAGCGCCACCAGGAGGCCACAACCTGACCTGCCCTGGTGGAGACCTGTGCCCCCGAGGGGCACTTTTTCTAGTTTATTATTATGGTGGTACATGGAGAGCCAAATATCTTCTTAAGTGGTACTTACTGTATAAAAAAGGTTGGGAACCAATGCTGTAAAGTACACTACATCTGTGGTGTGTGTACAACAACATTACAGCGCCTCAGGCATGAGCATTGAGTGCAGAAGTGGCATTGAGACAGACGCCTGCGCTGTGCGCTGTGCCTGTTGGTAAGTGCTGTCCCAGGACACTTGGTTGAGGAGGCAACAAGGGAATTCCATTAGGAAAAACACTTAGGAAAAACTGCTATGAGCAATAATATGTCAAAAATGTAATGACTTGTTTTTTTATTTTTTTATTTATTGGTATTCAGACAGCTAGCAATGGGTAGAACGCTCTCCAAAAAAATGTGTCTCTGTGACTCTGCATTCAAATATTTTCCTAGAAGCTTTGTCATTGGTCGATTTGCCTGTCCACTTCCTGATTGGTTAGTCATTGCGACCGGGGTTTTTTTTTTGACCAATGACAAAGCTTCTAGAAAAATCTTTGAATGCAGATTGCGGCCCCTAGATAAAAAAATTTAGAGCGTTCTATCCATTACTGAATAACAAAAAAAAGGTCATTAAAGTTTTGATAGTGTTAATACACCTTTTAATGCATAGGACAGCAATTCGTTTTCCATGTAAACACCCATATGTAGCTGATCAGACACCGTCAGGGTACAGGTTTTTTTTTTACTTATACACCAAAGTTGTTCACCAAAAATAGCCGATATACAAGCTCACAAAGTATCACGTTTTGAGCTTGTACATGGGCTTGTATATAGAGGATGGAATGAAATGGAAGCGTAACTTAAGAGTCACTTTGGTTCCATGTGTACACACTCAGAGTTACAGACCTGTAAAGGTCCCGGAACCCAGAGAGCCCCTGGACCCCACTTTGAGAGCCACTTAATCGGGAGGTTAAAAAAATCCCCAGAATGTGGACATTGAATAGGGACAGTAATGTGGTGTTGAATAGGGACAGTGATGTGGTGTTGAATAGGGACAGTAATGTGGTGTTGAATAGGGACAGTAATGTGGTGTTGAATAGGGACAGTAATGTGGTGTTGAATAGGGACAGTAATGTGGTGTTGAATAGGGACAGTAATGTGGTGTTGAATAGGGACAGTAATGTGGTGTTGAATAGGGACAGTAATGTGGTTAAATGAATAGCGACAGTAATGTGGTGTTGAATAGGGACAGTAATGTGGACGTTGAATAGGGACAGTAATGTGGTGTTGAATAGGGACAGTAATGTGGTGTTGAATAGGGACAGTAATGTGGTGTTGAATAGGGACAGTAATGTGGTGTTGAATAGGGACAGTAATGTGGTGTTGAATAGGGACAGTAATGTGGTGTTGAATAGGGACAGTAATGTGGTGTTGAATAGGGACAGTAATGTGGTGTTGAATAGGGACAGTAATGTGGTGTTGAATAGGGACAGTGATGTGGTGTTGAATAGGGACAGTAATGTGGTGTTGAATAGGGACAGTAATGTGGTGTTGAATAGGGACAGTAATGTGGTGTTGAATAGGGACAGTAATGTGGTGTTGAATAGGGACAGTAATGTGGTGTTGAATAGGGACAGTAATGTGGTTAAATGGTCTCTGGGTTACAGAATGTGGACGTTGAATAGGGACAGTAATGTGGTTAAATGGTCTCTGGGTTACAGCTGAAAAGTACCAGGAAACACACTTCAGTTCCCTTTGCTAAACAACTATGTGGTTTGAGTCACTGCCTTGAGCAATATCCAAGTAACGGATTATTTTGCACAGCCAGCCCTCGGACCCGTCCCGGCCAACTCATTTTTATTTTGCTTCTAGCTGTGCAATCTTTTTGTGTTGACTAATCATTACAAGTATATCTCTTATTTTGAAGAGGAAGAGGAAGTCTGTTTCGGTTGTAGCCTCCTTCCATGACAGACAGTTGTCGCGAGGGAGAGACTCACAGACTGTAAACATTGATTAGAAGTGGTGGTGGTGGTGGATTATATTTACTATATGAAAGCCATGATGCTGCACATCTTTGAATTAAACAAATGTATAATATACGGAATATACGTTAAACATGGTGGAATTGGATCCTCTACTCGGTCTACTGCAGCGGCCGGCGGAAGCCAGCATTAGGTGAGTAATTCATTCATTGTAAAGGTATCACGCTGGCGCTGGTAAAATCACCAGCAGCAGCAGCTGCCCAAAACTTTAACAGGTAGGCAGGCAGGCTACAGTACAGTACTTTTACTCACTGTCACTGCCTGCAAGGATGTACACCGCCGTGCCATATGCCACAAATTTGTTCCAGATTAGCAAAGGGGAGCATCTCGTTGAGCCATCACTTGGATGAAACATGGAGAAGTTGGAGACTTCCAGTTTATCAGTATATATATTTTTTTGCAGCAACCATACCTGCCTTAAGGATCTGTCTTTTGGGGTTTCCGGAGACCTCGCCAGTTTACAAACTCGCCGCAGCGAAAATTCTTCATCAATGTCTTCATCGTTATGCTAACATGCTGTCTTCATCAGTGTAGTATGTCAAACCCACAGATGTTATAGTTCATTTCCAAAGTGATCAAATTATTTTGTGCAATTAAATGGGCAGCTATTCAATGATAAAAAGTATGTGAATACCAATGATAGTAGGCCTACCAATTCAGGATATTGTTTACTAATGAATTACATTGTTTCGGTACTTTAAACAACTATCCTCTCTCTCTCTCTCTCTCTCTCTCTCAATTCAATGCAATTTAAATGAAGGTGAAAAACTAAAATGCACTAAACCGCGGCGAGTCTGTAAACTGGCGAGTTCTCTGGTATCCGTCTCTGGTGTGAAGGAAGGGCCCTTGTCTCATCAGAGCAACCAAATATTGCTAAACGGCAATCTAGAATCTAGCTGAATATCCAGTTGTCTGGAGAACCAATTAAATATATTTACCCAGAAATTGGTTATTACAGGACACTGCAGGAAATTATGTGACCGACGGAGAACTCTCTGCGATTTCTTCACTTCCTCTTCATGTGTTGCAATTCCTCTTTCCTCTTCCTTCCTCCCTCTCGTCAGCTCACAGGGGCTGGAAGTGGAGGTGGTGGTGTGGTGGTGGGGGGTGCGTTAGTGTCCTCCCTCTCGTCAGCTCACAGGGGCTGGAAGTGGGTGTGGTGGTGTGGTGGTGGGGGGTGCGTTAGTGCTGCTCTGTCCGTCCGTCCCTTGTTTGACCAGGCGCCCAGGTGAAAATCCCCTACGCTCACAACCTGTAACCCGATCCTTGCTGTGTGTTTTTAGGACGCGTACGTGTGTCCGTCTATACGATTCAGAGATTTTCAAGTGTGTGTTTATATAATTCCCAAGAGGTTCAAGGTTTCATTCAAGGTTTTCCCAGTCCCAGAACACTGTGTTACCGTGCCCTCCCTTAAAGCCCACCCTCCCTTCACCATTGTTTCTCCCCCGTCCCGTCCGCTCTGCCCTTGCTCACACACACACACACACACACACACACACACTCTGTCCCTCCCGTTCGCTCAGATGAACCTCCCACCCTTCCTTCACCCGGGAGGCGGGCAGGCCAAGTAGCTGTCTGCGGTTGACAGTCTCTCACACAACACACAGTTTGCGCTGAGCTGTGAACTGTTTGACTGGGAGAGTGTGTGTGTGTGTGTGTGTGTATGTGTGTATTTGTGTGCCTCCCGAAGGTCCTATACTTTTCCAGGCTGGCCTCCGTGCTACCACTACGGGGTAGATGGGGGGTGGGGGGGGCGTGGAGTTTGGGGTTGAGTCTTTTCAGATTGAGTTGAGACAGGTTTGACTTCATCAGGAGTTTGTCTCCCCCCTCCCACACACACACACACACACACACACACAGAGCGAGTTACTCTCCCTTGGATCTGATCTCCCTTCCTTGGATCCTCTGTTTTTCTCCCTTTATGCTGGAAGACTTGGATTTCTTTGTGGATTAGTTTGGGACAATAAAGGATGGCGGCCCCTTCACTACTCCTCTATATTGACAGGTATGCTCTGGCAGAGGGATTGATTTAACCAGCTGCTTGAAAATGTATTCGTGCCTGTGAAGGTTATGCTCTATATATCACTGACGTTTTCAATGTATACAAGTTCCTACGAACGCGTACGTTATGTGGGTGTATGATGATATTAGAGGTATGGAACTATGGATGGATGTACTGTAGTGTACAGTATTTGATTGTGTGCCAGAACTAATCGCCATTGTTTCATGGAAGGCTTGTGGCAGTGCATCCTCGTTGTGGTAGTTGTATTGTTGCGGTGCAGTCTTCTAGCTAGATCAGAAGACTACATAGCAGCTGTACCTTGTGGTGCTAGAAGACAGCTTGGCAGCCTGGGCAGGATACAAGCAGCTGTACCTCGGCTCCTAAACACTGAGGAATGATCCCGTCTCTGTCCTCTGTCTTTTACAACAGGGGATCTGTGTGCACTCACTCTGCTGCTGGACGTGCCTAAAGCAGTGGTTCTCAAAGTGGGGGTCCGGGGACCCCCAGGGGTCCTTGAGGGAGTTCCAGGGCAGGGGTTCCCCAGCTAAATGATAGTTTGGAATTAAATGGACCCTTATGGGTCTGTAACTCTGTCTCTGAGAGTGTGCAAATGGACCCTAACATTTGTACACTCTCAGAGTTAAATTAACATTGATTTTACAATATAAATTGAGGTCTCAGAGATATAGAAAATAGAAATGCCATTAAATGGGGGTCCGTAGACTAATGCACGTCAAACTGGGGGTCCTTGAAATTAAACGGGTTGAGAATCACTGCTAGAGCCGTAAACATCTCTTATGGGGGTCCCTGGCATATCTATTCAAATGGGGGCTAAAATAGTGTCAATTTGGGGGTCCTTGGCATGAAAAAGTTTGGGAACCACTGGGCTAAAGTATGCAGCTAAAAGACTGAAACACACAAACGTTGTACACACATCCCTAACACAGTACATAGAACTGGGTGGTTCAGGGTCAAACACAATTCACATAGACCTAGTGGCCTTTTTTAATGTGTGTGTCCGGAGCTAATCTTGCATACTGCTGGACCGATAACGTCTCTAAAATGAAAGGTCACTTCAGTTGCTGCTGCCCCAGTGTCCTGTTTAAGACTCAAGAGCTCTCAGAGAACGGTTGCTCACTGTTTTCGAACAAAACACCCTTGGCACTCCCTCGAGAAAGGACTAAAGTCTATATGTCTAGGGGGCTAATTCAGTGTTTCCAAACGCTGTTGCACGTGTTCAGAGTTGACTTCAAATAGATGACTAACAAAGTCAAATGGCTGTAAGTTGATGTTTCAGCGTATGCAAAGTGTTGACTGTGAGCATCCTGGGGACTTGCATCGCATGCCTGTTGTGTTGAGCAAAGCTTACTTTTACAGGGCTATAATGCACTTTATAGTAAACAATTGCACAAATGTACTTTTGTTGGTCCTGTGAAAGTTGTAAACCTTCCATTGGAGTACTGTTGTGGTCCTCACCATGCCCGTTCAACAAACACACTAAGAATGTGTTTTATCACATCCTCGAAGTCTCAAACGTTCTTTGTCATACGATGAATAGCGAAAATCCTTTTTTTCAAATAACATGTCCAAAATATATGGACGCCTGGCTGTGTGAATGTGAAAAGGAACAAGTAGTTCAGTAATCTCAGGCTTCTGGTCTAATCTGCCGTGTCAAAACCTTTAGTCCTTTTACTCAAGTTTCCACTCAGCAGTGAGTGAGCAATGTCCTCTATATTTCCTCTGTGTGGCATTCCTTTTATGACGGCTCACAGGGTTACTGCCGTTCAGCGCTGCCTACACACAGTTTAACAAGGGGGCAAGCCCCGAGGTTACACTTTAACTCTCCTGTTTTCAAATCTATAGTTCTTTTTTCTCTCCACTGCTCTCATATATACAGTATAATAACATTTTAATTGCCTTCATCACATTATCGTCACGTGTCACTCACAAGGGTCGAGGAAGCCTTATGCTTTTATTTTTTGACTGCTGGTGTTAGTCATTTTGATTAGGTATTATTTATTTTTACTCTAGTTTTATCGCATAGTAAAGCACAGCACGTTGTCTTACACATGCACGCATGCACGCACGCGCACACACACACACACACACACACACACACACACACACACACACACACACACACACACACACAGTGCTGACTCAAATCAGGTTCACACAAGTTAAATGTTCAGCCATTATAATTACGACTCTTTTGCAGTCTTAGTTAAAGTGCTGCTCAAGCTAACATTAGTCCCTCCTCTCCTGCCCATAGCCTCCAAGAGAAGTGATGGAGAGATGCTTGTGGCCTCCCACATTGTCTGTTCATGCTTCTCTGGCCAGTCCACTGCAATGCCGTAGTGGACTGGCCAGAGAAGGCACTGACACTTACCCTAGCCTCGACGACCTTACAGGCGGATGCAAAGGCACAACTTATGTAACTTAGATAGCATTTCATGTAGACATAGCACTCAGTGTATACGCATTGTTATATAGATATTCCACTGTTAGGTTATTTGCTCTGGATTAAAGGCGTCTGCTAAAATGCCTAAATTGTAATGCAACTCCTTGCAACAAAACCACCTTAGAGACAGTTGCAGCGATGTGTGGACTGGCCAGTTGCAGTTGGGGATAGTGGCTGCAAGGAGTTGTTGCTGTTGCATTGGTGTGTGGACTGACCTACAATAGATTACCACATTAATCCGTTTGCGTCATTCCCGTCGCTTCGTTAACCTCTGAGCTGGGTTTCTGTTCCAACAGGTCTCATCTCTCATTTTGACATGTTCTAGTCGAGTATTACATTAGGCCTCGTTCCCCTCACCTCCGCACAGGCTGACCCACAGGCTGACCCTTCCTGTACACTTGCAATATAGACATGGACTCTGGCAGGACCTGATAGTGTTAAGCCTTTTATAATGAGATTTTATGGCTGCTCATGAGATTTTATAGCTGTTGTTTGCAAAATTAGCCACCGACCCACCCACCCACCTGCACACACCCACCACAAACCAATTATTTTTTTTCCTTTTATCCGGACTGTGCTTCTGCTTGTTTTCAAGCAGACGTGATTGATGATGACGTTTGCTCTCGGTGCTCCCAACTAGAAATATAGCATTTTTCCTCTCTAGTCCCTAATAGTGCAGAAGATGGCTGCTCTCTGCTCACCAATGTAACTTTTGAACTAACTCCTGAAAACTTTTGAACTCCTGAAAACTACTGTACCACACTGTGTACCATTGATTCAGATTAGATAGCATGTATTTGAACACTGACTGAACGTGACATTCTTTAGACGTTTCTTGCAGTGTGTGTGCGAGCGTGTGTGTGTGTGTGTGTGTGTGTGTGCGTGCGTGTGTGTTTTTTTCATAAATGAGCGAAGTCACCAGCAAGGAATCCCTTTCAGCCTTTCGCTCACTCTGAGCAATCTGTTAACAGTTAGGGCGAGTGAGAAATATGCAGGTATCTGATTTAACATGGGGGCGACATATTGTGCCACCATCTAATCTGTATGAACATTGTGTGCTACACGGTACCATACAATCTGTACGAATACAACGTGCCTCCATGCAATCTGCTTAAATGTGGGGACGACGTGTGCCATCAAATGATCTGCAGTGGTTTTCAACCCTTTTCATAACGAGGCCCATTATTTATTCGGCATTAGAGAGCCACGACCACCATGTGATGACATTTAGCCTCTCAGACCCAAAACTAAAGAATAGGTTGCAACAATTCCATGCTGTTGCCAATCATTGATCAAAATAACAATTATACATTATCTAATTGTGCAGATTTATGAAGTAACGTAGATGTTTAGCAATAATCTAACTTGAGAGTGTAAAATTAAACCAACATATGGGTCCATTTGGTTTCAATTTACACTCTCAAGAGTTAAAGATAAGGGGCCATTTGGTTACCAACTCCATCATTTAGCTGGGGACCACCTGGAACCTCCTCAAGGACCACTGGTGGTCCCCGGACCACTGGTTGAGAACCAGTGATCTATTGTAACATGGCGAAGTGACGTGTCCCACCTTGCGATCTGTTAACGCATGCCAACATGTGCCACCATTTCATTTCACTTCGGTATTTGGGCTTTTTAGCTCCTCGTAAAATCTCCACTAGAATGAAAATTTCTAAGCTTGATAACCGATACCCGAAAAGATCTGATAACAAGCTTATTGAGTACCCGTTATCAATAAGCTTTGGGCTTATCAAGCCTGTTATTGAGCATAGTATGGCCCATGACGTCATGTTTAAACAATCAAGACAAGAGGTGATCAAGAAATAAATGTAATCATCCATGCTGGCACAAACATGTCGGTCTAAAAATGTATTGATACCACCTGCCAACCAGCACTGCCCGGGTAAACACAATTACGCTTTTAAAGTGACGGTACACACATTAACCAGTTACTTCAATATTATTTTCCCAAAGTAAAAAGGTCAATATTGCCTTCCGTCTGTTAGAAAAGTACTACTTTTGAAGGCCCTATAGTAAAATATACTGGTTCTGTTCAGAATTTATTGTCGTCTCCCGTCTTTTCACAAATGAATAGAAAATGCTCGATAAGAACCCGGCTCGATAAGCCTGATCGATAAGGTGATCGTTATCAATAACCTGTACTGTAGGCTCATAACCTCATGTTGCTGTACTGTAGGCTCCAGCAATACAATTGAATACCACATTCAATTGTTACTGCCAGTGCAATTGACCCATTTTAGGTGTTTTCTTTGGTGTTACCATCATGTCGTGCTTCGCGCTATGAGCTTGTAGATCTGCTATTTTGCTTGTAGGTCTGCTATTTTTGAAAAGTCAAAGAGCGACTGACATAGAAGACATTTTTAGAATCTGATCTCAGGTCAGAATGAAAACTGTCAGGATGTAGAAGACATTTTTAGAATCTGATCTCAGGTCAGAATGGGTTGAAGGATGAAAGACAAGCTTCAGATGAGAATCACAGTCCCTGCATCAGCTGTGAGTTTGACCAATGGCTTCACCAAGGAAACGAATGCATGTGTGATTGCCTCGATTGAACGCCATCCACACTCCTGCCTTTACCCTTGTCGTTGTTACCTAATAGGCTTTTAGGCCAGAGTCTATTTATATAGGCCTGATCTGGATATCCTGGCATGATATTTATGAACATGGATTTTGGTTTGGAATTGGATTTCCATGTAGTTTTGTTCAAATCGATACCCCTCCTGGACTCACAACATATTTAGTTTAGTCCATTGACTGTGATTCAGAAGATACTTTACATTCCTGCCGACAATTTCCCAAAGCATGCTGTAGTTCAAGGGATTCCATTCATTTTATTTTATGAAAATGAACATGATGTATAGCTTGCAAGTTGAGATAGGTTTTTTGATTGATTGATTGAAGTATTTATTAACAGTTTGCAGAATTACAGTACACTTCAAGCACAAACTCAATACAAAGACTGTTAACTGTGAGTGGACGACCCAATTAAGCATTAAACTTGTTTACAAGAGGGTCCACCATGTTCAATTCATCAAAACATTTAGAGACGTACAAATAGACACTTCTATATAGACAAAGAACAGAACAGGAATTCATCATAAAAGAACAGGAATTATAAAAGAACAGGAATTCATCCAAGTTATACAACACAATAACAATTAATTGCACTTGCATTCATTTATTTGGTCAAAAGTAAAAATTGTATTGAGGACTTTTGTGGCGGTTCTGCTGATTTCTGATCGTCTGCACATTTGTTAAATTGACACACACACACACACACACACACACACACACACACACACACACACACACACACTCCTCTCTCTCTCTGTTGCTCTAATGAATTAGTCTCATGTCGCGCAGCTGCGTCTAGATTGAGCTGCCTATGCCATAGAAAGCATAGGTGGACCCCAGGCTAAGTTAGATGTGATCAAATATTCAGGTTATGATAGCTCTGCCTCTGCTGGGAAGGGGAAAGTTTGATCAAATGAGAGATCAAATCAAATCGCTAACATAACGGGGACTCCAGTAGTGCCTATTATGAAGAAGGTCAGAACAGTGAAACCAGATACCCCTCTCTGACCACATGGCATGGTTAACAGGGTGATATTCTGATTGAGCAGTTTGAACAGGTCAGCACAAGTCATTATACTGTACAAAACGGAGACTCTTCATAGACTTTCTGACCACCGTGCACGACCCAGACACTTTATACCGTACTATCTCTGCTGTGCCTCCCATTTATACATTATTATACACTATACTAGATATTTAGATAACTAGATAATTATTATCATTTAGGAAGGTCACGTGTTCGGCATGGTCTTTACTTATTGTTGAGCGGTGCACACCGCTCCAATAACTGACCGTGTGTCTCTCTTTGTATGTCCGCTTAGAGTAAAAACAGCTGCAATACCGCTGGGTGGCCTAAAGTGTGACTGTTGAGCAGCCGCACGCACGCATGTACGCATGCACGCACACGCATGCACACACACACACACACACACACACACACACACGCAGCCTGCACTGCTCAGTTCACACGGGTGTGATTTTTAATATCGGTAACTGGGTGACCTAAAGTGTGGCTGTTGAGTAGCCACGCACGCACACACACACACACACACACACACACACACACACACACACGCACGCAGCCTGCACTTCTCAGTCCACACAGGTGTGAAGATTAGTGACACTAAATTGTTATATACGGTTATATCCATTAAGACAAACGACAACAATACAAAAGACAACTGTTAGCTATCCACAGTCTATTTTATTTCCCCAAACATGGCTGCATTTACATTTGGTTGTGCACACTGTAAACTCCAGTAGCCTAGTAGTCACACAATATGCCTGCCTCAGAGTCAGACCCGCCCTGTTTTTATTGTGTAATGTACGTTATTTCCTTTGTGGTGTGCATATAATGCTTTTCCTGCACGTGTGGAGTATGATGTTGGTGATTGATTGAGTAGTGTTGTTGTGCTCACATCACACCTTGAAATGGAATTTGGTTCCAGCTGTATATATAAGCCTGAATGGGCCTGAATGACAACTGGTGCACCTAAACCTTGAAGTGGTTTACCTTTATGTTTTTTAAGCAGTTGTTCCTTGGTCGGGACATTCATTGTAGCACTTAATGAGGCTGTCCATCACACTGCATACGTAGCTGGGACAACGGGACAAAAGGCAAACCGCTCCGACTCCTTTTTAATCAGTGGACAAAAAGCATTAGCTAATTGGTGGAGCGGTACCTAATTAGCGTGACATCATTGACAACTCAAGGTTACGCAGGAGGGGATCAATTGTATAACCATATTGATCCGATTGGGCCTTGGCAAACGATGGCTTAACCCATTCAGGCCTGACGTCGGGAAGAAAAAAAAAAGTTTTCTAAATCATGACGATTTTCTAAAAGATTTGAGGCACATTTTAATGAGTTCTCAAAAATAGCAGACCTAAAAGTTCATAGCGCCACCCGGTGGCAATGAAACAACGACCTCTGCATCCACGGGATGCACTACTGTACTACTGTACTGTTTTTTTTATTCTAATTTATTTCGCTAGCTTTAGTTATAATAATAATTTCTTCTTCTGTGTTCTACATGAATATAGCCACATTATAACCATTAACCATGAAATGTGAGTTAAATGCAATTTGTAAAAATGGCAAAATATGACTCCTATTTGTTCAATGTCGTTGAAGTGGGACTCATGTGTCCCTGGGACTCATCTAAAAGACCATCCCTGCATCCCGGGACTCATTACATTGAAAAGCTATTTACATCACTGCCGTACTGTGGCTGTGAAATCGCAGAATGAGTCTCGTATACACCAACATTGTTTTTATGAAGCATTTTGTCCTGTCCATTAGTAAGGGGTCTCTCTGTGACCCAAATCTTAGCTGTGACCTGTATGTATTTGTTGTATTAAAACTAGAGACGGATGGTAATGGTGTTTTTTACAGAGGACTGAAATCAAATCAACTGTGCTCACAGTTTCTGACTGGTTACCTGAATGATTAATGTCCACTTAATGTAATGCAATTGGCATGATTTTTATGTAAAATTAGTACTATACTATATTCCTTTTCTGTACTTGATTGGGTTTTTACTTTTTAGACTAGTACACTGTAAACAATGCATCTGCAATGTGATTGTGATGATGTCCATACCAAATAAATAAACACACACACACACACACACACACACACACACACACACACACACACACACACACACACACACACAATTGGTCCTTCCTGAGATCCCCCCTCTCTCTCACATGGTGTCAGCCTGGTCTCACTGCACAGACTGGGTGGTCTCAGCCTGCAGGATCAGGGCTTTGTTCCTTATATATCCAGATTCCTCTGAGTCTCTAGTGCACGTATCTTGCCAGTGCACAGTGTGACAGCTCTGTCTGGGGGGGGGCAACCACAGTAACAAAACGTGTCCTACTTTTGGACTTTTGGTTCCGATTATTATTATGTCCTTATTTCTGTCTCTTCTCCTTTCTCTCTCTCTCTCTCTCTCTCTCTCTCTCTCTCTCTCTCTCTCTCTCTCTCTCAGGAACCTGTTTGCTAAGAAGGTGAAGGACAGTGGGCCAGTGGAGCAGAGGGACCCGGGCTGGAAGCTCTTTGGCAAAGTCCCGCCCCGCCAAGGGCCCGTCAAGGACCCCAAGAGAATTCAGAAGGTAGAGAGGGAGACTTTATTAACATGCTGCTGTTGTTCTGACCTCAGATGATGTAGCTGTTTAGCCAACAACAGGATCAGTGCTGTCAGAGCCTTCTCCCCCTGTGATTCTGCAGTGCCATAATATATCTCTCCTCTTTCATAGAGGCAAATACTAAAGGTATTCTCTCAAATAAGACAGTACGGACAAAAAATCTGTGTGAAGTGAGGGGCACCTTCGGGGGGCACACACAAAGTCCATAGACTTGGTTGCCACATGACGTCACAGGGGGAATGCTTAAAAGCAAACATTAAAAAACCCATAGACTTGGTTGCTACATTACGTCACAGTGAAAAGCTAGGTGTTGGAGGGGCTAATGATGGTGTATGTGTAGCAAATGGATAGCAAATGACTAGGTGTGCAGAGCGTGGCAGTGGCGTGCACAGACATTTAGAGGGGCAGTGTGGAACCGGCCGGTTGCCTTATTAATAGTGTGAGATTTATAGATTTTGGGGCATAAATAATATATTAGAAGCTTCTTTTTTTATCAAGAATTGATCAATGTCACCATGGTCCACATACTGTACACTAGGGCATTAACCAAACGTGATTTTTGATAGTCGACTCGACTACCATCAAATTCGATTAGTAGTCGATTAGTCGGCGGTAAAATATGATATTTATTCCATCAAATCAAGCATTAAAACATCGTGTTCTGAAACAGCCAGCGAGACGAGCGAGTGAAGCAAAACAGAGCCGGTGAATGCAGGCCCAGGGAATAGTACTAAGAGAGTGGCGACACACCTATGGGGCGGGCTATAGTTCCAAACATTGGAACTATCCCATTGAGATAGAATGAGCACTTCCGCATTCCATTGTTACAGTGGGAGTCAACGCGAGTGTCGCCACTCTTACTAGAATACGCTGAATGCCGCTCTGATTGGCCGAAATTAGCTCAGCTGTTTCAAGTCAAAGTTGCAAGTCCACAATGACTCACGGATGGACGCGTTGTGAGCTTGTACATCTGCTATTTTTGATGCGCAAGACCGTTCTACGGAGCAGCATAGCATGTTACGTTGTTCTCAATGTTTGGAGACTGTCTGGAGCCGTGGAGCGGGGAGGAGGAGGAATGAACCATGCGATGTTTTTCATACAACAATAAATGTTCAACAACAAGTTACAACCACAGTTCCTTTGGTTTTTAGATGGAGCTACAAGCTAGGAGGAGGTTATGATTACATACTAGGTTTGCTAGCTAGCAGGCTGCCACGCTATGAAGATGATAAATGGTAAATGGTAAATGGTGCATTTATATAGCGCCTTTATCCAAGGCGCTTTACATAGATTGTGCATTACATTCACCCATTCATACACCGATGGCAGCGGAAACCATGCAAGGCACCAACTAGCACATCGGGAGCAATTAGGGGTTCAGTGTCTTGCTCAAGGACACTTCGACAGTAACTCTTGGGGAGCCCGGGTTCGAACTGGCAACCTTGCGGTTCCCATCCAGGCACTCTACCCCTGAGCCACCGCCGATCAACTACTTAACTTCATCGCGACTATTATAACTATGATCGTGCGGCAGCAGTTTTTTTTTGTTTGTTGGATAAGCATGAAGAAACATGAAATCACGGCAAGAGCTACTGTAGTTTGACTGTCACCAAACTAATATTGGGCAGAGTGAGGAGGAACTCCTGCTATACTTTACTGTACCGGACGACACGACGACACGTCTCCAATCTAACTTGTTGAACAAACTACAGTAATAAACTCACCAATAGTAAAAGTATTTACACACTGTAGTTGTCCCCATTGAGCATATGAGCCTATGAGGCATATGCATTATGCTTTTCCCAAAGAAAAACTGTCTTGAATGCTGCTATAGTGCCACTGCCGATCGCCGCCCACCGCACCTACACGAGTAAGGGTGACGGCAAAGCCCACGTACAGTAGGCTTGTATATGATATGAAAACAATCAGCCAGGAATGGATTAGTACTGAAGTTGGCGAACTACCAACAAAACCACCGAGCTCACAGCTGCATGTCTGCTGTAGAAAAGCAAAAAAAAAAAGCCGACTATTCGATTATTATGTTAATGCCCTACTGTACACTATACAGTATCGGTATCAAAAGGGCACATTGCTGTCCAGAGGGCAAGGGCAGCTGGTGCTCTAGCACCCCCTATCTGTGCACGCCACTGGAGTGTGGCCTTGTGATTGGTTCGCTGAATGCATGTAGCAGCTTGAGGAGAGCTGTGATTGGCGTAGCGGCGCCGGCTAAGCTGTGTGCTTTGGGGTGTAGTTTATCTGTGATTGGCCCAGATACAGACCGAGGGACAGAGAGATGCAGACAACATCCTGCTCTTGATGTCGGGTCTCTCTTCAACACCAAGCTGTCAAAAAGGTGTGCGTTGTTGTCGTCGCCCAATTAAGTACGTTGAAACGGTGGCAGGACACGTCGTAAGGGGAGAGCATTTCACTCACATTTAGCGGCTAAACTATTAGGACGGCACACAGAGAGACAGAGAAAGATACTCTGAGGCAGAGAGTGCGCGCGTGTGTGTGTGTGTGTGTGTGTGTGTGCGCGCACACACACACGTGCGTGCGTGTCTGCAAGAGACTTACGGCAAAGGATGGTCACGTTTAATGTCAATGTTACGTTGCAAACAAAACTCTTTTGTAAAAACCCGCCCAATGCAGGGTGCGTTCAAGAACTAAAGGACAGGTCCTTTCAGACGACTGATGTGCCTAGTAATTAATTTGTAACGAGAGGTACTATGGACGCGTGGAGAAGTAGAGGGTGTATGTGGGTGCGGTCCCGTGAAATTGTTGCGCACGTGCTGGTTTCGTGCACACACACCCCCGCGGCTGACTAGACATGGATTGTGTTGAGTTTTTCTTTTACGCTACGCGCCCGCCCGCATGAACAGACCTGCCACAAAGAGGTTAAAGGGACCTTAAAATAGCTGCATTCATAACGGAGTCAATTACCTTTTTACGAGGAGGCGTAGGCCATAACATTATTATTCTCTCTCAAAGATACGCTGCAGAACATTTCCATCAGCTGATTGTCAGCTGGGGTCTGTGTTGTGCAATGGTGTTGTGACTGAGCATCTTTTATCACAAGATATCGACCATCGTCACCCAGTCTGATCTTCTGTGTAATCAGCAGGAGATAATTATGCAATCAGAGGATATCAAGACAACACAGCTGGGTCTGTATTGGTTTAGGCCTGACGTCGAAATTTATAAAATGTCTTCAAAATCCTGACAGTTTTCTGTCAGGATTTGCGCCACATTTTCACGATTTTTTCAAAAATAGCAGACCGACAAGCTCGTAGCGTGCCACTTGTGCTATGAGCTTGTAGATCTGCTATTTTTCAATAGCTAAATTATAACATAAAACACCGAAAGGGGTTACCGCCCCAAAATGGGTTAAGGTTGTACTATCTCAACTGAAGCGTTGCTGTTGTATAATCCACACTTGATGGATGCCTATTATGTGACCCTAGTATCCTTCTTTTCTGCGAAAATACAAGATTATTGAGCTTGTAGATCGGCTATTTTCAGGTGTAGAGGGAGACAATGTATAGGAACTGGGTTACTCGGGTCAACAAATACATAGGGTTTGGTTAATGCAACAAGCTGGCATCAGTTTGCATGCAGCACAGATCCTGTGACCCTGCATGTCAGGCATGCGACGTACTGTACAGCTGGCCTAACACGCATCACAGCCATCTCAATTACACTGAGGTACACTAGACATTGATTGATTCATCATGAATCTCCATCGCCTTTCGTTGTGCCCCTTTGAACCACTTGGACCACCAAGTTGCAATGAAGATTTTATTCACAAATTTCAAATTGGATGCTCTGGGCAATCATTATCCATCAGCTCATGTCTGTCCAATAACCTAGCATAGTGCAAACGGTGATTTTGAAACAATAATGCTACATAAAAAAAATCTGTTGAAAAATACAATATAATATAATAAAAATAATAATAATGATAATAATAAATACTGTGCTTTGTAAGGTGTATATTACCACTTGCGTGGATTTGGTTCTGTCTGCTGAAACGGCAGTGGTTCAAAGGTCATGCGACTGAGTGCGACCAGCTATAGATGTGATACAAGCTTTTAGCTTTTAGTTGAGCTATATCTCTTTAATTGCACCATGCCCATTATAACCCATCTCTTCTCTTCTGTATAGGGCAGATTAGATCTGCTGACATGTCCTATATCCCATTCTGAACCAGAACCCCTTTTGGTGTTTAAAGCATTATGTTATACTTTAGCTATTAAATAATAGCAGATCTACAAGCTCATAGCATGGCTCGGCCATTTTAGGAAAATCGTGAAAATGTAGTGCAAATCTTTGAATATATATATTCTTTCAGAGCACACGTTTTTAACTCAAATCTTTGCGTCTGTGGGGTCCCTGGAACAACATACTGTATTTTCAGATGGGGGTCGGCAGGCAATTACATATAATCTTGGCGGTCCTTGACATGAAAATGTTTCAGAACGACTGACATAGAAACATGAGGTTTTTCAGAAAACTGTCAGGCATTTGTAGAATCGTCTAAATGGGTTAATTGCATATAGCTCCGGTAAAGGAGAACGGCTATTATATCCCATTTCTTCTCTTCTGTAGGGCACAGATACTATCTGGCTGATGTCCTTTATGTAACAGGTCTTGGAAAGAGAGAAAAGCCATACAATAGCTATAAGGTGTGTTTAGGGCCAGTTAACACTTGAAACGAAAACCACAATGGTGATTTTCTTCCAGCACTCTTTCTATTCTTCTTGAGAAAGCGTATAGCGTTCGGGAGAGAAACGGGACACGTGTAGGCGTTCCATATAGGAGCCACTTTTGTTTGCCCGTGGCGTTCCCTGGTACTCGTACAATGTGTGTGAGCGTGTGTGTGCGGGTGGGTGCGCGTGGCGGACAGTGTGTGTGTGTTGTGTACACAATATAACGTTTTGAATAGCAATCAAATCCTCGTCCAGCAGCTGCACATGAGGGCCAAGATCAAAGAAACACCTGTCTTCTGTCTTGGCCTCAAAACAACAAACGCACACAGTCAAATGCGCAGCGTTCATTCACTGGAGAGTGTACAAATGGAGCCTTATTATGGGTCCATTTGGTTATTATTTGTACACTCTCTTATGATTTAAAACAGCACTGTACATTTCCTTGTATTACCCGGGAAGGCCGGTAAACCCAGGTCTCTTCTGCACAGGATTTATGGAATCCCTGCTTGACTAGGGGAGATATTGCACATAATTGCCTTCAGACGGTACATTTTCTGATTTGTTAGGCTATAAGGTTTCCAAATCTTCAGAAGAATCCTACGAACTCATATATGGCTGAACGTAGTGAACTGGATACTACTTGTCAACCAGCCGGTGAGGCTAGAATGAGGGAGGGGTATAGTCTCAGAATCACACAGGAGGAGGTCCAATATGGACACTTACCGGCAAAGGTCCAAATAACTAATGATCATTAGTGACTAATGATCACTAATTAATGATCGGTTGCCATTTCGAACCCGGGCTCCCCCAGAGTTAGTGTCGAAGTGTCCTTGTGCAAGACTCTGAACCCCTAATTGCTCCTGATGTGCTGGTTGGTGCCTTGCATGGTTTCCGCGGCCATCGGTGTATGAATGCGTGTGTGAATGTGTGAATGTAATGCACAATCTATGTAAAGCACCTTGGATAAAGCCGGCGCTGTATAAATGCACCATTTACCATTTTTACCATGACTCACTGATCGACTGGCGATGCCTCTTGTGCTTTTCAGAACGTTGAAAGGAAAATGTTGGACTATAGGCTCTTAACAAAAGGCAGGTTGAACTAAAAGTATAAACTCAAGGATGGAGACGTCGGTGTGTGATAATCAGGGCTCAGAGAAGTCTGTTATTATACTACAGTTTACCCCCCGGGGAGGTCGATGACACGCAGGCGGACGACACCGCACATTTCCCTCTTTGTGCGTGCGTGCGTGCGTGCGTGCGTGCGTGCGTGCGTGCGTGCGTGCGTGCGTGCGTGCGTGCGTGCGTGCGTGCGTGCGTGCGTGTGTGTGTGCGTGCGTGTGACTGGTCTGGAAGGCCTATCATTAGGCTTCCTCAGCCCTTCTCCATTGCAATTTGCTGGACTGATCAGAAATCCAACCTCTCGTACACTAAAATGTTTGTCTTTTTTTCTTACTCCACGGATGCGAAGACGAGAGGGACGAAACACACCTTGATCCACGTTGCACGTCCTCCGTGTGGTTTGTGGTGGTAACCTTATATCTGGCCTCAGGGGTCAGTTAACAGGGATAGACTTACAGGCGTTTGTCTCGCCATGGCAACCACTGAGTCCCCTGCTGTGTGTGTGTGTGTGTGTGTGTGTGTCTGTGTGTGTGTGTGTGTGTGTGTGTGCACGTGTGTGTGCGCGGGCTGCTGCAGGGGAACATTGTGTGTTTGCCTGTCATGCTTCGTTGCCTCCAGGCAGGAGGAGGAGGTTAAAGGGATAGTCTGCACTTCAGTTACTGAGAAATATGTGCCGACTTGAGGGCTTGTTAGCTTTCTGTGGCTATGCTAAATATGGGGCCTGCTAGCCCAGTGGTTCCCAATGTTTGGCATGTCAAGGACCCCCACATTGACACTATAATTGGCCCGCGGACCCCCATGTGAAAAATATATGCCGGGGACATTTTTACGGTTCTTATGGCTCTAGCAGTGATTCTCAACCCGAGTTACAGACCCATATTAAGGGTCCTTTTGGTTCCAAACTATCAATTAGCAGGGGAGCCCCTGGAACTCCCTCAAGGACCCCTGGGGGTCCCCAGACCCCACTTTGGGAACCACTGCTGTATGCAGTCAGAATGAGAGCAAAGGGTGGCTTTCATTTATTTAGATGTTATGTCTTTGATTTGAATAGCAACCGAATCAGCAGCTGTGCAAACAAATGTATGCATTTTTGAATTAATTATTCATCTTTAATGTATGTTTTTGTGTTTAGTTAGAACATGTTTAAAAGAACCTGTAGAAAATGTGTAAAAGTACCATATGTGCCTCTGAGATGTAGTGGAGTAGAATTAAAAAGTATTGGAAATTGGAAATATTCAAGTAAAGCAAAATTGTATTTACTTTCAAAGCATATACGTACTTGGATACTTCCTACCAAGTCATTGGACCAGCTGGGCTGTCCTGGCCTGCCATGGAGCTCCCTGTGACATCACTATGTATGACGGACTTCAAGTGGCCAATGGCCAATGCTGTGACGTCTTGTCATGTATATGACGTCGTACATGTGACATAATAATATCATTCCAAATCTGGTCAAGTTTTCAGCCTGAACTGAGCCTCCCTTTGTCTTCCCTCCGTTATATAATTGATACATTGATAAAATATATATTTTAAATGTCTAAAACATGGAAAAAAAACGACTATGCCCAGACCAGTTTGTAAGATTAGCTCTGGTACCACACACACACACACACACACACACACACACACACACACACACACACGCACACACAGACAGACCGCCCCTCTCCTGCAGAGCCACGTCGTAATAAAGGGGGGGGGAGAAAAGAAGAGGACTGGGAGAGAGAGAGCGAGAGACGTACGTGATCTGACACTCTGTCAGACAGAGCAGGCGTTTTCTGAGCGCAGGCAGACGTACAGAGAGTAGAATAGATTATGGCACAGAGCGTACGGGGCTGAGAGGCCTGCTGGCTCCACCACATAGATCCATTTCTCCAGGGTTGATTCAGAGTGGCTGGCATCGCACGGACAGGACAGGACAGAGCACCGTATTATCATCCTAGTGCCGAGCGATGGTGACTAATAGTGCGCGGCGGCCGCGCGCCTCTGATTCGCTGACGCACTAGCGCTCGGCGCGTCTGCACACACATACACGCGCACACACACACACACACACACACACACACACACACACACACACACACACACACACATCCCAGGGAGAGATCTGATCCGCTGCACTCTTCTCTGCGCTGATGCAGAGCCTCTCAGTCGTAGCGCTGTCGTCGCGGAGAGGGAGGGAGGAGGAGAGGAGTGATAGAGAGAAAGAGGCACAGGGAGTCAGGAAGAAGGAGAAGGAGAGAGGGAGGTATATCATGGTGCCGCGCCGAACCACCACCATACCCCTGCTGCCCTTGCAGTGCGCCTCGACCTCCTCTAGCGCCCCCCGGACGCCCCGCCGTCAGGAGTGAGCCTGCATGGCCGAAGAAGCCATCATGATGACGCTATAGGCTAGACTTGGAAACAACCCCCGCACCACCACCACGCACGCACGCACGTACCTGCCCACCCCCCCCCCTCCCCGCGCACTATACCGGAGAGGTCTGTCTTGTCTGCCTGTACGGAATCACAGCTTTCATGGTGAGTGAGCTTCCACTCTGCGTGTGATGGTGGGGGGGGGGGGGTGTCTGTGTGTGTTGGGTGGTAAAAAAAAACAAAAACATGTGAGCTCAGCGGTCTACTGTCCGCACACTCTCGTTGTCTCCTTCTGACAGAGACGGAGCAATTGATAGTGTGTGTCAGAGCGTGAGGAAGAGAGAGGATGGCCGGGGGTGGGGGGGCTTGCTTGACATAATAGCCCCTTTCAAGTCAGTGCTCTTGAAAGGGGAGCATGGGGGGGGGGGAGAGGATGCCTGCCTGGAGAGGATGCCTGCCTATCTTTGTCCATTTCCTCTCAGATAATTAACGGCCGACGAGAGGTCGTTGTGTTCCGACCGGTGCGCAGTCAAAGATGTCTCTGGCTGGCAGATCGCCGTGTTCCCTTCCTGGGGGGAGTGCGGACGGTGGGACGGCTGTGTTCCTGGGGGGAGTGAGATGGGACGGCTGTGTTCCTGGGGGGAGTGCAGGCGGTGGGACAGCTGTGTTCCTGGGGGGAGTGCAGGCGGTGGGACAGCTGTGTTCCTGGGGGGAGTGCAGGCGGTGGGACAGCTGTGTTCCTGGGGGGAGTGCAGGCGGTGGGACAGCTGTGTTCCTGGGGGGAGTGCAGGCGGTGGGACAGCTGTGTTCCTGGGGGGAGTGCGGACGGTGGGACAGCTGTGTTCCTGGGGGGAGTGCGGGCGGTGGGACAGCTGTGTTCCTGGGGGGAGTGCGGACGGTGGGACGTCACCGTTTCAGTCTCACTGTTCTGGCTTCTTATTTCAAAGTTTGGCATGTTCTAAATCTAGGTCAGCCATGCAGCGGCACTGATGGGTTTTCCATCTGGCCTCTTGTGTCTCGTTGAATATTGTATGATTCTCTCCATTGTTGCCTAAATGCCTCCACAAAGTCCACAAACTACTGCAGCAGCAGCAGCCAGTCGCTCGTTAATCTGTCCCTGCAGCGTCCTCCTGACGCAGAAACTGTTTTTTTTCTTCTGACGAATTTTCAGCGTGTCTTTGATGTATACTGTCCCCCTCCAGGGAGAGACCGGTGACCTTTACACTGTCCCCCTCCAGGGAGAGACCGGTGACCTTTACACTGTCCCCCTCCAGGGAGAGACCGGTGACCTTTACACTGTCCCCCTCCAGGGAGAGACTGGTGACCTTTACACTGTTGGACGCCTCGTGAGTCGACGCCACAGCCAGCTGTGACTTCTGTTTGTCTCGCTCTCTCTCTCTCTCCTTCACTCGCTCGCTTGCTCTGTTGCACACAGACGCTCACTTCGTGCAGATTACTTTTTTCCTTCTAAAACTTTAATCGTGCAGTCAGTCAGTTTAAGCTTAAAGGTTTTAATATTTAGTACCATGTTTTTGGAACGGTGGCCAAATCCACACTCTTTCGGACGTGTTTAGAGTGAATGAGCATCGTTGACCAGGCATGTAGAGAATCTGTCTGTATGTAATATAGTGGAAACATTTTTTTTTATTTGAACTTGGAACTACTGAAGGTTTTCCACCATCAAGCATCTTTTTTTTTAAAGATTTATTTTGAACTTTTTATTCCTTTTTATTATAGAGAGGACAGTAGTCTATGCCGCATTGGTTCCCAACCTTTTTATACTGAAGTACCACCTCAGAAAAGATCTTCCCTTTCTGTTCCACTACTGGGTATAGACTCAGTAGTGAGTCTACTCACTAATCAGCACTGATGATATTTCTAATGTGATTAATCCATTCTCAAATCTTCTATTAGCGGCTAGGTGTGCTGTCATGCCCATTTCAGCACCGCTGGAGAGCCTATTTTAACCAATTGCTCGGTCAGAAGAACTACCTGTAGTAATATAAATATTTCATTCCACTTTTGTCTTTTTTGGGCTACTCCTCTGTGTACCAGCAGTGGTACCAGTTAACCCTAGATAGTCTCTAGGGAGAGAGAGATGGGGAGTCAGTGACACGCAGCAACGGCCATAGCTATCGGGACTCGAACCCGCGACGCGCTGATGCCTGGTCTCCAGCCACGAAACTTCATTCATCGATAAATGTCTGACTGTGATATTTTGATCAACCTCATCATGTCTGCCATTGAGGAGTAGATTTTAGTTGGGTAGAGACGCTACCTGGTAATCAGAAGGTCACTGGTTCTGTTGGCGGACCAGTGTTCAGCTCCCGTGTTTGACTCCCCGGCCCCCAGTCGAAGTGTCCTTGAGCAAGACATGTATAACCCCTAACTCGCTCATGTTGCCCGATGGTTGGTGCCTTGCAATTTGCATGGTTTCCCCCCGCCATCGGTGTGCGAATGGGTGAATGTGAAGTACATTGAATGGGTGAATGTGAAGTACATTGAATGGGTGAATGTGAAGTACATTGAATGGGTGAATGTGAAGTACATTGAATGGGTGAATGTGAAGTACATTGAATGGGTGAATGTGAAGTACATTGAATGGGTGAATGTGAAGTACATTGAATGGGTGAATGTGAAGTACATTGAATGGGTGAATGTGAAGTACATTGAATGGGTGAATGTGAAGTACATTGAATGGGTGAATGTGAAGTACATTGAATGGGTGAATGTGAAGTACATTGAATGGGTGAATGTGAAGTACATTGGATGGGTGAATATGAAGTACATTGGGTGAATGGGTGAATGTGAACTTGTGAAGTACATTGAATGGGTGAATGTGAAGTACATTGAATGGGTGAATGGGTGAATGTGAAGTACATTGAATGGGTGAATGTGAAGTACATTAAATGGGTGAATGGGTGAATGTGAAGTACATTAAATGGGTGAATGGGTGAATGTGAAGTACATTGAATGGGTGAATGTGAAGTACATTAAATGGGTGAATGGGTGAATGTGAAGTACATTGAATGGGTGAATGTGAAGTACATTAAATGGGTGAATGGGTGAATGTGAAGTACATTAAATGGGTGAATGGGTGAATGTGAAGTACATTGAATGGGTGAATGTGAAGTACATTAAATGGGTGAATGGGTGAATGTGAAGTACATTGAATGGGTGAATGGGTGAATGTGAAGTACATTGCTTTGGAGAAAAGACTGGGCTATATAAATGCAGTCCATTTACCATTCACCATAACTCATCATCACCATCCAAGTAGCCATCAGCTGGATGAAGCTTTTCTGTATGGAATACTAATATTATATAAGGTACCCCCTCCCCAAACTAAATCCAAAGGACAACACTCTTTAAAAAAATAAATAGCTAGAGACATGCAGCAAAGGTCGTCATGAACGGGACTCCAACACGCAACACGCTATCAGGCCAGAGCCTAATATGTAGCATGTGCCTGGACCACTATAGGCCAGCGGGCGCTCAGGACAGCGATCTTGAGTGAGCCACCTATACAACTACAATATGATTGATTGTAAAAGTTGTGTCAGTGAAAGGACACCGAGATGTCTGCCTTGAGAAGGGGAGATGGTTTGTCTTTGTCTGAAAGGGACTCCAGGACAGGTTAGGCTGGCCTCATACACACAACACATGCACACAGAAACAACACTGGCTGGCTTGCATTCTATTGTTCTACGTTGCCATGCGGAAGTGTGGTTCACACTCAGAATATCACCTTGCATTCTATTGTTCTACGTTGCCATGCAGAAGTGTGGTTCACACTCAGAATATCACCTCATGCGGTGTGTAGTTCAAATCAGTGGTGAGTCGTGAGTAATTAAGCATTTTGTAAAGAAGAAAAAAAAAACCCAGGCAGAACGCCATGCTTCTGCCTGTGTCGTTATTCAGTTTACATGAACAACAAACCAAATGTCATCTATCTTCGCAAGGCCATGTCGAGCAGGCAGTATTTTGCACCAAAGCACTCACTGTACAATGAATGTACATCGGAATTGATTTAAAACCCAGTTGTTTGGTCACCCATCTAAATTGTCTGCTATGCATTATTCTGCTGAGGGAGGCTATTAAAATGTTTCACGCGTAGTAGATCCCATCTTACTTGTACTTTTGCAGAGTCCCGTTTCAATTGTCGACTTAATTTATTTACAGAGTACTGGTTTGCGGTGTCAAGTTCTTTTTTTTTTTACCCTTAAAGCTCAGGCAAGTCACTCCGCCACAAGACAGTATTCCAGTCAGTCAAAGCCAGTCAGTCAACCAATCAGCGAATCATTCATTACATCATTAGCAAGAAATCAGAGAGCTTTTTTCCTAAACCTGGCATGACGAGGCAGGTTCCCCTGGTGACGGGTTGCCCTGCTGGCACACAGTTGCCACCCAGGCAGCTAAAAGCACCTCCCGACTGTATAGTTAGCAAGAGGCTAATGTAGCCTAATGGCTGCCCATCTTACAATACATTCACATTCATCACTACTGCATGGGCATTGTAGAGTAGTGGTGGGAAACTTTGACGATGGAGAGGGACCACTATAGTTCCACACTCACTCCAGAGGGCCACTATAGTTCCACACTCACTCCAGAGGGCAACTATAGTTCCACACTCACTCCAGAGGGCCACAATAGTTCCACACTCACTCCAGAGGGCCACTATAGTTCCACACTCACTCCAGAGGGCCACTATAGTTCCACACTCACTCCAGAGGGCCACTATAGTTCCACACTCACTCCAGAGGGCCACTATAGTTCCACACTCACTCCAGAGGGCCACTATAGTTCCACACTCACTCCAGAGGGCCACTGTAGTTCCACACTCACTCCAGAGGGCCACTATAGTTCCACACTCACTCCAGAGGGCCACATTGTATATTACTGTTGTAGCAAAAATAGCTGATCTACAAGCTCAAAACGTGCCGCAGTGCGATGCATGTTGAGCTTTTAGATCAGATATTTTTGCTATATTTGAATAGAAATCCTGAATAATCTTTTGCTGTTTTTTATTTAATTTCAAATGCATTTAGTTATAGTTTATGTTAACTAATTTATGAACTAAATACAAATGCATTGGGCATAAAAAAGACAATTATATTTGAGTAATTAGCTGAAATAAATCAACAATATGTTCAGATATTAACCTGCAGGCCGCATTAAGTGATGTGATGGGTGCTGCATGTGGCCAGTTGCCCATGTATGTTTTAGACTAGAGCCATCACAGAAGGGCCCTTTCGCCAAACCCCGCTTCGGGTATGGGCACTGATGACGTGGAGGAGAGAGCACGCCCCCAGCGCCCATAGCGTCCCCAGCGGGAATCGAACCCAGAGCCTTCTAGTTGTGAGGCGACAGCACTACCAACTGTCCCACCGTGCCCCCCTTTTTGTCATAGTATTTGTCGACGAAATCAACACTGCTCTAGTGACACCTGCAGTGCTGCTGAAGTGCCAGGTTTCACCCCCCCCCCTCCCCCCCACTTGGCTTCCTATCTCGTATCCTCCCTCCCTACCTCCCATCAGCAGTAAAATCATTGCTATGTATGTTACTCTGGCGCTGTAATATCTGTCCTAAGGCCTACCGTAGTTTATAATAAAAGTATTTTACATGCCTGTGTGAAAATAACCTGTGCACTGCACACACAGCTGCCGGCAGTGTCGATGGTCGTTCCTTTAAGTAAACAGGGGTTTGCCTGCACACTGCGAATGCTTGAATGTGAACGCTATTTATTTATCTACAGTCAGGAATGCTTGGTTCCTGATGATTTACTAGAAAGGGAAGTGATTTAACTTGTCACTATTCGATATAACTTTACCACAACATTAACTATGACTTATGGCCTGGGTCGGCTGAGAGCTCCAGGCACCTAGCCTGACAGTGTAAGTGTGTCGCGGGTTCGAGTCTGCATGTCTTCCCCCCATCTCTCTCCCCCTTTCCTGTCTAACTACTTTAAAATCTATTAATAAAGGCCCTTCCTAAAATTAAATTTTATTTGTTGACGAAATTGTCAATATATTTAGTCTTAGTTTTAGACAGTCATCATAGCTTAGTTTTCATTTTTGTTTCCATTTTGTTTTCGTCAGTGAAAAAAGGTAGTCGACGAACATTTTTCGTCGATAAGATCAACACTGACAGGAAGGCGCACACAGTCAAATCAATAATACAAAGTCCAGTATGCCTGGTGCATGAAGGGATGTTACAAGCTCCAGAGCTCCAAATGCGCAAGCAATTATTTTCAAAGTAACGGTTGTTGGTATAAGAGGTGGTGGTGTATGCAAGAAACTATAATCCTAATAATTACGTGTCAGCAGAAACCCAGAAAGTGCTTTGAAATATGCCTGCCTCGTCTCGATCCAGCGCCTTTGTTCATTAGAGCCAAAACTGGGAGGCCCTGCGATAAAACTAAGACGAATGCTTCCATAATCCATACACAGCCCTGCGATAACATTAAAACGAATGCTTCCATAATCCATACACACAGCACTGAACCAAAGGAAGGACGGGAGGGAAAGAGACGGGAGGGAAAGGAGGTGGATGTGAGGACAGGTAGAGCAGGGAGGAAATGGTAGAGACCTCTCTCTCTCGCTCTCACTGGTCAACTCAACTGTCTCTGTAGACTTTCTTTCCTCAAGTGTTACTGTACTCCTTTCGTTATCTCCCTCCATGTCTTTCACAGTCCTCGTTCCTTGAAGGTCCGGTCTCAAGAAACATATGTATGGCTAACCACTACCTCGCCGCCGCAAGCTCACAACGCCTCAAAACGCGAAGCACTTTGAGCTTGTAGGGGGTCCCGAGCCACATGTTGAGAACCACTGCTTTAGAGTAGACAACATGGCTGAGGGAAGTAGGTGTGCTGGCGGGGGTTGGAGCACCCCCTCCCCCCAGGCACAGCCCCCCCTCGGACAGGAGGGGTGAAAATTATAATAATTGTAATCAGAACAGATTTCGGTTACTAGGCCTAATAAATATGCTGTATCACAGAATAGGCGCCTTATCGTGGTTAATTGCCTGTGTTATTTTGCTCATGCGTGTGGAGAAGAAAAGTTTAAGCCACCTTTCCGCTTGCTTTTGCGGCATGCACTAATGTGCACGTACCTCGTGCTGAACATTCAGCACCTCCTACTGTAAATATCTTCCCTCGTAGCCATGGTAGACAACATCTTTTTTTAACATGTAGGTCTTCCCTGACCTGATTGTTTAAAGCTCCCAAGTGAAGTGCTGCCATTAGTCTTTATAGAGCACACACGGATTCAGTCAGCGAGTGCCTCATATCCGCTTTATGTATTAAGCTTAGTGTAGCTAATTGTATTTAATGCCCTTTTCTCCCAATATAATTGTCCCCACACATTCCTGTGTTTTTGCCACTGCTGTTGTATGTATCCTGCTTACTGCCTCGGCTCACCTAAGGCTCCAGCGAGGAGACCATCGATGGCTGTGGGCTGTGGCCCCACTCACTGCTACAGGCTTAACCCATTTAGGACTGACCAGATTCTACAAAATGTCTTCTAAATCCTGACCGTTTTCATGTCAAGGACCCCCAAAAATTATATGTAATTGGCTGCCGACCCCCATCTGAAAATATGTTGTTCCAGGAACTCCTCAGAAGCAAAGATTTGAGTTAAAAAACGTTCACTCTGAAAGAATATCTTCAAAGATTTGTGCCGCATTTTCACGATTATTCAAAAATAGCAGACCTACATAGCGCGGCACCAAGTGCCGTCGTACGAGCTTGTAGATCTGCTATTTTTCAATAGCTAAAGCATAACATAATGCTTGAAAGACCAAAAGGGGTTCCCGCTCAGAAGAGACCCCCGGCCCTCGCACTCATTAGATACACACTGACAAAAGCTAAGAGGCCAAAAGCAACCTTCTCACGAGGATGTGAGAACATTCTCCTCGGTGTGTGTGTGTGTGTGTGTGTGTGTGTGTGTGTGTGTGTGTGTGTGTGTGTGTGTGTGTGTGTGTGTGTGTGTGTGTGTGTGTGTGTGTGTGTGTGTGTGTGTGTGTGTGTGTGTGTGTGTGTGTGTGTGTGTGTGTGTGTGTGTGTGTGTGTGTGTGTGTGTGTGTGTGTGTGTGTGTGTGTGTGTGTGTGTGTGTGTGTGTGTGTGTGTGTGTGTGTGTGTGTGTGTGTGTGTGTGTGTGTGTGTGTGTGTGTGTGTGTGTGTGTGTGTGTGTGTGTGTGTGTGTGTGTGTGTGTGTACTGTACAGTATTGTCTACCATATTAGTTGAATTTTCTATCTTTACATTTTTTTGGGTGAATTTTTAAGCCTTTATTTGATGGTGGAGAGAGACAAGAAATGCAGAGAGAGTTACCAATCAGACGTAGTGTGTTTGATAAAACAGTCTTCTCTGTTAGAGCCTCCCATCACTGGAACGGTCTCCCTACAGAAGTAAGAGAGACTTCCAACTATCTGACCTTCAAATTCAACCTGAAAAGGTGGCTAAAAACCTGTCAAATCTGTAATCATGAGTAACTATCAGCACTATTTAGTATTCATCACCGGTGTCATTTTTTACTTCACTTTGCAGTTGTTCTGTCCCCTGTACCATGTTGATCTGTTCCTGTATTGTACTGTATTGTATTGTGTTTTTGTATGGACATGGTGTTGGCTGCTTGCACATATGCACACATGGCATCAACGCATGGTGTTGTGTGCTGGCACACTACACTCTGTCTTTCTTTTATCATTCATTTTTTAAGAGCCTGCTTGGGGACTACAGATGAAATGTAGCTTTGGCTAACTCTGGCTTATTTACATTGAGGTGAAAACTGACATGTTGATTAATGAGCTTTGTCCCTGTCAAATAAATAAATAAAAGATAGTTGGGGAACGACATACAACAAATATTCCAGTCAGCCGGGAATACACTCAAGGCATTTTGCGTCCACAAAGTATGCGTCCAAACCATTTGGCTTTCAGGTCTTGTTATTATTGTTTTTCTTTAAATGTCTCGATTAATTGAATACACAAGACCTCAATGGAAAGCATCCTTTTGTATGAATCTGCATCCGTTTAGAATTCAAACAAGTTTGGGCTTCTGAATTGGCTCTGTATAGTCAACTAGTCATCTATTTCTCCCAGTGGCAATTTCCCCAGATGGGATTCTGCATGCATCAACCCTCAATCTTTTTCTGAAATGCTGTAGCTATTTTCCACCAATGTTCTGATTGTATTGTATTGTTGTGTGTGTGTGTGTGTGTGTGTGTGTGTGTGTGTGTGTGTGTGTGTGTGTGTGTGTGTGTGTGTGTGTGTGTGTGGATATTACAGTATGTTGTGACTCATTGACAGCGGTTTGAAGCCAAACAGAGCTCAGCTGACTTGAACCTGAAAGCGAGCTCGCACATCTAGCATCAAACTCAACTCAAACGTCATGACTCATAACTAATAACTAGCGCTGCTGTCTGAGTTGCGATGGCACGGTGAGCATACTAGAGCATGCCTGAAATAAATGTCAGAGCTGAAATCGACATGTAAATATGAATTAAATGCTTAAACATGTAGCTATAGGTGTAATGTTAGAGTCCACAGAAGTGAACCTTTCAAGCCTGCTTTTTCTCAACTCGCTGTTTTCTGCAAGACATAATTAAGAAATCAATGACTTAGCCTCGGTCAGAAGCGGTCACAAATAAATAAATAAATAGACCCCCCCCCGGTATAGCTCATCACATTTAGGGGGAACTCCTTGGCTGGAGTCCATTTCCGGACACGGCGGGTGTCTCTCTCTCCCCACAAGGAGGTCAGGTGAAATGTACGCAGGCCTCTTGACCAATCCATTTAGTCAGCGATCAAGGCTGATCGCCCATTAAAGTGCCTTCTATATTTCCCCCGAGGCTAACATTCTGGGCGGGAACCCCTTTTGGTGTTTTAAGCATTATGTTATACTTTAGCTATTGAAAAATAGCAGATCTACAGAGCTTGTAGATCTGCTATTTTTTTTTTTATCGTGAAATTGCGGCACAAATCTTTGAATGTATATTTTTTCACAGCGAACGTTTTAACTAAACTCTTTGCTTCTGGGGGGTTCCTGGAACAACATATATTCAAATGGGGGTCGGTGGCCAATTAGATATCATTTTTGGGGTCCTTGACATGAAATATTGAGGTATTTCAGAAAACTGTCAGGACTGTCAGACATTTTTTAAATTTTGACGTCAGGCCTAAATGGGTTAAGACATTTTATTCGATTTGACATACGTTTATTGGATTTGAAGGTTTGCTGTGGGGCCAGGGTGCTGCGCTGTCTGTCATGTGGATTATGGACTATTGTACTGTTTGTGTTTGAGTGATGTTTCGTTGTGTTGTGTTGTATCCGTCTGCTTTTTATTCTCATTTCTTATTGATCCTGTATTTCATGTATGACTGTTGTTTTTGTGGGTTTACTGGAGGAACCTTTTAATACTGTCAGTACTCCGACTCCTGATTTGAATGCTTTTGTAAAAAAGAAAACTATAAACCAAGGGATTTTTGTTTTTTTAAACAAAAGAAAGACATAGCATCCATAGCATGAGTCTGCTTAGGATTTGTGGCATCTTAATGTTTGTCATGTGTTATATTTTGTGTTATTCTCTTGTAGAAATACATGGAATGTCTGCACACTATTAGATATATATCTACTGTACGTTGTTTGTTGGGTTGACATAAAGACGGGGAGCAGCCATAATATTATCGTTGGCGGACATTCAATTTCTTTTCTTCATTTGATAATTTGTTGGGTCCAGCACCGTACTTAAAAACTGTGGCGATGCGCATATCGTATTCCTTTTTTTACTTATTTTTGTTTTGTAGATCATTCTTTTCAAGTGTTTAGTTTTTACCAGCTGCTGTGTAAGCACAACTGGTCAATGTTCTCTCTGCTGTGCTTATACGCCCACTTGCTGTAGTTGAGACCTATGTTTCTCATTGGCTGTACTGACAACCTATCGTCCTGATTGGCTGCCTCGTCTCTAGGCAACCACACACTTTTTGCCTCTATGCCGACCTCTAATACATGGGATATAAGGCAGCAGCTGGTAATTAATTCATGTCATCAATTCCTGTTTTTATTTAAGTTTTTACTGATTAGACTTTTTTTCCTGTCCCGCTGTCGTCTCCAGGAATATGAAACCAAGAGTGGCAGAGCTGGACCTGGCAACCCCCCACCGTCCCCCAGGCTGCAGGCCGTGAGGAAGAACCTGGACTTTGAGCCCCTCTCGACCACCGCTCTGATTCTGGAGGACAGACCCGCGTGAGTGCACATTTTAGTTCTTTATTTGAATCCACAAATTACAATGAATTGTACAAGGAAACAAATATAACGGGGTTGACAGTTCATGTTCACTTAAGGATACACATGGCACCTCCTCCTCCACACAAACAAACTGCCTGTAACAGCCGTAACAGAACAGTATTTGGCAAGTTGTTTGGCTTTGCTCTTTGTCATGCCAGCTATTCTTAGGCCACTCATGGTCAGTTTATGTACATGGCCCAGGCTTCCGAATATCAGTATGGCAAATCTACATCAGGTTTGTTATAATTCCAAGTAATGGTTGGTACTTAGATTTTTTTTATCTTGGAATGCCTGGTCCATGTACAAATCAAAGACACATCAGGTGTAGTTGGGATGTTAGACATCACACACACACACACACACACACACACACACACACACACCCCCCCCCCCCCTCTCTATCTCTCTCTCCATCCCTCCCCTGGGTCATTAGACTCTGCTCAGTGTTTTTCCACTTGGTATTTTCTCTTTGGCTCACAGGGAGGGAGCAGAGAGAGGGAGAGAGAGGGAGAGAGAGAGAGAGAGAGAGGGGAGAGAGAGATAGATGCTGAAAGTTTAATAGGTCTTCCTAGGACGGGCTCCATTACCCTCCTCTGTAGTGTTTCTCTCACTTAAAGGGCCATGCCTGTGGTAGGACGGTGTCTCTCTGCCCTTAAAGGGCCATGCCTGTGGTAGGACGGTGTCTCTCTGTCTCTCACCCTGTTGTCGTGCTATGTGATTTTTTGCAAATTGTGCAGCCTTTTATGGCAACCAACAGGTTGTTTATTCACATGATGTTGGGGGGGGGGGGGGGGGTGGGGGGTGTCCCCCCAGAAGGACAATTAAGGCATTAAAAAGGTATTAAAACCAAAAGTCAAAAGTAATCAACAAAAACTATACTATAAAAACTGGTGAAACATTGGTAAAATTGATACAAAATATCAGTCAAAAGTTGGCGAAAATAGCCGATCTACAAGCTCACAAGGCCTCGCGTTGCGTTGTGATCTTGTAGATTGGCTATTTTCACAATATTTATCTGTGGAACAGAGTCAAACTAAATGTAATCAACTCCTATAATTCAAGTGTTTGTCTGGGGCGTTCCCCAGACAAAGGATTCTTTTGGGGGTCCTGGCCTGAAAATGTTGAGAACCACTGACATAGACCACTGGTTCTCAAACTTTTTCATGTCAAGGACCCCCCCCCCCCCCTCCCACTCACCATCATCACATGAGCTCTTCTCCTCGATTTTCTGATTATAACGGTAATTAAAAAAACACATTTGGGAAACCGTATCTGTAGAAGTGGCATGTATTGCATACTGTATGAACAGCTATTACAGACTTCAATCATTCACCCTGTAAGCCCAAAGTCGCTCAAGGACTCCCCTCAAGTGTGCGTGCCTGCGTGCGTGCCTGTGTGCGTGCGTGCCAAGCTCAGCCGTGATATATAATGGTGCGTGTGTGCGTGCGTGTGTTGCAGTAATCTGCCTGCCAAGCCAGCCGAAGAGGCCCAGAAGCATCGACAACAGTATGAAGAGATGGTGGCTCAGGCCAAGAAGAGAGGTGAGTGGACAACAACAGCACTGCACAGCAGGCTATCCCCCTTTCTGAAACCAGCTCCTCGCCACTCGCCCTACACACTGGCCCTCGATATGCGCGTTCACGCGAGGCTGTACCATATTAAGTGTCCGAAACCAAGCAGCCTTGAGTGGAAGTGGCTTATAAAGCCCTCAAGAGCGAGTCTGTGCCGATCTAGACTCGATTGCCTTGTGCAGCCCTGCTCTCTGTCCGCATGGAAACCGCGACCTACAAATGTAAGTACCACCACAACTAATTGATAAATAAACTCCTCCTAAACAATCTTCATCTGATGCAGAATAGACAATGCTCCAACTGATGTTCACAAGTGCTCTTTATTTACCCCACCGTGAAAAACTATAAATGAAACCACACAAACAAAACAACTTTTAACAATGATTTATAAACACCATGGATGTATATGACATGTCATTTTTGACAGTCACGCTGTATTTCCTTTTTCCATATTAATGAGATCCACATGTCACACAAACATACACGATGCAATGCAATATAACTGTACAAACAAAATAACAGGTAACACAATTGCCTGATGGTACCCATGGCAACGAAGGGTGTCTGTTTCCTGTGAGGGCGAGTGTATTTCAAAACAGTTTTTTATACCCAGCACCCTAATCAAGGGAACTTGATTCAGCTGGAGGGGCACTTCCTGACGAGGGAACCTCCCGAGAGCACTTCAAGTTAAGGGACTGGTTTCAGAAAGGGCCTATGAATGAATGAATGAATCCCTATATGACTCATCATGACACGTACTGTCTGTAGCACAGCTCATTCCCTCTGTGTGTTTCTCTACTACCATCCTGTCAAATGAACCTTTGTGCCTCAGAACAGATTTTCTTTTTTTTAAGCTTCAATTTTCAGACTGTCGGGGAGTTTGGGAATGTTGTCGTTGGGCCGGTCGGTCTCGCCTTTGTTTTGTTTTTCGGCAGCCAACAATGAAAGTAAAATGACTTTTTTTGACACTTAGATGTTGGATCACTGTAATAAATAAATATTCTGTTTCTACAGACTATCATGGTGGGGCTTTTTTGTTTTGTATTTGTCGATCATACTAGTAGCACATAATATGGCAAGATTTGAGCTGTTTTTGAGTTTAAATCCTGAAAAGTAATCCCCGACAGAGACGATATGTCACTTTGGACAGATTCCCGTTCTATCCCTGCGTTTGATCATGTCTGATTTTGGTCTCCAAAGAGATCAGCTGGGTTCAAGGTTTCCACCACCGCCTCCCCAGCTGTAAACTACCCTGTAAACTCCCCAGCTGTAAACTACCCTGTAAACTCCCCAGCTGTAAACTACCCTGTAAACTCCCCAGCTGTAAACTACCCTGCCTGTCTGGCTTTAGACACGACTGTATGTATGCTGGGAAGAGTTCTGTGTCTTTGGGGGCGTGCAAGGACTGGAGATAAATCACTCTTTGCCTTCTTCTTAGTGATACGTGCCTTCCTCCTAGCTCATTACACTGAAAATATACCATGTATACACTGTTGTCAACACCTTTTTCACTTTAAGGTACAATGTTTAATATTTGTACTGTGTCAACTTAAATGGACGAATCTTTCCTGGAAAGGTTGTGGTTGTTTACAGTTTTAACAAGTTGAACACAAGCACCATCTAGTGGATAGATTGACACATTGGCCCCTTTTAAAAAAAGAATACTTTGCTTTTCCCGTGGCAAAGCATAAAGGAGTATATTCTCTCGCTAGTCTCTGACCCGCCTACTATCTCACCTTCATTCCTTTCTTCAACCCCAAATTGTCATCCGGTGGACTAAACATTCTGACATTGGCCGTGCCCTAGTCTAGTATGTACATGTACAGTACGTACGGTATGTATTTCATTCCTTATCACTTGTGTCCCTCCCTCCCCTGCCTGCAGAGATGAAGGATGCGCAGAAGAGGAGGAAGCAGCTGGAGGACAGATGTCGCCTGGAGGAGAGCATTGGAACGGCCGCCCAGACCTGGAACCAGGAGATCCTACCCAACTGGAGCGCCGTGTGAGTAACACTGTCCAATTGATTCCTGACACTCTGGAGCACCATGTGGAGCACCACCTTCACTTGATGCAGCCCTCGGGTTAATATCACAATACTGATATAGTATTGATTTGCTTTATGGCTTTTAATGAGTAGTATTAAATTGTTATTTTCTTATGTCCAGTGTATTTGTATTTAGTTCATAAAGTTAACATAACTATAATTAGAGGCATTTGAAAGGCATTTGAAATTAAATTAAATTTTAACTTTTCAGGAATCCTTAAAACAAAAACAAAACAAAACTGGATTTCAATTCAAATAATGGCAAAACTGCGACACGTTTTGAGCTTGTAGATCGGCTATTTTTGCTACAGTAACGTAATATGCAATGTGGCCTTCTGGAGTGAGTGTGGAAATATAGTGGCCCTCTCCATCGACAAAGTTGCCCACCCCTGCTCTATAGGGTCCATTTGGTTTAATTTGTTCCGTCTTGAGGTCTGTTTTATTTAGGGGGGCTGTGGCTCAGGAGGTAGAGCAGGCGTCCAATAATCCTTGGGACGGCAGTTCGAATCCCGGCTCCTCCTGTCCACATGTCGAAGTGTCCTTGGGCAAGACACTGAACCCTACTTTGCCTCCAATGAGTTGGTCGGTGCTAGCTTGCCACCATTGGTGTGTGAGCCTTGAGATGTGTGCTGGTAGCATTACTGATCTCCTAACGATTGCCCAGAGACAACATTTTTGTTGGAAAAAATATCGGATTGGAGCAGTTATCATACCTAAATGTAGAACTACAGTAAGTCACAAGAAAAGTAATGTTGACATACTGAAATACAGTAGCAGTCGAGACAGTGGTTTTCAAAGTGAACCCCCATCATACCCCCATCTCTCTCTCTCTCTCTCTCTCTCTCTCTCTCTCTCTCTCTAGGTGTACTTCTCGGCGGGTGAGAGAGTTGTGGTGGCAGGGTGTCCCCCCCAGCGTCAGAGGCAAGGTCTGGAGCCTGGCCGTGGGCAATGAGCTCAACATCACCCACGGTACGGTACACACTTTCGCTGCCTGCCTGTTCATAGTTTTGCTGGTTTTGCTTTGTCACTGTTCTGAAGCTCTGATAGCAGAGCGACTCTTGTGGAGTCTCATTCGTGCTGACCCTGGCCTGTGGCACCACTGAGCTCCAGTGGTTTTGTGAGACAAAAGTATCAAAACAGTTACCCCTGGCCACCACTTGGTGCCGCCACAGTACACAAAGTGAGTTTGACATGGTTAATAAATTCCCTTTTTTCATACAGGACTATAGTATAGTCTATTGACTCTATTCTACCATTTAAACTTGTATTAATACATTAAAGCAGGGTTAGTCACTAATATCCCACGCATGACCCAAGATTGTATTATTTTTTTTATCAGTGGGCTGATTCTGTGAGTTGCTTCTTAGAGATGGGATGGTTTGTCAGGTCATCAAGTTAAATCTCTTTCCACTATCTCTTTGTCTCTCTATATCTCTCTCTCTCTCTCTCTCTCTCTCTCTCTCATACTCTCTCTGCCGTGGTGTGTGTGTGTGTGTGTGTGTGTGTGTGTGTGTGTGTGTGTGTGTGTGTGTGTGTGTGTGTGTGTGTGTGTCTGCAGAGCTATATAACATCTGCCTGTCCAGGGCCAAGGAGAAGTGGAAAGCGATGCCAACACCCACCACCCCAAACAGATCTGAACACGACGGTAACTGTCCTCTCCTCTCCTCTCCTCTCCTCTATTTACAAACCCCTGACTGTTGAGTGTAGTTGAACACTATGGGCTGTATTTTGCGTGTCTTAAGTACCAGGTCTTATTCCCTAACTTGAGTAAACTAAAGACCTGGAGGCGTGATCAATGCCATTTGGCTATTCTGAGTGGCCAAAGAGCATTGATCACGCCTCCAGGTCTTTAGTTTACTCAAGTTAGGGAATAAGACCTGGTAGTTAAGACACGCAAAATACAGCCCTATGGGCGATAAAACCAAATGTACGATTTGCAACTGTTAACTGTTAATAAAATATTCAATCAATCAATCAAACATTTAACCATTCTACAGTGCTTTTTAGTTGAGGCTGTAAACGTTTTTGTTTCATTCCAGCCCGTTTTACAAAGTGTCACTCATAGAGCACCGAAGTCTGACGTCAATATCGGTGGAGGGCACAAATCCATGGGTTCATGTACTTTTTATTTGCATTGTAATCCCCATAGGGGGGATTTTAGATCGACTCATATAATAACTGTCACCCCGGGCCGCTTCACTCATATGGATATGAAGAATCAACTGACTGCCCAGGCGGTGGCGTAACCGTCTGGGCACCCGACTGGTAATCCAGTCGCAGTGTGCCGCGGGTTCTCCATAGAGAAATGACTTCCATGAACCAGGCAGAACCAAAGGATGAGCGAGTGACGTCAGGACTTCGGCGCTCTATAGCTAGCCACACTGTCACTGTGTCGCGAGCCCATTTGTATGGGTCTATAGTAAATAAAATATCCCCATGTTTCTTGTTTCCTTAATTTAGTTTTATATAATATCACCTCAAAAGATTTTCAAAAAACAATCCCAATTTTCATAAATAGAAAGAAATCTCAATTTTTTTCAAAAGAATTGTATGAATGAAACAAATCAATGAAATTCCATAAATTAGAAGGAGAAAAAATCACATTTCTCTTGTGGCTCTCGAGCTCAAACGTTTGGTAACCGCTGTCATTTTGGGCGGGAACCCCTTTTGGTGTTAGAATTATGTTATGCTTTAGCTATTGAAAAATAGCAGATCTACAAGCTCGAGCTTGTAGTTCTGCTATTTTTGAAAAATCGAAGAAGAACGACTGACATAGAAACATAGCTTTTTCAGAAAACTGTCAGCATGTAGAAGACATTTTTAGAATCTGATCTCAGGTCAAAATGGGTTAAGTCCTTTCTCCTGTTGCTGTGCGTCCAGACGCAGGTTCGTCCGACAGGGAGGCCAGTCTGGAGCTCATCAAGCTGGACATCTCCCGCACGTTCCCCCACCTGTGCATCTTCCAGCAGGTCAGTCCCCCCACCTGTGCATCTTCCAGCAGGTCAGTCCCCCCACCTGTGCATCTTCCAGCAGGTCACTTCCCCCACCTCCAGCCTCCACGGAACGTAACGCACGCGTCACAGTAGCGTTTCACGTAGTGTGTGTTCTGTTTTCTGTTATTGTGTGGGGGGAAACGTTGTGAGCTTGTTGATCGGCTGTTTTCAGCGAAGGATGTCCCCACAATACGTTTTGCTGGGGTGTAAGTGGTTAATAAACCCTAGATACTTCATTTTTGATGAATTGAACATGGTGGACCCTGTTGTAAACGCTAAAGTGTAATGCTTAATTGGGTCGTCCACTCACAGTTAACAGTCTTTGTATATTAGTTTGTGCTTGAAATGTACTGTAATTCTGCAAACTGTTAATAAAATATTTACTGTGTGTGTGTGTGTGTGTGTGTGTGTGTGTGTGTGTGTGTGTGTGTGTGTGTGTGTGTGTCCTCAGGGGGGGCCGTACCATGATGTGCTACACAGCATCCTGGGAGCGTACACCTGTTACCGGCCAGATGTCGGCTATGTGAGTCTCACACAGCAATTATTTTTATTTTTATTTTTAAGCATATTATAATAGTATAGCTTGCTGCTTAGCAGAAATTGAAATGAAAACATAAGCTCTAAAGATATTTTAAAATATATTTTTGTGAACGGAAATGGCAGCTTCCTTCAAAAGTCTTAAGGCCTATTCATACTGGTTTTTTTTACTAACCACCGAAACGGTGGTCACCTTATCACCTAAAACTGGAGTATATGAACAGGCCTTAACTGTTTTTGGCCATAACTCTAAAGAATCATTATGCAAATTATGACAAGATTTCACACAAATGTTTTAATACTACAGCATGAAATGATCACGGTCATTGTGACCTCACAAAACACATTTCATAAAAGTTAGTATGGCACCAAAGAATACACTTCAAACGTATTTAATTCCTTCAATGTCCTTATTACTTTATGGTTGTAAACTGCAGCAGGTTGGTGGATGTATACGGTACCAACCAACCACAATCCCCTCCCACACACAGTGTTAATGTTGGTGACTAACAGACTATAATGCACCCACTGGGCACAAAATATGGTGGAAACAGAGCTACACTTCCTAACCACCTGCCCACTATAGTGACTATACCAAGACATCAGAGACACATACAGTACTTCCTACAGATTACACACACCCAAAGCGAGTTTGACACTTTGACCACAAAGAAAATGCCATACCTGTATAGAAATACAACAATGTGCAAACACAGCAGCAAGATTTGTGAACTCTTGCGACAAAAGAAGGTTAGCTAATGGAATACAACCACCCCAAGGACTACTATCTGTACCAAGTAGACCTACTGCACATGTAAACAGTGCTGCGACCTTCTGAGTGACTGCAAAAATGCTGCTATTTGTTTAAAAGAAAGCGTTATACCCTGTATAACATGTATATAACAAAATATTGTACCCCCTCCAACTGTATATACTTTCCCCATTTTCAACTGTTTTTATTATATATTGGCACTTGCTTTGGCAATATAAACGTGTGTTTTCTCATGCCAATAAAGCTCCTTTGAATATACAGTAATTGAATTGACTAAGACTAAGGACTAAGTCGACTAAGGTTTTTCAGAAGACAAAATAGGACTAAGACCAAATGGTGTGTTATTCAAAAGACTAAGACTAAATTAAAATAAAATATTGTGAATAAATTAACACTGCACACACACATTTCTTTAGGACCGAAAATAGTAGTAGAGTAGTTTTGATGATGTTCTGTAAGATATGGTTGACGCAACAAATGTGAGTTCACACCTTGAAAGCGGTCATGTGTAATTGGTGTGTGTGTGTGTGTGTGTGTGTGTGTGTGTGTGTGTGTGTGTGTGTGTGTGTGTGTGTGTGTGCGCGCGTGCGTGTGAGAGAGAACAAAGAAGCGCTGGTGTTGTTTTTAAATGCTGCAGTCTGCATTGCAGCACAGCCACATGCTGTCAGTGTAGAGACGTGTTCAAGCTTCCTGTACTGACCACCAAACGGTGATCACACACACAGTTAAACACCAGGCGTATACATTCACGTTTCTGTGCATGGGGGGTTTTTTCAGTTAAACACCAGACGTATACATTCACGTTTCTGTGCATGGGGTTTTTTTTTGCGTTTCCTTTTGCACTTTTCCTGTAACGATAAACACAAAGCTTGACAAAACTTATTATCTGTTATCTGAAGCCGTATCTTTAATATTAGTTTAGAATCATGAATCCATACCAGTGCACTGTAAAGAGTGATCGCTGGCAGGCAGTGTGATTTTTGGTCTACAAATTTGGTACAGTAGTACAAAAAATAATGATATTAATAATGAAAACATTATTTTTCATTTTTGGTGTTACTGAATTTGAGTTAAATGACGAATGCCAATCATTGTACTATGTTTTCATGCCACTGAACTGTATTTGTGTGTGTGTGTGTGTGTGTGTGTGTGTGTGTGTGTGTGTGTGTGTGTGTGTGTGTGTGTGTGTGTGTGTGTGTGTGTGTGTGTGTGTGTGTGTGTGTGTGTGTGTGTGTGTGTGTGTGTGTGTGTGTGTGTGTGTGTGTGTGTGTAGGTGCAGGGCATGTCATTCATTGCTGCAGTGCTCATACTGAACCTGGACACAGCCGATGCCTTTATCGCGTTCGCCAACCTGCTCAACAAGCCCTGTCAGATGGCCTTCTTCAGAGTGGACCATAGCCTTGTTAGTGCACGCACACACACACACACACACACACACACGTGCGCATGCCGCATAGACTGAACAGACACATATAGTATGTACAGTACATACCGTACTCTAACCCATTTAGGCCTGACCTGAAATAAATATTTTCATGATTTTTCAAAAGTAGCAGCTCGTAGCGCGCCACTCGGTGGTGCGCTACGAGCTTATTATAACATAATGTTTAAAACACCAAAAGGGGTTCCCGCCCAAAATGGGCTAACTCAGAGCCCTGCAGAAAATACAGTACATTCATACATAGTTACATACATAAGACAAAGATGTGTCTCAGGCAACAGAAGATATTCTCTCTTCTAAATGTACAGTATATGGAAATAATTCACCAAAAGAATCTCCTCTCTAGTCATCTATTGCTTCCCTTTTAATCTGTGTTATTCCGAAGTCTGATTAGAATAAAGACATGGAGGTACATTGAAGAAGAAAAAGGACAGCATCAAGACAATTATCACAAATCACTGTTGACACATACTGTTGATACTCCTAAAGATGCTACACAGTACAATCCCACAATAGTTTTGTAGCACAATAATTTTCAATTGAGTGCTATAGCGCCACCCTTTGGCCAATGATCATGGGCTTTGCGTCCTCACCGTTTGGCATAGCCCTCTACCATATTGCTAAGTACTGCACGGTTAAGCCAGAACTGCTATCAATTCTAAATTGAGTGTGCGTGTGCGCGCGCATGTGTTTTACTCAACGTGATCGTATTCTGTCCTCTCCTCAGATGTTGACGTACTTTTCAGCGTTTGAAGTGTTCTTTGAAGAAAACCTACCAAAGCTCTTTGCACATTTCAAGAAAAACAGCTTGACTCCTGATATTTATTTGATTGACTGGTGAGTCTGGTCTCCTTTGTTGTTTTCTTGTCCACATTTTCCCGGTATTGGAATGGCTATATTTCTTTATCCATGCCTACTACAACCGTATTACGCAATGACCATGAAATGAACGTGTGGTTTTCTTAGAAAACAGGATGTGTGTGTGGTTGGTGGGGGGGGGGGGTGTTATGTGTGTATGTTGCTGGTCTATCCTACGCTACCGAAACACCTGCTGTTGATGTGTCGGTAAGAGGCAAAGTGTGCATCATCTTTATACTCTGCCTCATTTTGCCTAGTATCTTAGTTTTTCAAACAGCTTAAATGGCTTTTTACTAGTAATGTCTCGACTTAAAAGCCATTTAAGCTATAACTAGGCTGAGTTTGAACTTAGTGTGAGGTGGTGCAACTGGCTCCTGTGAACAAAAAAAAAAAAAACTTAGTTGAAGATGAAAACCAGAATGGCTTTCACATCAGTGAAACCCAAACATTGAAGTACAGACTTTTTTGCCACACCATCTTGCTTCCGTTTTTTACTTGTCATTTATCGCACCCGCACCGCGATTACAACGACACGGAAAGGGACTGATGGAACTTTGCGCCTCCCTCGCTTCCACATGGATTAAAGTTCTCAGTCGCCATGACTGATTTCAGTCCTTTTGGCTTCCATAGAAGCCAGTGTGAAAGCATCTGAAGCTTCTGTGAAAGCATCTGAAGCTTCTGTGAAAGCATTGCTGCGCACCGAAAATAGCAGATCTACAAACTCACAACACGTTGTGAGCTTGTAGATCTGCTATTTATAGTCATTAGTTATTTTAAGATGAAAGATGATTATTGTGAAGTGATCAAACTAGAATAGAAGTTTAGAAGCATCTTCCGGAAACATGAATTGGCTCAGAAATGTCATGATTTCTTCAGCTGGTCGGCCTTAAACACCCTCATTACATTTTATTCTTTTTATTCTTGCCCTGATGAAGACCTTGTTGGTCGACACATGTTGGCAGTTGCCTTTTTAATTCAATAAAGGCGTTCCTCGTTTTTAACTTTTGAGTGCCCGGATCCTCTCTCTTTTTATCTATTACATTTTCAGTCTTGAGCTTTTGCTTCATTCTTCCCTTCCTAGGATCTTCACACTGTACAGTAAGCCCCTGTTCTTCCCTTCCTAGGATCTTCACACTGTACAGTAAGCCCCTGCCGCTGGACCTGGCGTGCCGCGTGTGGGACGTGTTCTGCCGCGACGGCGAGGAGTTCCTGTTCCGCACGGCGCTGGGCCTGCTGCGCCTCTACCAGGAGGTTCTGACCAGCATGGACTTCATCCACATGGCCCAGTTCCTGACGCGCCTGCCCGACCTGGTGCCCGCCGACGGGCTCTTCCAGAACATCGCCGCCGTGCACATGAACAGCCGCAACCGCAAGTGGCCGCAGGTAAACAACGCACCAGAACGTATAGGCAGAGCAGTCAGCCAGCAACTTTATCATGTCAAGGACTCCCCGAGTTGAAGCTGCAATACAGCTACAATACCCTTACTGTATTATACCATGTACTGTGTTGTAGCTGCAGACCCCCTTCTGAAAATGTTTAGTGCCAGTCGGGGACCACCAGAAAGATCGGGATGCACTGGCAGATTAGACACACCAACGGACCGACATGCAGAAACAACGGTCGGACATGCGGTCGGACATGCACTGCTCCCCTGCTTGTGGTTAGGGTTAGGTTAGGGTTTGAGGTAGGCTGTCGGTCTAAAGTTAAACTAAAGCCTGTACCCGAAAAATCTAATCCAAAACGTATTAACTCTTTTATTGTGGCTAGCTGTTCCCAGTTCCAGGTGCCACCATACGCGTTCACTTTAAGAGTCGGAGTTTGCCCGCCCCTCACACACATTAGTATCATTGGCACAAGCACACACTGTTTACATTTCTTTTTTTTTTCAACTTAAATTTTATTCATTTTTCATGAACAGAAATGACATACAAGGACATACAGAAAGTAAAAAGACAAACAATCGAACATTACAATATGTGTTGCCAACTCAGTAAATAAAAAGTAAAAACAGTAGATAAATGCTTGTGGGAGATGACACATAGACAGGATAATAATAAAATGAAAACATTATGTAAGCGTACTCGTACATACACACACACACACACACACACACACACACTGTTTACATTTCAATCCTCCTTTCAACTGCTTTACACAGTGATTATATTTTCATAAAATGAATGGGTGAATGAGTTGTTTGCTGCTCACTCTCGCCCTCAGGTTCTACAGGCCTTGCTGAAGGAGCAGGAGAGAGGCAGCCCTGTTCTGAAGCGCTGACGAGAGAGAGAGAGCACTTCAACATGGAGAACCGCCCCCCACACACACACACACACACACACACACACAATAACTCCAGGGCTCAAGCACTAGTATAACCCGGTTGGCATTCGACCCGATGCAGCCCCAAGTCACTGGAATCTGAACAAACAGGCTGCATAGAACGCTTCCTGCGTTGCGGGGGCGGCGGTACTTGAACACAGTTTCTATACAGCTGGGACGAGGTCTGTCTCTTTAAACCCCAGGGAGCGTTGTGTAGACTGGCTGGGTCGACAGGTGGGTTGGGTGGCCCGACGTACGGCGTACGCGTCTGTCTGGAGGACGGTGGAGAGGCCTGCAAAGGGACGGGGGCCTTTCCGAGGCCTTATTATAACCCCCCCTCCCCCAACCAACGCCCAACACTGTGCCCCTCCCCGAGCAAGCTCATGGCCTGGAGACTGTAGCAGGAAGAGGCTGAAGAATGTATCCTGTGTGTAATGTTTGTACTGAACATACTGTATACAGTATGTCTCTGGCTTTCTGCCACCGACTGACCCCTCTCTGGGACACATTATGAAGTACTGTTTCCCTCTCTCTGTCTGTGTCCCTCACCTCTCTCTGTCTGTGTCCCTCACCTCTCTCTGTCTGTGTCCCCCACCTCTCTCTGTCTGTGTCCCTCACCTCTCTCTGTCTGTGTCCCCCACCTCTCTCTGTCTGTGTCCCCCACCTCTCTCTGTCTGTGTCCCTCACCTCTCTCTGTCTTGTCTTTCATCTCTGACTTCCTCGTGGTCTTTGATGTCCCCTCGCTCTGCCTTCTTCTCGGTTTTCTTTCCCTCCCGCCCGAACCTCACCGTCATCACTTCACCTACAGCACGGGGCGAGGTTCTTGTCAAACTCGTTGCTCGTCGTGACCTCGTCGTGACTTCCACGCATTGTTCAGTTGTCAGTTTTTTAATTTTATTGTTTTTTGGTTTTGTTTTTACGCCATTCCATGAAGAACACGTTTCCCAAGGAAGGACAAAGCCGCAGGCTGCTATTTATTTATTGGATAGAAGCTCACTCACTTGAAAAGGAGACGGAAGGGTTTTTAGGAGCCTTTTTTTCCCTCATCTTTCTTTTTTTTTTTACATTGACCATCCTAAACGGATGTTCTCTTGTGTCTCGGAGAGAGCAACGCTTTGTTACTTTTTAAAGATAAGTTTTAACCCCTCTTAGAAGAGGTACCTAAGCTGCCTGGATAATGGAGTGATTTTCTGCTAGTAAAGTGTATTTATGGAAGAGGAAGCTGGAATGGTTCCATGGTTGGACAGTGTGCACTGTACGTCAGGGACCCCCCCCTCCCTCCCGACTTCTGCTGTTTGCGAGGACGCACACGCGGCCGCTTGTTATTAACATTTTATTTTGATTATGGCACATTTTGTTGGCGCCCCTCGGCGCACAGTGCGTATTGCACGTATACGTAGCGATGGCGCTGGTCCATTTGTTCCTCTTTGGACAGTTAAAGTTAATAGCATATTATAACAGGCCACCTCTCTTTCCACGGCTCCATTTCAGATCTTAATTTTGTCTTTATGTTTTATTGTGTCTCCTAGCAGGTCTTGGTCTGAGTGTGATGTCTTCGTTATGGAGGCCTCACTTGAAGTTTTATTTATTTGTACAAAAAGCAAGACCGGGCTGAAACAGGCCTCGTTTTGGCCGATGTCTCATACTACATACAATTTAACTAACCTATCATTTAAAAAAAAGCCTATAGTTTAACAAGCGATATTTATACTTTGTTGTACGTTTGCTGAAAATAGGTCAAGCAAAGTGATTGTACGCTGTATACGTATAAATCGTCCGTTAATCTGATACAGATGATTGTGTGAAGTTGAAGAAGTTGATGATTATGTTCAGCATCAGGGTGGAAAAAAAGTAGTTTGTCGGGGCTTTTTTGCCCTCCCATCTACAGGGACAAGTACTGGTACTCTTTTTCTCATTCAACTGGTTAATACTGTATTGGTAGAATGATAATGTCACTTTTGACTCGCACCTTAACGGAAGGATTTTATAGGATTTCTGTCGTCAGCCAGCCAGCCACATTCTGCCTTGCTAGGGGGAGGGGCAGTGCTGTGCTTTCCAAACGCCTTTTTGTCCTCCCAGCAGCTTTTAAAATAAGCTTTTGGTCATTTTATCGTCTACTCCATCAGGTTTATGTGAACAACCCAGACAGTTTTTAAGTTGCTTGAGTCAGTGTTTAGATATTTGATGCTCATTTTAGCTGCCCCCTTCCTGTACAAAGTACAACCCCATTGTAACTTCAACCTCCATTTTAACCATGACGGATTCATCGAAAACACCCATACTGTTTTTCTGGTGACTGATACTGCCCTCTTAATACGTGAGGTGCCCGTGTTTCTTTCTTTTTTTTTCTTCTTTTTTTTTCACCAGAAGAAATGACAGATGTTTTCTTTGAATCTATCAGGGTTAAAATGGAGGTTGAAGTTACAATGGGTTTGTATAGGAAGAGAGCAGCTAAATGAATGAATATCAAATATCTAAACACCTAATCGAGCAACTTAAAAACTGTCCGGGCTGATAGAGAAGACGATAAAATGACAAGGTTTTTTAAAGTGAAATATCATTCATCACAAAACCTGAGCTCCTCTGGGTTTGAGGTGTGAACCGCAGCCAGTAATGGATGCATAAATGGCAGTTAGGCGTAAATCGCCACGGTTTCTAATCTATTCTCTTAAATAGCTGGAGCTCCAATAGATGATGAATGTTTGTGATGATGACGATTACTCCAAATTAAAGATCTGGGCCCTCAATACTCATTTTGGCTGCTAGCATATTACAGTGTATGGTCTATTGTACATAATGCAAACTAAGTTATTTTAATCCATGTTATGTTGCTGGCAGTACTGCTGTTTTATGCTCTAACCCAGCGGTTCCCAAACTATTTTGGCCGTGCGTAAGGAGGTAACAGGGGGTGCCCCTGTTACCTCCTGACCTAGCTGACACGTACACTCCCCACATGGAAATTAAATGTATGAACATATATATTTGTATATGTGCAACATATTCGAAATCGACCACATACATACTGTATACTTATATCCACATTATGTGCATATATCCACATATATGAACCTGAATATGGCATATATTCTGCTTGTATACTTGCCATATATTGGCATAATATGTTCATATATTTAAATTAAAACCATAGCGCCACTATTAGCCTTTTCATGTCACGCTAGAAGGTGGTCGCGTACCACCGTTTGGGAACCCCTGTTCTAACCCATTTAGACCTGGAAAGCCACGTTCTACCTTTAAATCCGGGAAAGTGTCATTTTAGTCGTTACCATATTTTAAGTCCTTTCATTTTTTTTATATAATATATTTTCATATATATTTAGGTCCTTTCAAACGGGCAGCAATTAACACGCCTAGTAATTCGTTCTCAATGAGACCTGCGTTTTTTTGCGCGGAGAAGTCGAGAGGCGACAACGCAAGCGTATTTACGTGGGCGCGGTCCCGTGAAGTTGTCGCGGGCGTGCTCGTTCTGTGCACACGCCCGCGATTGACTAGACCTAACTAACCAGACCTGGATTCTGTTGAGCTTTTTTTTTGGTTCTGCTTGTGTTGTCGCCCCTCATGAGCAGACCTGTGTTGTCGCGCCCCTCATGAGCAGACCTGTGTTGTTGCGCCCCTCATGAGCAGACCTGTGTTGTCGCGCCCCTCATGAGCAGACCTGTGTTGTCGCGCCCCTCATGAGCAGACCTGTGTTGTCGCGCCCCTCATGAACACACCTGGAGCAGACATCGATGCCCGTCTGAAGGTACCTTAAACCGTCACTGTCGGCAGTAACCTCGTATCTGCAAGTTTAAAATGTTAGTTTGTTCGTAAATTAAAGCCCTGCTACTTCATAAGAGTGTTGCACAAGAGTAATGAAAATAGCAGATCTAATTGTGTGCTTGTAGATTGGCAATTTTTTCACTAATTGTCACTATTTTAAATTGTTTTTAAAATGATAATTTAAAAAGGTTAGTGTTGGACATGATGCTGTACAAGGTTTCCACTCGACCACAAATGATAGCAACATGATTAAAAATAATAATATTAATAATAATTTGAATCAAAAATCAAACACACGATTTAGAAGGCGAATTTAGAATGGGCCTCATGTCTAAATGGGTTGATGTGTACAGTATCTCATCACATGTCCTGGCCGTTTGGATCACTTTTCTAGATGCACTCCTCTCTCCCCACTTCCCCCTCAGTGTGATGAGCACTGCATTACTGCAATAAAGCTGTTTGCACACATGCCTTTATTTGTGCCTCATGATAAAAGATAGTGTCATCACTTGCAAAAATTTAAATTAACCATGGTTTTAGCATTTTAGTGTTTCTGTTTTGTTTTGCACGTGACTACGGTTAACGATGCAAATGTGTGTTGCTTTTCAAATGTGTGTTTGTGTCTTAAGTGACATTTCTAAGAAATTAGAAAGAGGTGAAAAAAATAGGTTTGTTACCCTGGTTGTTACAGTAAAGTCTGACCTGTGTATGAAATGACCATGCCCTGCGTTGCGTATCCTGTGCCCCTCAACCCTCCTATCACAGAACGTCACGTTATTGTACACGTCAACAACACCCGGTTCTGTTTGGTTAAAATGTGTAATCTAATGAAATCCGGAGCTGAAATGCTATCCTTGATGATTTGTCTTGGCCAGTTATTTACCTGGGCAATTTGTGTTTTTTTTTTTGTCTTTTAGATTTACAAATGGGGCACCATCTGTTTTTAGAGGCCTGGGCTGATAGATACGCATACTGTAGTTAGGAATGCGGGGCAGACAGGTAAACACTGGATCTGTGTTTCACTTGAAGTGTGTACATAATATATATATAAATATATTACAGTTTTATTAAATAAAGAGCTGTACATATTCAACAAGAACAGTGTTGTGGACTCTATTTGTCTTTATAAATATTGACATACACTGCATCTCTTTCGATGCTGTCTGCGGTCCTAATGTGCTTTGAAACATAAGACTATAGCTATCTAGTAATGGTGATTAAGAATTCTTCCTTTGTAAGTCTTTCACTTTGTCATGCTTAGAAGTACAACAAGCACAAACGTATATCGATCATCGTAGCGGAACTTGAGTTTATATGCGTTTCCTTTGTGAGATTCATGAGGTCTTTCTTTTGGCTTCTTTTAACATTTCGAAACTACTTGTTTGTCGCAATTAAGCATCTTTCCGCTCCTGTGACCCTCCTCCCACCTCTTGCAGTTTCTCCTTGTTCTTTATAAAACATCAGAACGGACTTCTTTTTATTTAGACATATTTTGCAGTGGCTAAGGAGAGCTGTCATTTTAGTCTCCATCCATCCATCATCCTCTGGAGAAGGTGTGACCATGGGAACCCGCCTCATTGTCCTGCTTGGCATCCTGATGGCAGCTCTGATCTGCTGCTCTGCAGCGCCCAACAGTAAGTCAATCCATTAAGACCATTACAAACCTATGTTTCTATATGTCAGTGGTTCTCAAACTGTTTAATGTCAAGGACCCTCAGAATGATATGTATTTGGCCGGGGACCACCATCTGAAAATATGTTGTTCCAGGGACCCCCTGCAGAAGCAAATGTCTGAGTTAAAAATGTTTGCTGTGAAAGAAGAAAATGGAAATAAAGAGTTTACATATAGTACACATAGTACATGCATAAACTTTCCTTAATGATTATATCTGGTTTCAGTAATTATTTGTACTTTCTCTATTATTAAGGTTATTGTAGCGATCAATTTGTATTGGAGGTAGGGGGGGGTTGTCATGTCATGGAATGTTGTTGTTTTGTTTGTTTGTCATTTATGGAACCATTATAATTTAAAAAATCACATTTGATGCAGATGCAGTTGGCCCGAATGACTGCTGTTTTGCCTTCTACGGAAAGAAAGTGCAGATCAGTCTCCTGAAAGGATATTACCAGACCGATATCCGCTGCAGTGGAAAGCCAGCAATCGTGTAAGTTTGGGCAGTTAAAAAAGGCTATATACTGTGTTATATGTAATAATGTATGTGTGTGTGTGTGTGTGTGTGTGTGTGTGTGTGTGTGTGTGTGTGTGTGTGTGTGTGTGTGTGTGTGTGTGTGTGTGTGTGTGTGCACTATAGTAACAGAGTAACAGTGAAGAAGGTCCATATCTTCTCTTCTCTTTGCACTGTGGTGACAGTGAAGAAGGTCCATATCTTTCTAGTAACACATTGTTGTGGTGTCTCTTCTCTTTGCAGTGTGGTGACATTGAAGAATGTCCATATCTGCATGAACCCTGCTCTCAACTGGGTCCAGAGGACCATGAGGGTGGTCAATGAGAGAAGCTTTTAGTAGCAATGTATGCAGTGCTACAAAGTAACTAAGTACATTTAGTTTATATACTACTACTGTACTTGTATTATGTTGAGGTATTGTTTTACTTTCATGGCGTATTTCTCATTTTCAATACTTTGACTTCTACTCCACTGTCTAATTCTCAGAGGCAAATATTGTACTGCAATTATTTGAAAGCTTTAGTTAGTTACTTCTTATGTGCCCATGGAGTGTGTACATGTGTTGTTGTACTGTATCATGAGAACATATCCATGAGTTTTGTGACCTAACATATTTGCATTGTATGCTTATTGCTTTTCCTGTGTATGTAAAAAAAAAAAAAAAATTAAAAGTCTAACTCTGTGTGAATGAATGAATGAATTTTTATGTTCTATACCTCCCGGTCTCAAGGTGCAAGGGCACCTGTGTGTGTGTGTGTGTGTGTGTGTGTGTGTGTGTGTGTGTGTGTGTGTGTGTGTGTGTGTGTGTGTGTGTGTGCACGTGCGCGTGCACGTGTGTGCGTGCGCGGGAGTCACGTTCAATTGAAGTTTGACTTTAATTTATTTGTACAAATGCATGGCCTGGTTTAGGCTCTTAATGTTCTCAATCAACTGAGTGACCATTTAACCCGTAAACAAATTTAATTTAACATAATTATTTAAGCCTAATTGCATAGATTTCTTTTTAGATTAGATGGAAATGTTATATTTTTGTTTTTACTGTCTGTACTACATCAGTGTCAGACAGGGAAGACGTCTTGATCAGATACGCACTACCAGTGAGTAAGCTCAGAGGGCAGTGCTATGACGGTGCTGCAAACATGTCTGGTGTAGGCTTGCAAGTCCGAATGCAGGCGCTGGAGCCTCGGGCTGTTTACATTCACTGCACCGCACATGTCCTTAATTTACAGTAGTTGTGCAGGATGTTGCCAACAACATCAATCCCCATGAGGATTATCAGAACTCTTCGGCTCGGGGCGCCTGATGGAGGGGAAAGGAACTGGTTGGAATAACGTGTTCCTTCCACGCGCTACGTCCAACCAGGGAAACTCCCCCCTGTCAGGTGTAAAGGAGCAACTTGGACACTCAGGCATGAAGGGAGCATGAGTTAAGTCCGTTGCTCTCCCCAGGTTGGCGGAGGGTGTGTAGAGCCCAGGATCACAGTAGATGATTGGCACAGGGGTGAAAAATGGGTTACAAAATCGTGGGATAAAAAATAATAATATATATATTTAAAAAAAAAGAACTCTTCGGCTCTGGGAGCGGAACTTGAGCTTAACCATATGCGTTTCCTTTGTGAGATGCATGTGGTCTTTCTTTTGACTTCTTTGACCTTTGGAAACGAATCGAGTGGAATTATTTGTCGCATGAAGCATCTTTCCGCCTCTGACTGTAACCACGAAGCCATCCACCCTCCTCCCACCTCTTGCAGTTTCTCTTTGTTCTTTATAAAACAACAGAACAGACTATCTTTCATTTAGACAACTTTTGTAGTGGCTAAGGAGAGCTGTCATTTCAGTCTGCATTGCATCCATCCATCCATCATCCTCTGGAGAAGTTGTGACCATGGGAACCCGTCATATTGTCCTGCTTGGCATCCTGATGGCAGCTGCCCTCTGCTGCTCTGCAGCGGCCAACAGTAAGTCAATCCATTAAGACCATTACAAACCTATGTTTCTATGTCAGTGGTTCTCAAACTACTTCACGTCAAGAATGATAATTATGTATTTGGCCGTGGACCCCCATCTGAAAATATGTTGTTCCGGGGAATGTTCGCTGTGAAAGAATATATATTCAAAGATTTGCACACATTTTCACAATAAAAACAAGCTTGTAGATCTGCTAATTTTCAACAGCTAAAGTTTAAAATAATTCAAATAATAATTTCTTTAATAAATCTGTGCTGTTGAACACCCTTCACGCCCGTGTGTAGGTTTTTACAAATATTGAACCAATGAACAAGTATTAAACACTAGCGCTTCTGGCAAAAACCTTCTAAGTTTGAGCTGAGGATCTAACGGAGTTACTGTCGTTCAAACCACCTAATTACAACTTTTTTCCCCCGTCTGATTTGGTCATTCAATGATGGAGAAAACAACTATATATATATATATATATATATTAAAAAAAAGTACTATAGAATATCAGTTGTCATGTCATAAAATGGAACCATTATAATTAACAAATCACATTTTATGCAGATGCCATTGGCCCGAAAAACTGCTGTTTTTCCTTCTACCAAAAGAGAGTGAAGATCGACCTCTTGAAAAAGTATTACCAGACCGATATCCGCTGTGGAAAGACGGGAATCATGTAAGTTTGGGTAGTAAAAAAAGGCTATATATACTGTGTTGTGTGTGTGTGTGTGTGTGTGTGTGTGTGTGTGTGTGTGTTTTTTTCCCCAATATTCTAGTACAGTGGTTTTCAACCCTTTTTGGCGACTCCCCAGGGTGTCGCGACCCACGGGTTGAGAACCCCTGTTCTAGTAACACATTTTTTTGGTGTCTCTTTGCAGTGTGGTGACAGTGAAGAAGGTCCATATCTGTAGTTCTAGTAACACATTGTTGTCTTGCTTCTTGCAGTGTGGTGACAGTGAAGAATGTCCATATCTGCATGGACCCTGCTCTCAACTGGGTCCAGAAGACCATGAGGACTCTGAATGAGCGTAGCTTTTAGTAGCAATGTATGCAGTGCTGCAAAGTAACTAAGTACATTTAGTTTATATACTACTACTGTACTTAAGTATTATTTTGAGGTATTGTTTTTTTACTTTAATGGCGTATTTCTAATTTTCAATACTTTTACTTGTACTTACTTGTGACCTAAAATATTTGCATCCCTGTATGCTTTCCCTGTGTGTGTGTGTGTGTGTGTGTGTGTGTGTGTGTGTGTGTGTGTGTGTGTGTGTGTGTGTGTGTGTGTGTGTGTGTGTGTGTGTGTGTGTGTGTGTGTGTGTGTGTGATGCCTTAATTACGGAGTCCATTACGAAGTTCATCAATTGAAGTTTGAGTTTCATTTTCATTTGTACAAATGCACTGGCCTGGCTGAAACAGGCCTTGGTTTAGCCCCATAATGTTCTCAACCAACTGAGTGACCATTTAATCCAGGGGTCCCCAAACCTGTGAGCTGCAGCATCCGTGCACGGCTGTACACGTTAAATAAAGATCTACAAAGGGAACTTGCTTGCCTCATGGTTCCTCACACGTTTAGAGTGTGTAAAACTGCCACGTCAATCTCCATGTAAAAAGGCAGACAGACAGACAGACAGACAGACAGACAGACAGACAGACAGACAGTTAAAATGGGTGCTATGACAACGGATATAACAGCTATTGACTAGGGAAGGGTATATGCATTCCACATTTTCATTGGAGCCTGGAGCCATTTCTAGTGCTACTACACAGAGGTTAAGAGGTTTAGCCTGTTGATTGAGATGAGAAAGTTGCAGTAATGCAGTACAGGCAGATTCCACACACACACACACACACACACACACACACACACACACACACACACACACACACACACACACACACACACACACACACACACACACACACACATGCACAAACACAAAGAAGAAGACAAATACATCCGTCGAGAATACATACACTGGTAGAGGAAGAAGGGAATAGACTACTAATGTGCCACAGCTAGTGTCTGTTGACAACACACCCAGCCAACAAGTATAACTCTCTGCAGAAGGTTTTGACCATGGGAACCAGTACTCACAGTGTCCTGCTGTATATCCTGATAGCTGTGCTATACTGCTCTGTGACAGCCCACTGTAAGTACATTTGTTTTTAACTTTTTAGTGACCTTATTACAAACATAATAATTATGTTTTTATCTTCTCTACCAAAGAGTATACCAACTAAGTATCTCTACCAAGTGGTCATAAATAATGCATGCTAATACTGTATTACTACCGGCCTGTTTTTCCATGTCATAACAAGCTTTTTTATATATCAAGTAATAAATAAAATGGTATACGCAGATGGAAGTGGCCATGATGACTGCTGTTTCAAATTCTACCCGAAGAGAGTGAACATCAAACGCCTGAGGTCTTATTACATGACGGATCGCCTCTGTCCAAAGACGGGAGTCATGTAAGTGTTTGGAGCAGTGGTCGTTCCCAAAGTGGGTAGGGGGTCCCCAGCTAAATGATAGTTTGGAACGAAATGGACCCTTTATGGGTCTGTAACTCTGAGAGTGTACAAATGGAACCAAATGGACCCTTCACTGCTAAAAATCTTCTCTTATGGGGGGTGACAGTCAGGGACCCCCCGGGGGTCACAAATGGGGGTCTGTGAGCTAATCAGTGTCAATTTGGGGGTCCTTGACATGAAAAAGTTTGGGAACCACTGGTTTAGAGCAGTGATCATCGCCATGCTGGCTTGTGGTGGTGTAAAAATTCCATTTTTGCCACAGACGTACGTTGGACATACAAAATGAGTGCACAATAATAATAATCAGAAACACATGAAGAGCTATAGCCCCGAATGACCATAGCAGGTCTGTAACTCTGAACTAGAAATCCACTAGAAATCCACTAGAAATCCTTGCAAATAAAACATTTAGGGTAACAATAGGGTCCTTGCAAATAAAACATTTGAGAACCACTAGCACTAGTTGTGCTCCTAATGTACCACAGTCCGGTAGTAAATCAGTGTCATACATATTCTGCAGAAAACCTGGAACCTTGACATTCATGCAGTAATTGGGTCTTATGATCAAAATAAGAACATTATAATTGTGTGTAAAAACTAAATCTAGAAGTTGCCACGGACACAACTGTCAGTGTACTGCACGGACATATTGATGACCCCTGGTTTGGAGTAAAATGTAAATAAAATAATTGTACATAGGCCCCTTTTTTAAGTGGTTCCCAAATTATTTTGGGAGGTCCCCAGATGATGTGCAACATTGTTTTCTCAGTAAACAGTAAAAATACAACAACATAGCAATAAAAGGTTGGCTACAGGGTATGTATGTCTAATCCAAAGTGACAATTTAAGTTTTAATACCAAATTGGTATCAGGCAAACATTGTGGAAAATAGCTGATCTACAAGCACACAAAACGCCTCGCAGTGTGAGGCGTTGTGTGTAGTTCGGCTATATTTTTACAATATTATTTATCTGTGAAACCGAGTCAAACTAAATGTAATGCCTACAATTTCAAGTCCTTGTCTGTGTGGGGGGCTCCCCAGTTAAAATATGATTATTTTGGGGGATCCCCAGTTCCAATGATTCCTTTGGGGGGTCTCCAGTTCAAATAGGATTATTTTGGGGGATCCCCAGTTCCAATGATTCCTTTGGGGGGTCTCCAGTTCAAATAGGATTATTTTGGGGGATCCCCAGTTCCAATGATTTCTTTGGGGGGTCTCCAGTTCAAATAGGATTATTTTGGGGGGGTCGTGGCCTGTAAGGTGTGGGAACCCTTGCAGGCTAAGTCACAAACTACCATGCTATTCTGAGTAATAATTTGTTTGTTTCTTTTGCACAGTGTGGTCACAGAGAAATCTCACCATCTCTGTATGGACCCTTATCTACCGTGGGTCCAGAATATGATGAGAGCTCTGGATGAGCGTAAGGATTTGTAGTCACCAGCTGCTGCCTTCAGGATGAAAAACATAAAAAAATAAAAACAACTGCTCTTGAAAGACAGCATTGATCTTTTTACATCTCTTCTGTCTTTTCTTCCCCATTTGGTTTTAAATACTGACCAACTGGCCTGTCAAAATAAAAATAAAAAATCTAAATCCTGACAGTTTTCTGTTTCTATCTCGTACGGCATACTATAGTACGCCGTTTTTCATCATTTTTGAGGATTTGAAAAAAATGAAAATAGCCTATTGTTGTCCGCTCTGTTGTCAATAAATAGTTTGGGGAGCTTTTAAAACGGTGTGCCCTGTCTCCCCTTTCCTTTCAAATGTTTTAATTGTATCAAATCTTTTTGACAGTGTTCTATCCCCCATAACTATAGTCATTCCAAATAGTGCATATTTCATTTTAATTACCCATACCCGGTGCAACCTATACGTTGTTTTACCTTTGAAGCCGGATGCTACCTCTGTGTCTCATTAGTTATTATTGCTATACATGTAGTAGCATAGCAACATCATTATTATTATTATTATTGTAATTTTTTAAAAGATATTGAAGGCTTTTAGAAAGGTTTTAGAAGGCGTCTTTAGAAACTCAGGTATTTATAGCACCCTGTCTTGTCTGCATTTGTGTCTATTGTCTGTACTGTAATAAAATACATTTGTGATAAGTTTGTGAAAAAACCTGTTTGAACTGAGCAGTGCACTATACTTGTATTGGTATAGTTAGTTATTAGTGCTGTGTTAAATGGCCCTTTAGTTTAGGCTGCTCAACGCTGCCACTTGCAGGTTGCTCAACAGCGCCACTTGAAGGTCACCATGCGGATTCACTGATTAATACAGCCAGGTGCGCTCCCTCTTTTGTTTTTCTTAGCACTTGATTCTGACATGGATTGTCTTATTAGCAACACATATGAGGCCGGATTGTATAGGAAATAGGAATTTAAATGTGTGGTTCTACTGAATCCAGCAGTAAATGCTGTCTCATGTCATTGGGCAGACTTTGTTACAATTAATTAAGGTGTGATGAGACAGTGCACACTGCACAGTATTGCTGTAACACACAACCAGGAAACCACCCCTTTCGCTCAGTCCTTTCCATAATTCTCCTTAGTTTCTCTTAAAACAAAATACCGGTATTTTATTTATATAAAGGAAACGAACGAAATCTGCATAGACTAATACACAATAAAGGACACTATGGCACATCTGCAGGGATTTGTTCTGGACCCGGATCGGTTCTGCTGTTCCATCTGCCTGGACCTTCTGAGGGAACCAGTGTCTCTACCATGTGGACACAGCTACTGTGGTCACTGCATTGAGGCCTACTGGTCCTGCAGGCGGGCGGATGGAGCGGGATACAGCTGTCCCCAGTGCAGAGACATTCTATGGATAAAACCTGTTCTCAAGAGGAACACCATGCTGGCTGAGGTGAGAGAGAGTTCGACTTTGATTGAATACTTTATTAACAGTTTGCAAATAGTAGGCCTACGAAACGATCGATTTGACAATGATTGTTAAAAAGGAACACTAAAAGCCCTAGGGATTAGCAGATTCAATTATTTCTGTGTGTTTAACTTATATCATCCTGAACCTCATTGATTCCTGTTTTTTGGTCATCAGTGAATGCCCCCCACCCCCCCTGTCCATTACTTTTTGAGGGGCGCTAGCCCCTCCTATTTTCAGCTATAGTGTAGATTCTTGTCCTAACAAACATTAAATGCCATTAAATTGACAATGAATGGAGAATGTATGTGTCTGAGCAAATCAGCTATTTTCGTGTTAACATAAACATTAAATGCCTTTGACAATGAATGAATAATTTCCGTTGTTGGTGGACGAGCAAATCGTCTATTTTGTCCCAACACAATTAAATTCCCATTGACAATATGTATGTACTATGTAGGCCTATGTATAATGATACAGTGTGATTTTTACTTTACAGGTTGTGGAGAAGTTGAGGAAGGCGAGACCCTCTGCGTCTGTGGTCTACGCCGGTCCAGCAGACGTGGCCTGTGACTTCTGCTCCGGAACCAGACGTCTCAAAGCCCTCAAGTGTTGTCTGGCGTGTCTGGCCTCGTACTGCGAGACTCACCTGCAGCCTCACTACAGTGTCCCCGTGCTGCAGAAGCACACGCTGGTCCCGGCCACAAACAAACTGCAGGAGAAGATGTGCTCCAGTCATCACAAGCTGAAGGAGGTGTTCTGTCGCACAGACCAGCAGTGTGTCTGTGTTGTGTGTGCCATGGAAGAGCATAAGTGGCATGACACTGTGTTGGCTGCAGCAGAGAAGACTGAGAAACGGGTAAGGACGACAATCGCACGGTGGGACAAGGTAAAATTACAGTTAATGTTTGAAATGCAATGATCATGACTAATCTAAAAAGGAAAACTGGTTGTCATTCTTTTTTTGATTAACTAACTTTCAAAAAAGTAAAAATAAATTCTTAATTTTTTTCAAAATGTCAAAAATGCATTTTGAACCAGAAAGTGACAGTGTGCGGGTTCATTCTCTACGTGTCTGCAGTCTGCTGCTTTGTCGCCTGTTATTAGTAAGTCGAGTGTGTGGAGGTCTTCCCTTAAAAGTTAAGTTAAAAAGCCAGAAGGCAAAGCTCTCGGTCTACCAAGCAATCTTCGTTTCTACTCTCACCTATATGGTCATGAAGAGTGGGTCAATACCGTAAGAATAAGGTTGCGGAAAAAAAGCGAAAAATTAGTTTTCTTAGATGGGTGGCTGGCATCTTCCTTAGAGAGAGAGTGAGAAGTTCAGTCACCCGAGCATGATTCGGAGTAGAGCCGCTGCTCCTTCGCTTGTAAAGGAGCCAGCTTAAGCGGTTCAGGCATCTACAGTAGTACGGATGCCTCGCTGCATGTCCCACTGCACTGGGAAGAGACCCCGAGGCAGACCAAGGACCAGATGGGGGGGATTACATCTCCAGTCCACACTGGCCTGAGAACGCCTTGGGATTCCCAGGAGGAAGTTTACGGTACTAATATTTCTCAGGAAAGGGAAGTCGAGAGCTCTGCTCAGCGGAACCGTTGCCCCCACAACCGATTCCGGATAAGTGGTTGGTTGATGGATGGATGTATAGTTGTTGAGTTAGGATTTAGGATTAGGTTTGGATCTCTAAACCAAACACTTCTAAATGCTGATTTTCTGCAGAAACAGCTGGCAACAATTCAGCAAAATATACAGCAGGAGATCCAAGAGAGAAAGAAGGAGCTGATAGACATGACACAAGTCTTGAAGACCCTGAAGGTGAGCTGATATTATGATGATAATTTATATTGATTTGATATTGTGTTATTGGGGTCAGGGTACGAAAGTATAATTTGTTTCATGCTTGCAGATAATGACTGTTAGCAGAGAACAAGCAACCTATACAACAAGACTAGCCATGTGTACACAAATTTGCATGGATAAAATGATTGTTTCACTGCAGCTACCCATTTTTATCAATGCATCATATTAGAATTATCTAGAATCAGATCATAGGTGAGGAAAGAAACAAACAAAAGATACAGAACATACGTGCGCTGTGTTTCCTCGTTCCATGTTTCCTCAACCAGAACTCTGCGGAAGCACAACTGGCTGCCACTGACAAGATCTTCTCCGAGACGATCGTCTCCATTGAAAGAATGCGCAGTGAGGTCAAAAAACTAATCCGAGGCCAGCAGAATACTGCAGGGGCTCAGACTGAGGGACACCTGAGGCAGCTGGAGAAGGAGATCGCCATGCTGGAGAGGAGATACGCTGACCTGGGGGAGCTGTCCAAAACTGATGACACCATCCATTTCATTCAGGTTCCATAGATTTTCAGTAGTGATGCACAATATAATCAGTAGCATATCAAAATCAAATCGGCCATAAAAATGCCATATATGTATCGGATCGGTCTCAAAATAATATAGATTATTTTCACAGAATACAGATATTAATGACGCAATAATAATGTCACCGTCAAATGACTCAAATTATTGTTTTGTGTATTTGAAGGCATCGTAATCCGTATAATATCAGAATCGGTATCGTCAGATACGACCCTGCAAATAGTCGGAGATCGGATATTGGTCATAATTTCATAATCATGCACGCCTAATTTTCAGTGTTTTTTCAACATTGGAGATTTCTGCCTGACGGTAACGATATTATGTTATATTGGGTGCGTTTGGAAATTCGCACTGAGCGCACCCGTGCGCCCTCTGGTCATTTGTTTATTCGGTGCACTCTAAATTCTAGTGCACTGCGCCCCAGGCGTGCTGAGTGGCCCCGCACTGACCTATACCCTACTCAGAAGCAGGGCCGGTTATTGCGCTGGGCATGCTGGGCGATTGCCCAGGGCGCCAAGCCAGTGGGGGCGCCCCAAGCCAGGTAAATACATGGCGCCACCAGGAGGCCACAACCTGACCTGCCCTGGTTGGAGACCTGTGCCCCGCCCGAGGGGCACTTTATCTAGTTTCATTTTCAAACCATAGTCTTTCTCTCTGTTATTTAGTCTTTCAGAGGCTCATTTGGGGGAGCGAGGGCCGGAGGGGTGGCTAAAAAGTATTTATTATAATTATATTATAGCTTGACTAAACTAGCTGTATAACAAATCAGTTTATTTCTTGATATTTATCTTCTGTCCTGTCTGTTCCATTCCCTCCAGAGTTTCCAGTATCTCTCCAGGCCCAGTGTATCTCCGGCCTTACCCAGTGTTGTTGCCCATCTTCTGGGTTCCTTCACAGATGTAAGTGATGCTGTGTCTGGTTTGAGAGTTCAACTAGACAACATCCTGAAGACAACATGGCCAGAGATATCAAAGAGAGGTGAATTTCTTTATTGTTTAGTTTTTTCTAAATCAGCCATTATAGAAAAACATGGACGGAAGGGAATAGCCCTGCTGCCAAAGGCAAAGGGATATTCAAGATAGAATAGGCTGATGTGACAATGTATCAATTTAAACAAGAATATGTATTGCTTTTACATAGCAGTAGAGTTGTCTTGATACTGCTTTAGTCTGAGATTCCATTTAATCGACAATCTTGAACAGTCTAATGTAGGCCTGTTTGCAGTTTCAGAATGTTTTATCTGACATTACACTAGTGTACAAACTGTACATTACACTTGGTGTGCCGTCACATTACTGATTTCTTGTGCCTCCAGTGTCTGCTGTCAATATTCTACACGAAGAAGACTTGCAATGTGAGACCCATGTTGATGCTGTTCTTACGGTTTGAATCTGGGGTTTGTGTTAGTGATTATTTTTTCTTTTCTGAGAGATATCTGAACATGGCCAGCTTTATGAGATTTACATTTCTGATTCGATTTGTGTTGTTCTCACAGATTCCTGTCCTCGTTCACTGGATGCACAAGAACCTCTCCCTGTCGAAGTAGAACACGAAGAGTTAGATTGGCATGCTGACTCTTGGTTTAAAGAGTTAAAGATCAATGAGGCATGGAATATCCAGTAAAGGAATTGAGTTAATTGACTAGTTCTATGAAGCCCAACTTCTAGTGCTGCGGCTGCTGCCCAGACCAACAAGCAAGAGGGAAAGATGTTGAACAGGAAAAACATTCAATTGCAGCATTATCCTTTTTTCTTTTTTTGCCAGGTGACGACTGTACAAGTAAAAGCCCTAACATTTTACAACATCTGGATTTCTGAGTTATGCGAATAAATACTGGCATGAATCCTTTGTCCATTCGTCCATTATTTTTCATATTTATCTCGGTATGATTTTGAAAGACTTTGCAGGTAAAACCGGCCTGATCTTTGAATACCATACTCATGGTAAAATAGGAAGCAGGGTTTTATGAATGCAAAATTCATCTTCTAAACATCATTTTTCGACTGCAGTCGAGATCATGGATTTCACAATGCCACGCCAGACTTCTGGTCCTTCATCGCCATCCCCATGTTCCTGCCTACTGATGCATGTGTCCCTAGCGATGACATCAGGGAACGACAGTTTTCTACCTCTGGGAGAAACAGTCTACTTCTAAACATGGTCTGCACTCTGCAGACTTCTGCAAGTCGACTGTTGATTCAACTGCATTTTGCATCAAACGGCTGAGTTAAGAGACACACTTCAATCAGAACTGCAACTATTACTTGACTTTGAGAATAGACTTGTTTTAAATGTTAGCTCAGAAGAAAGCTGCACTGTCCAGTCCATTGGGTGAGGGTGTGAGTACTGAGAGATTGGACGCCTGCAGTTTCTCATGGCTCAGAGGACAGGTTGGTATGCATTTAGTGGTTTTCTTGAGGAATAATTAAAAAAGAAAAAGACCAGATATTTACGAACAATGAAAACACATTTATTCAATAAACCACTGAATGGGAAATTACTGTGAATAAGTTACACGTAAATAAACAAAAAGTTAAAGTTAAGTTAAGTTAAATACTAGAGACTTCTAGTTGAAACTTGACCACACATTTGGAACCACCTATTTTCTTTCAGATCACTCAGATATGCAGCATAATAAATATAGCAGCTCTGGAGGAAGTCTTTCCTTTGGTTTAAAATCTGAAATAAAAACAACAAAATACAATGAATTACACAACTACTACACAAAATGAACACTTAAAAAACTTTTATGTGGTTACTGCCCTGTTATGGGCAAATTGTCAAAAATAGATGATGCATTGTGATTTGTGAGCTGCTATTTTCACATGACACAGTTTGTTTTACTATACATTAGATACAAATTAATCCACAACATTTTAGAATCTTATTTTTACAGTATCGTTTTATTAGTGGAGGCAGTGTAATGGTCTAATGGAAGTACTGTAGTGCAGTTGTTCCCAAACCTTTTCATGTCAAGGACCCCCAAATTGACACTTAATTAGACCCCCAAATGGGTCCCGACCCAGTGTTTGCATCACCTTACCTCTCCTTGGGAGGACCTCAAGACACGTGGGATGGGTTCTGGTTGTCAGAGAAGTTCTGCTTAGCAAAAAAACAAAGACATGAAAAGACCTTCATTGAGATGGAGTTGGTCGAGTTGTAGATTAATTGTGAAAAGAGCTGGCTTTGTTACACAAATGACATTCTGACATTAGATTAACTGCGTTGTAGTATGTGGCTGAGCCAAGAATATGCCCCTACAAGACAGGAAAGGTATTGAGAGAGAGAGCAAAGTAGCCACTAATGTAAATCTACTGCTTTTGATCGCCACAACCCCGTTATTCAACCATAGACATAGAAAGGCAGAGTAGATGCCTCCTTCTGCTATGGGGCGTCTGTATCTCGTGAGGAGGCAAGCTTCTGTGACGATGTAAACAATGTAAACGTTTGTTTTGTCATGACAAAGCGCCCTTGGATCGAGTTGATCAGTCCCGGAAAAGCACTTCCGCACTTCTTCTTGACTTCCACCTTACAGTGCGATACAGGTCGCCCCAATGAGGTAAATACTGTAGGTTTTTATATCTATGCTTTCAACCATTCTAACCTGTTGGATCTGTCGAATCTCCCTCATGGCCAGGCGTATGGAGGGGTACAGCCTGGGGAAAGGCCTTCTGTGATCCTTTTCTCCATCATCGTCGTCCTCCTCCTCATCCTCCCCTCCGCTGCCTCCATGGCGGCGGGGCGTTCCTTCCCACCCGCTGCCTCCGAACTCAAACTTCTGTCTGCGGTCGGAGACCCTGCGAAGAACCGGCGGCCTCTTCTCGTCGTCCATGCCCGCCGAGTTTTGTCCCGGAGGAAGAAACAGTCTCTGGAGCTCCAAGCGGACCTTGTCCAGGCCAGATTCCACCCTCTCTTCCTTCTCCTCCTCCTCCTCGTCCTCCTCCTCCTCTCCACGTCCGAGCCCTCCGCGATCGCAGGCGGACCGGTGGCGGAGCCCCTTGAGCTCCTCGTAGTCTGTTTCCCTGTCGCATGTCTGGAAGTATAAGCAGACTGTCACTCAACTGTCGCTATTGAGGGTATGCGCATGCATAAAGTGAGTGGGAAATCGAGTGGCAAAGTGGGTGACAAAGAGAGTTTAACGTTCTTTAATGCAATCAGATTTTTCTGTTTGAATGTATGGACTGTCAAGGCCAGAAAGTAGTTTTTGCCACTCAGTAGACGTTCCCACATAACTTTAGGGTATGATGATGATGTCACGCGCATACCCTCTATTGTGGCATTTGCAAAAAGACTTAAATGTCATGACTGAGGGATGAGACGCATTACTAAGAGAAGCCAAATGATTTGAAGAGTAAACTTTCTCACTTTACTCAGTTTCATACGGAATGTACAACTTCATTTCAACTTAAATTATTTTTTTGCAGCTGTCACCTGTCCACAAGGAGTGGTGAGCAGCTCTGTTGCTAAGCTCACCTGTCCACAAGGAGTGGTGAGCAGCTCTGTTGCTAAGCTCACCTGTCCACAAGGAGTGGTGAGCAGCTCTGTTGCTAAGCTCACCTGTCCACAAGGAGTGGTGAGCAGCTCTGTTGCTAAGCTCACCTGTCCACAAGGAGTGGTGAGCAGCTCCATGAAGGGCTTGAGCCCCGTCCTCGTGTGGTACTCCACCAGGTCGGTCAGGGCGCGATGGGCCTTGTCTTCCCCCAAGATCACGTATTTCCCGTTGGACTGCATCTCGATCATGTAGTGTCGACAGCGGTTCTCACCCCTGAGTCAGCAAAGCAGAGATGATGTTGTTGTTGGGATTTAGCTGCGCCTTAAACCTAGTATACAGCATCACAGTTGACGGCCATGATCGTGACAAAGAACGTCATCGCGGTAATTACTGCTAATTATCATACCTGTATGACAGGGTGTATCCCTCCCGACTCTGACCCACTCTGATCAGGAAACACCCGATGGGTTTGTCTCGTAGAAGATCCTCCGCTTGTCTGAAAGGACAGATAACAGTCACGGACCAGTCGTCTATACCAACATCGCCGGTTGTGTTGGGGACAACATAATTATGGTCGAATCTCACCGTGTTATGGTGAGATTGGTGACCTGATGAAATATGTGACCATCTTGTGGTACTTCACACAACTTCTCTTCTCAAGGTCTTTATGCATGGCCTAAATGCTGCTAGGTTAAACTTGTACTCTTTCCTGCCACCTGCTGCTTTGAAGGATGCTAGCGACTGACTATGAATGATATGGCGACCAGAAAGAAGGTAGGAAGTCCGCACACCGTTCTTAAGCTCCCAGTAGTTTATTAGGAAATAATGGTCAGGAATCAACGTTTAGACGGTGTGCGGACTTCCTACCTTCTTTATGTATGTATATTTTTGTCAACATCTTTTGAGATGTGCGTGCTCCCCGTTTTGGATGTTCTCTGATATGGCTACCATGCACAGTCACACATCTTGGCAATTCGTGCTCATGGTTTTGTTACTTGCGCTTGTTTTTCTTGACCACAATGTTAAGAATGTAATTTAGATAGCACAGTGGTTTTCAACCTTTTTCATATAAAGTTCCATTATTTATTCAGCATTTGAGCCACAGACAATTTGATGAGATTTATACTTGCAGACCCCAAACAGAATGTTGTTATCATTGGATAAGATTTTGTTATTGATGTTGGTATCATAGGAGAGATGACAGGCAAAATAACAATTATTTTACATTCTCTAATTCTGTAGACTTCTTGTAAATTAATGAATGCAGATGTTTAACAATAATTTAACTCTTGAGAGCGTACAATGTAATTTTACACTCTCAAAGAGTTAAAGATCTGGGAAGCTAGGGACCATCTGGAACCCCCTCATGGACCACTGGTGGTCCCCGAAACACTGGTTGAAAACCACTGGTGCAGAGGTGTGGCATTATTACTCACCATGGTAACCACCACAGGGGGTGGTTACTCATTTATACTTGGTAGCGAGTAATGGGACCCAGGTGTGCAAGGGGAAAAGCCCAACAGTTTTTGACTGTGGCAGCTCACAATGTGTTGCGAAATTTGTGAGCGCATTGTAGGTGTGCCATTTTCTTGCAGATCTAGGGATGCTAGGGCCCAAAAATATATGAAATTGGCCGCCGACCCCCCCCCCCCCCCATCTGAAAATATGTCGTCAGCCCGTTTGTCTCATATCCATGCCTCCCTCTCCCCCTCCTCTCCTCTCCCTCTGTCTCACCTGCGGGGTATCATGCCATGGAACCAGCATGGGAAGGCTCCGTTGCGCGCCACCTTCCGGGCCTGGGTCTCCTTGAACCAACGGATGGTGTTCCCCCTGTTCTTCCTCCTCCTGGCTCGCTCCTCCTCTCCCTCAGAACCCACCAGCCCCGCTAGGTGAGTGTGCAGCTCTAGGTCGTTGTCAAACGGCATGGCCTGGAGAGAGTGAGAGACAAGATTGTACAGTATATGTGTTCCATATCAGTGGTTTTCAACCAGTGGTCCTTGAGGGGGTTTGCAGGTGGTCCCCAACTAATGAGAGTTGGTAACCAAAATGGACACTTTTAACTCTTGAGAGCGTAAAATGAAACCAAATGGAACCATACGGGTAGACCCACTCATGTGAGACCCACTCATGTGGGTCTATGTTTTTTTTTAGTGCCAGTAGTGGCATCCAGTTTTATTTATTTGTATTTTTTTAGTGCAAAGAGACAGACAAATGAGTCAACAACGCAGGTGTCCATCTTGAACTGAGCCGGGGAGGTTTCGATTACGTGATCTACAACAGTGGTTCCCAAACTTTTTCGTGTCAAGGACACGAAATCAACATTTATTAAGCCACGGACCCCCCATTCGAAAACATATGCCAGTGACCCCGATAACTGAGGATTTTTACGGCTCTAGCACTGATTCCGAAACATATTTTTGTGTGTTTCACACACATTATGCTACGGATCCCCGATTTAATGGCATTTCTATCTCTGGTACCCCAATTTATATCGTAAAACCACTGTAAATTTAACTCAGAGTGTACAAATGGAACCAAATGGACCCGTTCCATTTGTACACTCTCTGAGTTACAGACCCATAAGGGTCCATTTGGTTCCTAACTATCTCAAATTGAGCTAGGTACCCCCTGGGGGTCCCCGGACCCCACTTTAGGAACCCATGATCTACAAACATTGTGTGTTTTTATTTACCTAACTTGTTTTCCTTCATATTAGACAAATATGAAACCGTTTAGTTTTAGGGAAAACTAAACAATATAATGAACATTTAGGAAAAGGCCGTAGATCTTTAGACCCACCTCAAACTGCTTGCTGCGTGGCCGTGGCACAGGAGCCTTGATGTCGCCCACAGCAGTGAAGAGGGAGCGAGGTCTGGGCTGAGGCTTCTTCCTTCTGGGTAGAGGCACTGGGGGGGACACTGGCACTGGGGGGGGGGGGGGGGGGGCAAAACATGAGTTAGAAATATAGATAAATACTAAATCATCTCCTTAATACCCTGAGCGCACAGGACAAAGTTCTCCGCCCTGTTTAGCCGACAAGACCGAACATCTTAAAACGTGAATAACTCTTGATCCAAATCATTCCGTCCAATTCTAAGCAAAGATCATGTGTCAGACGGCCCACCGCAGTCCCGTTGCTAGTCGCGGGAGATTTAATCATACCTCCCGTTGTTGTCGATCGCCTCTAGTCGAGTGTTTTGGCTACATTTATTTTTACATTTTGCTAGGTAGCATGTCAAGTTTGAGCGTTTTGTTCCCTTCTTAAATGCAGCTGAATCTGCATCCTATTCCTACTGTCTGTGACCAATGCATTTTTCCTTGAATGTTTAAGGTTTCATCAAGAAATTACCATATTGTGCAGAATATTTAGACTACTCTGATTATAAGACAACCTCCATTTTTCCAAAAGATCCTAGTCTTATATTCAGTACAATAGGGTAACTACATTTCAAAGGACAAACGCTGCACAGTATATACAGTGACTTCCATCCTCTCACTTTGGTTCTCCTGCTCTTCATCCTGATGAATACTCATTTCCTCCTCTTCTTCTTCCTCCTCCTCCTCCTCCATCTCTTTTCTCCTCCTCTCCTCCTCTTCCTCCCTCTCTCTCTTGGCCTGTGCTTTTCTCCGCACCTCCGCCAGCAAGGCCAGGTACTTCCTCCTACAGCACAGAGTACGGTAATCTGCAAACACGACAAAAAATATCTTATATAACCTGCGATACCTACGAAACCTGGAAGATTTTGTAACCGTCATTTTACGGCATCAAAGGATGCCCCCCCCCCCCCCCCCCCGCCCACCCAACACACACACACACACAAACACTCATCTACTTTGTCTTGTTAACATAACATTAAAGTTCCACAATTTGCCATAGAGTTTGTTTCTCTATGTTGTGTAGTTGTGTACACTACAGTACGTTGGTGGTTCTTACTCTTCTGAATGATTGTAGCTGCTTTGGCCAGCTTTTCCAGCAGCGAAGCAAATTGTTCTTGGTGCCAGTACTTGAAGAAGAGACGCGTTGACCTGCAACAGCAGCACACAAAACAAAATTGTTATGCTTTCATTCATACATTAATAAAAAAAGGTCTCAATGCCTCGTCTGTAGTCAATACTGAGGACTGAATACAACTGACAAAGGCCAACTTACCCACACTTCCAGCCATGGATTTCAGTCGTGTTCAAAATGGACATACAACTATATAAAATAAAATGAAAAACAATACGGAATTAATTCACGTTAGGTACGTAGGTCTAAAGCCAAAACCACCCCATCTAAAAAGACAATTTTGTCCATTATTAGAGATATGAGAAGAAGAAAAAACATATACCTTTCCTTGTTTACTGGTAAACCTGGCTTTATAAGCAGTATGTTGTACCTGAAAATGGAAGGAGTGTAATATAGTTAACAGAAATAACAGCTATTAATCCACATTATAAGAGGCACATTAATGGTAGCCGCGCATAAAAATAAATTGTGAGGTCAATATAACCATGCTAGGTTTGTTTCCAGATGTACCTCTGGGCAAACTCCTTGAAAGAAGGTCTCCAAGAGAAACCATCTCTCCGAATCCTGATGGTCTCCAGAAGGCCGTTGTATCGTAGCTGGAGATAAAAGATAGAATTGTCAGATATATTGTGTTCCTACAATTAATACCTGAAGCTCATTTCAATATCTTGATTTGGGGTCTGGGGTTTCATCTGATTTGAATAATAACTTCTTCAGAAATGACCAACAGATGTTATTTATACCTATTTATATCCCTGTACCGAATATTCACCAACAATAGATGACCTACAAGCTCACAGTGCGTTGTGTTGAGCTTGTAGCTATTTTTGCCAAATGTTCGCCCCCAAATAGAGATGCTATGGGTAAGTGGTTAAAATAGATCCATGGCAAAGAAATATAGCACCCAGTTCAGATTTGAAATGCAGTCGTTTAGTTCATGACTATAGAGTGACTTTTGATTGATTGTATACTTTATTAGTCAGAATGTTTAACTGCACAAGGTAGGTACAGTCAGACATTAAAGCTAAAAGGATAACACAAAACATAATGCATGCCGTCATCAACAAATGGAGGGTATGTGCATGCATAGAGTGAGTGGCAAAGTTACTGTAGTTTAACGTTGTTTAATGCAATCAGATAGGACTTTTCTGTTTGGATGTACATGGGCTGTCAAGGCCAGAAAGTCTACTCAGGTGTTCCCACATAACTTCCGGGTATGATGATGATAACAAGCTTATTGATTACCCGTTATCAATAAGCTTTGGACTTATCAAGCCTGTTATTGAGCATAGCCTTCCCATGACGTCATGTTTAAACAATCAAGGTGATCAAGAAATAATATCTAATGGCCCATGCTGGCACAAACATGTTGGTCAAGTGTATTGATAACTGCCAACCAGTGCTGCCTGGGTAAACAAAGGCTTTTATATATTCTTCAATATTATTTTCCAAAAGTAAAAAGGTCAATAGCCTTCTGTCTGTTAGAAAGGTACTGTATTTGAAGGCCTTAGTAAAAGATACTGGTTCTGTTCAGAATTTATTGTCGTCTCCCGTCTTCCCAAAAAAGAATAGAAAATGCTTGATAGTGGGCTCGATAAGAACCCGGCTCGATAAGCCTGATCAATAAGCTGTTCGTTATCAATAAAAATGAACGAGCTCCATCCCTAAGCATGTGCATAGCCTCTATTCCAGCGGTTCCCAAATCTTTTTGGCCGTGCACCCCCTGTTTCCTCCTGACCTAGCTGACCCCTCGTATTTACCGAAAATGAATTTTTATTTATTTAATATGATTATGGCAAATAATCACAGAATGTCACTGCACTGAAAGACATGCAGCTGCTGTATACTCCCGCAGCTGCTCTATACATCTCCTTACAACAGTGTTTTACCAGATTTAGCCCTTTGTGCAAAATAACACCATAAAACCGCCATTACCCTTTTCATGTCACGCACCCCCTAGAGGGAGTGCGCGCACCACAGTTTGGGAACCCCTGCTCTATTCTATACTGTACAGGACATGCTAGCAGAGAATTCACTAGATTCCTCCTACCACTGTACCACTCCCTGTGTGTGAACATAATAGTACATGATTCCTCCTACCACTGTACCACTCCCTGTGTGTGTGAACATAATAGTACATGATTCCTCCTACGACTGTACCACTCCCTGTGAGTGTGAACATATTAATAGTACGTTAATTAGAGGCTTCCATTCACCTGTTCCATGACAACTTTGCTGTCCAACTGGTCCGGCAACTTGTTGACGTTTGGTTTGATACAGCGAACAAAGTGAGGACTGGACGCAAACATCTTTTCCATCAGGATGGCTAGAGATTGCTTGGACAAAAATGGAAAGAAAAGCGTTGGTTACGTGCCAATAATGATCCCCACATGTGTCCCTGTCCTGTCACTGCAAAGCCTGTACATGTGGGAGGACTATTTTATTTTAGCACCGGCGGATTCGTGCCCCCCCCCCCCCCCCCCCCCAATAGCAGATATACACGCTCACAACACCGGTTTTAACTTTCAGAACAGAATGTCCTCCCAGTCCCACACCGTGCAGTCGCTATATGCAAGGATTTAAGAACATGCGTTGGATGTGTATGGATTACACTGCAAATACCTTAAACTGAGCTCCTACAGAATGTTTTCTGGTAGAGTTGAAGTTGTCATCCGACCTCTGGATTGCCTGAAATATAAAATATATATATTTGTATTATTTTATGCTTTACTTAAGATAGATGGGAGAGTGTACTGTAAAGAGTCAGTCAACTGATGGCACAGAGAGTTGATTGATTGAGTGATTGAATATTTTATTAGACCAAAAAATGCAAACAGCACAATTTCAGTCAGGCATTTTGGTCCAAAGGGATTTCCGAAGAAAGACCTTGCGGTCTTGTTTCCATTCGGGTCCCATGAAAGACTCTAAAACAGCAATTGGTCACCTCCTCTCCCTCTGACCTGCTGATTTAAAGGAGGCCAGTGATTTGCTTGTTTTAAGGGAAGGGGGCAGAGCATTCCACACCTGAATAGCACTGCTGCGGAAGGTGAATTGACCCATATTTGTTTTGTAAGTGGGTGGCACCAGATCATTGTTTACGCTACCTCTAGTTTTGTGGCTGTGGGTGCCGCTCACTTTTTTTAAAAGTAATCAGTCAAGTAAATGGGCACTGAGGGCATGGAGGGCATAGCTGCATGTACAATGTTGAATGTCAGACCCATTTTCAATTGTTTGACTCTGTGTCTTCTACCCGGAGCCAGCCAATGCCATCCAGATGCTCTGCATATAGGTGGGTCATTGGTCCCAGGCCTAGAAGAAGTCGAATTAGTTTGTTTTGGGAGATTTGGAGCTTATTCTTCTGTGCCATTGAGATGTTAGAGAACCAGGATGTGCAAGCATAGTCAAACATGGGCAGTATGAGTGCTCCAGCTAAAGTCCTGAGAGCCCTTTTGTTAACAAAAGAGGAAATTCTGCCCAGGAATCTTGTCCTTTGACACATGACGGAAGTCGGATTAAACGTTTGCTTCCCGTAAGTGACACGCAAAGTGCACAGTAGCCTACTGTACATAGTTTGTGCAATAACTGCCTACTGTTAATTATTAATTGTACAGTACATAAAATGCACCCACTGGTTGATTCAATACTCATTTTGGCTGCTAGACCCTCTATTAGTCTGGAGAGTTTTATTGCATACATTGCACAATATGAACAGGTTCAGTTGAGCTGCTCATTTCATACTGCATCTACATGCTGTACCACATGAAATAGAATCTCCGATCTTCACCCGACTGTTTTGAGTGTTTACCTTGGCTTTTCTTGGCATAAGCGTTCCAGTCCTGGAGATGGTTGCTGAAAAATAAGAAATAAATAAATACATTAAAAAAATCAAACAATATAAAGTTAACTACTTACTACCACTTCGAACAAGCTACATAGAACAGCATACTGTAAACCTACTACAAGCTACTGTCTGTGTGGCATCGATCTAAATCACATGTAACCTTTAATCCATCAAAAATACTACAAATAAAATGTTACTTCAGAGTTTTCAACAGCAACTAGAGCCGACCCTTCCTAGCGATCAAAAGAAGATGAAGAAGAAAATGTAGCACTTATATAGCGTATCAGGGACGTGCAGAGAGTGTTCGAGAGGCAGGGGCTGAAATTCCGTAAGAGGGCACTTTAGGAAGAAAATAGCTGTTCTACAAGCTCTCAACATGTCGCAGCGTGACGCGTTGAGAGCTTGTAGATCAGCTATTTTCCGGGCGCGGCCCTGCACTCATTGGCTACTGGAGATGCAGCGACGACATGGATTTCTAAACAAACTCTTTCAACGCAAAATGCTGCGTTCAAGATCAGAAGAGTTCAGAAAAAAGCAATTCTCGGGTATGGCATGGAAAGGAGAGGAGGGGCATTTGCATTTCTTTCGCCATAAGTAAATGCTGCATTCATGGTCTGGAGAGGGCAGTTGTTTTACAGATGCGTAAAAGGACAGGGGCTGAAGCCCCTTTTGATGTCTATGTGTGCACGTCCCTGTAGCGTACGATCGAGGGCTACTTCTCTCACCTGCGAAGAGGACACTGAGCAGAGGGGTGACGCTGTTGATGAAGAGATCTCGGATGCTTGCTGGAATGGTGTCTCTGTTCTTCTCCAGGAATCCCCCTCCATTATACTGCACCTGAGAAATTAAAGTCACATTTTAACTTCCCCAAAAAACACTAACAGTTGCCCCTGGTGAGAATCATGTGGCCTCGAAACGGTCCCTACCTGGTATTCCACATCCTTAAGCTGAGTAAACTAGGCCTAAACCTAACCTTATTCCCAAACTTATAACGTCAGTAAAACGTTGCCAAAACCCTAACCCTATTCCTGAACTTAACCCAAGTAAAAACTACCAGTATGCCTAACTCTAAACTTATTTCTAATTTTATCTTCAATAAAACTACAAGAACCGCCCCCAGCATGTGGTTGGCGGAAAGAAATGGAAGGCAAGCGTGTTTTGGGGGTTAGCCACCGGTTAGCCACAGTCATGAGCGCACGCCGCACAGTACCTCATCCATCGCCACTAGGGGGCGCCAAAAAGGCCCTGACCGCCAGTTATTTTTTTCCAAAACAAAACACGTTAAACACGTGTTAAAAAGGCGTTAAAGATGTTGTTGGCAGTCTGGGAGATTAAAAAAAATAAGTTAAATAAGTCCTTGGCGATGGATGAGGTACTGTCCAATTTCAGCTGAGAAGAGACTCTTTCTTACCTTCCCTGCATAGTGGATGACAGTAAACAGAGGGCTGTGGCTCCGTACCACCTCATAGTGGGCGCTGGTCTTGAACTTGTTGTTCAACTTGTCCACAAAGTTTCTGTCTGATGCCTAATTAAGACAACCGGGGGGGAAACACAATACATGAGGTGTTACGGATCTGGAGACCAGTGTGTTGCTTCCAACCAGCCTGTGAATTCTAACGTTGATGTATCGCAAATGAATTACGAGTCATCTTGTGTGCAAAGGTGACCTTTTGGCCTGACGGTGGCACTACGCTAGAGGAAAGGCCATGGGGATTGGGGATCACCAAAATGAGTAGTGTTCATCATCCTTGCTGAAGCATTAACTTTAATGAAGCATTGACTTTAACTTAAATGTGGCCATCAGAGATATCATGAATGCATTGTTAAATGTGGTCTAACAGTGCCACGAGAGGACTGTGCAGGCTACAACCATGTAACACTACCAAGTCATCTCTGAAATTAAGTATTATAAGAAGAGAATATAGGGACTCAAACAGTTAATGTGCCGACCACATAAATAACAGTCTCTGCCGGGTGGAAATCTCATACTGTATGTCCAAATCCGTTACTTTTCAGGATTCAGATTCAAAAGTGGCAAAGGTAGCAGATCGACAAGCTCAAAACGCGTTGTCGATCTGTTACCTTTGATGCTTTTGTGTGACGATGTAGTATATACTGTATGATCAAGTAGGGAGTTAAATTATGATTTTGTTTTTTTTTTAAGAAAAACACAAAAGGTTATTATGCGGAAATGGGAGACAACAGCAATTTCCCAGGTTTGAGTCCTGCCTCAGGACATGTCTCAACACTCATTTCCTGTGAAGAGCAACAGGAAGTTCAAAGACATAAAGAAAATGCGCTTAGAGGAGTGGGTTTCAACCCTTTTCATATCGAGGTCCATTATTTCTTTGGCATTTGAGCCACGGACCAGGATTTTATGAGATTTAGCCTCTCAGACCCAAAATATTTTGTTTTCATTGGATAAGATTTTGTCCACAATTCCATGCTGTATCGTCTGTTGGTACCATTAGGAGAGATAACAGGCATAACATTGATCAAAGTAACAATTCTTCTACATTCTCTAATTGTGTAGACGTAGACGATGTTTAAGAACAATTTAACTCTTGAGAGCGTAACATTTAACAAAATGGACCCATACGGGTCCATTTGGTTTCATTTTACGCTCTCAAGAGTTAAAGATCTATAAGGGTCCATTTGGTTAGCAACTCTCCTTGGTGGTCATTGAGGGTTTTGAGGTCCCATACCTGAGGAAAGGCACTCTGCTCATCCAGAAGAGACAGGATGCCAATAGGTTTTGTGAGAAAGAGGTCCTAAAAAAAACAACGGAAAAGTCACATTATTAGGCCAGTGGAATCATTTTTAAAACGACAATGTTGATGAGATGCCGAGAGTACAGAGCATATAATGTCTCCTATTTCTGGACACAATCCGTCGGTCGGTCGGTCAGTCAGAATATAAACTAAATAACTTCTTACCAGAATAGGCTTGTTATTTTTGAACGAGATGGCCTCCCATTCGATCCCTTCCTCTTTGTACTCATTCTGCTCCATTAGAAAGATGTGCTGCGGATGACACAGATACTGGTTAGTGGTTCAGGAACACCAAATACCAGTACATAATACATACTGTACAAGCTTACACCCAGAACTAGGCTAGGCTACACAGACAGCCGGAACTGTGTAGACTAAACGATTCTGGAAGTTTGGGCAGGACACTCAATTCTGTCACACAGAATATATAGAGCAGCGGCTCCCAAAGTGGGGTGCGGGGACCCCCAGGGGTTCTTGAGAGAGTTCCAGGGGGTTCCCAGCTAAATGATAGTTAGGAACCAAATGGGTCTGTAACTCAGAGTGTACAAATGGACCCTGATGGGTCCATTTGGCTCCATTTGTACACTCTCAGAGTAATATTAACTTGATTTTACAATAATAAATTGGGGGTCCCAGAGATAGAAATGCCATTAAATGGGGGTCTGTAGACTAATATGCATGTCAAACTGGGGGTCCTTGAAACTGGTTGAGAATCACTGCTAGAGCCGTCAAAATCTTCTCTTATGGAGAACCACTGATATAGAGTGTCTGCTTTGCAAGTCTCTCTGTATGACTATATGTTCATCTATAAAATGACAACAGGGTGCTCACTCTTTCAGAAGAACATTTTGTATTCATACATACATACTTACATGGTTAAAGAAGTATTGCAGCTGTTCATTGGCCAGGTTAATGCAGAGCTGCTCAAATCGATTCACTGCAAAGTTCTCAAAGCCAAAAATGTCAAGGATGCCTGGAGGAGTGCAGGAGGAGATGGAACAAGGGTGAAATCACAAGCTTTAATTAGGTATAAGGAGGAGGTAATCTACTTAAGTTATACTTTATTGATTTGTATTTATTGATCCACTGTTGATGAAAATTTAACTAATTTCACACTCACCGATTTCATTGAGCTCGACGTCAATGTCAACATCGGGTGCCAGGAGTTCATTTACTTTACTGACAATCCAGCCAAACAACCGCCCATACGCCACCTTGGCAATGGAGTCTCTGGCATCTACCGGTACATGGAAAAAAGCAAAAATGTAATCTGAAAAGACTGAAAATGTAATGATGGTATTTTAGGCCGACCAGCTGAAGAAATCATGACATTTCTGAGACGATTCATATTCCTGGAAGATGCTTCTAAACTTCTATTGCTAGTTTGATCACTTCAAATACTAATTTGATCACTTCAAATAACTAATGACGGAAAATAGTCAATCTACAAGCTCACAACACGTCGCGCTGCGTGAGCTTGTAGATCTGCTATTTTCAGTGCGCAGCATGCTTTTACAGAAGACACGCTGGCTCATATGGAATCCAAATGACTTTAATGGATGAACTTTAATCCATGCATCTAAGATAACATAAGGGAATACTGAATCGATCCAATAAGAGTACATTGGGCTGTTTTTATAGGCCAACATTTAAAAACTGGCATGAGACAGAAAAATAATGAAACAAAACAAATATCTCCTATTGATTAGATAAATGAACAGACCCTCTGCTTGCTGCTGGTTGTGAAGTCGTCGTATGGCCTCTCCTCTGGTGACGGACAGAGTACAGGTCAGACTCCGCAGCAACTCCTCTTCCTGGACGCCAAACTGACCCTGGAATCGCACACGCACGCCACACCATTTTTACTCCATATCCACTCGTAACATTCATATTTGTAACCTTAACCCGAACCGTGTCAAATATGCATTTCTTTGACCTTATAAGACCCAACCAACCAACCAACCCTAATTCTATCCCTAAAGTTTGATTCTTCAAACAGCACTGTTTCTCTCCCTGAATCCACTCTGTTCACGTCCTCATCAGTGCATAAAACTATTCCTTTTCAAATTTGCTTCATATCCTATTTTGGGTAGTGTGGGTATTCCACTTCCCATTGTATCATTCCAGTAGACTGGCTATATATTTTCAGTGAAGTATAAATCTGGCTTGACCCTTGAAGCTAAAATAACCCACTTCCGTAGTGTGGACCAGCAGATGTCCCCCTAGGGTGGTTTATCTCCATTTTTCAGGGCCTCGTCATCATAAAACTAAAACAACATGCGTGGGCGTGTCCAAATGCACATTATTGGCTAAACCCACAGTCAAAAGAAATTCTGTCATTGTTTGGCCAAGCTAAATCTCTGAAGCAACATGTGATAGCCAGCTAGGTTCAGCATGAGAAACCTAAAATACAAGGCTGTCATTTATGTCCAAATATAGCCACTTTTGACCTTTAAAAAGGTCTTTCTTTCTTTCTCTGATAAAGGAGCGGCAAGCTACATGTACATGTGGCCTAGAGAAATACGTCTTAACCATCCTTTGTCATGAACAATGGGTTTGTATTCTTATCAGGGTGGAACAGATGTTGAGACAACCAGCCTCGCTCCCATTACATTCTTATAGGCACTTGATTGCATAGATGGAGGGGATAGAAGTCGGCGCTGGCGCTAATGGTCGGATAATTTGCACCAACATGGCAACAAAAGCATGCCAACCCATGTGTACCGCTACCACTACAGAGTGTGTTAAAGCCATATATTATTAAAGCCATATATTGTCATTATGGGGAAAGTGAACATTTATTTTAAAAAGGGTTGGAATGCAACTGCTCCAGTCTGGTCGATTTTGCTGCACAAAGACCTGTTCTTGGGCCTGATCTGACAAGCCTCGCTCTAGCTGTTCTGCCAAGATGGCAAGTACGGCTTTGACTTATATTGGTATGAAGTTATGTTTTATAGAGAATACTTTGCAGTTCTTTCTTTTTTTTTAAACATTTTGCTCTATAAAAAAAGTTATAATATTGCACAGTGCACACTGTTTTAGACACAGGTGCGTTACAAATGAACGTAAAGAGAATTTACTATGATACACAGACAGCATTTGGAAACCTTATCTGTGTAGCCTATCTTTGCTGTGGGGTAGAAACTTTTCATCTCCATATTCTGACTTAATGCCCTAATTGATTACACTACATCGTCACAAAAAAGCATCAAAAGTAGCGGATCTATAAAGCTCAACAGAGACGCTATATTAAACCTTATATACATTGTTGACCGAGCTGCCCCATGGGTCTATATCCGTCCCGTCCCTCCTTTTTTTGAGTGGTGCAACCACTCCAAGGAACAGCAATGTGACAATGTCCGTGTTCACCTATGTGTCCGCCTATGTATGTTAATGAGCACCAGTATGACTATTAGTACCAGAAGGGGCGCTGTTGTGCCAGAGAGAGAGAGAGAGAGAGAGAGAGAGGGAGAGAGAGTAGCCAGTTTTGAGTGTTTCTGTAAACACAAACATTAAAAGCTGGACATCTCCTCTCATCTCTAAGTCAAGGGTTCATGGGGGTTGGTTGGTGTCCACAGCAAGGAAGGTTTTGCTCACATGTGAGTGTATGATAATTCCTTTCATTGATTTAAACAGTGAACAACAGGTAGTGTCATATTACTACCTGCATGGCCGGAGACCTTGAATGTGTCTCGCTCCAAGCTTTCCTACACGGTAAAATCCAATTGAACTCTGTGGGAGTGATTACCCACACGTCGTATAGGAGGGGATTTGGAGAGGGACTTTGAGTTACCGGTACATTCATTTAAAGAAGTCCAGACCAAGTGTTTTATTTTTATTGTGTATGTCTTGTCTGTATCTTGAACGGTGACGTCATGGACGCAAAACAAATTTCAGTGAAAGCTGACAATACAGTTGTATCGTATCGTATCTCTTTTCTGCGCAGGGAGGTGAACAGAATAGAGTCAGGAAGCGTTATAGTTCAAAGGTAGCATTATAGTTCAACCTCCCGTTAGTCCCACCGTTACTAACACTATCCCAAATCCTAACCCTAACCTCACAGGAAGCCACGGGTGATTTGTAACCCGCAGCACGGGGGATTTGTAACCCGCAGCACGGGGGGGTTTGTAACCCGCAGCACAGGTGATTTGTAACCCGCAGCACAAGTGATTTGTAACTCGCAGCACAGGGGATTTGTAACCCGCAGCACAAGTGATTTGTAACCCGCAGCACAAGTGATTTGTAACCCGCAGCACGGGGATTTGTAACCCGCAGCACAAGTGATTTGTAACCCGCAGTACAAGTGATTTGCAACACGCAGCACGGGGGATTTGTAACCCGCAGCACAAGTGATTTGTAACCCGCAGCACGGGGGATTTGTAACCCGCAGCACAAGTGATTTGTAACCCGTAGCACGGGGGATTTGTAACCTGCAACACAGGTCAGACTAACGGGAGGTCTGACTTAAGGGCAGTGGAAAAAGAGTGGAAAAAGAAACAATGCTGCAGAACTCCTGCGGTTTCACAAGCCAAAATCTCAATTTGAAGTTGCTGACGTCCGCTATTATGCTCTAGTACACATACTACACACACACACACACACACACACACACACACACACACACGCACGCACGTGCGCACCCACACAGTTTGATGCACAAAGAGCTGACAGCTACTAGGCCAGCACTCCCAACGATTCATTCTGCTTCATCTACGCCAGACACCAACAAGCCAGAGCATGTTGGTAGTTATTTTAAGACGGCTCATGGCCCAAACATAACAATACCGTATACTAGGCTATCTTTTCTATTCTTTTTTAAACTTTTGACGGATAATAAGGCTTTACCATATCAAATAAAATACTTGCCACTTTTGTTTAATAGCTTTGTGGTGAAAGACCATAAATATGAGAGATTATATCAGAGAAATGAGTCGGATTCAAACCCAGAACATTGTGAGTGTTAGTAGTGTAGCCAAGTACCACCATAATAACTGATGTTAAAATACAGGAGCAAATACCTGCCCTTTTTGTTCCATTCCTAAGCAAATAATGCGAGAAATGAGTTACCGTGTGGGGGTCCCTCTACTGTACCTTCTACTGTACTGTACTGTCACTGTACTGTACTGGCAAACCCAAAATCACCATTATATACAGTTAATATGTGCGTGTGTGTTTTTGTGTGTGTTAGGTTGCGCACAGGTGGTGAAAAACAACCATGCTGTTTTCGTGCTCAGACGCACCCACCCACCCACACACACACATAGCTCCGTAAGGGAGTGGTTGCACCACTCAAAAAATGGGGTCCATTTGTGTAAAGATGAAGTAATCGAGCATACTGTAAATGAGTCGAATCAGAACACAGCCAGTCTACAGTACAGTATGTGTTCTACTCTATCTGTCTAACAGGACAATAACAACAAAACAAATGTTATTCCTAGATTACTCCCAACGGGTGGACGAGGAAATCATAACTCTCAACAATTTCCTGCTTCCTTCCCGGACGTCTTCTACATCAGCTACAGCTGCAGTGTTGCTAAATATGGACAACGCCTGTACAGTTCAGTATGCAGCTTTCCCACTGGGGAAGGGGGAGGGGGGTGTATGTATGGTCTATGTAAGTTTGGCACCGATTGGTCAAGTGGTTTGTGAGAATTCTCTGCACGGTAATACACACACACACACACACACACACACACACACACACACACACACACACACAAACAAAGACGGACCCATTGTCATAGATAGATTAGCTAGCCTCTTGCAGAGCCACGGCGTAATTAAAATGGCAGGACAGGTTTATACGGTAGTAAAAGAAACTCACAGCAGTAGCCTTTACCCAGCCCTTGGACTTGTCCGAAACCTTAAGAGTGTCGGTCTCCGTGGTTTCGAACGTGATGTTGCCAAGAGACAAGATGCCTGCCAGAATGGTCAGCGTGTCCACCTTCTCCTGTAGTGGTGGGAAGAGAAGACAGTGTCAGTCAGACGGTGTCACGTCACTAGTGTGTATATTAGAAAGCCAAAATCTCGAATTGACTGAACACATACCTGTTCCTCAAAGCCCACCATATCCATGGCATTACACACCGCATTGTACTTCTCACTCCACTTGTTTGTGGTGCTCTCATCTGTCTGATAGTGTTCACTGAGATACCTAAGAGACAGGCAGATTCACACATCATCGCAATTACTCATAATATGTACGTATACATTAAGATTTATTATTTTATTGCCTGGGCCTCCAAGGGGTTTCTCCGATTTTTGCAGAGCTTTGGGCACTGAATGATCATCATACTGTATCTCACCTGTACTGTGTAGCGTCCAGGAGGCCGTACATCTCCTTGTCGTCCAGTGAGGTGCCTGCCAGCATGCAGTGGAATATGTGGAAGTTCTTCTCGCCCTCGTCCTGGTGCACGACTCGAGACTTTTCCAGAAGGTACTCGTTGATTTTGGCTCCTTTTACTGTTGGGTATAGAGATCAGGACGAGCAGTGTGATGTTAGCGGAACAAACCAAACTGGTGGGGAAAATAAATAAGGATTTACGGTATTTTAAAATTGGCAAGGACAACCCTGTTCTTTAAAGTCTAAACTGCCTTCCCCTGGCCAGCCAAGAGGAACTGGTTGGAATAACGTGTTCCTTCCACCAGCTACGTCCAACCAGGGAAACTCCCCATGTCAGGTGAAAACAAGCTGCTTGGATGCTCATGCATTGAAGGAAGCATGAGGTGAGTCCGTTGCTCTCCCCAGGTTGGTAGAGGGAGTGTAGAGCCCATGATTACATTAGATAATTGACACTGGGTGAAAATTTGAGAAATTGAACTACTGTAAATTGTGGGATAAAAAAATATAACAAACGTTGCGTATCAACTATTAGCACTTTTTAGGGACCCTTCAATATCTGTGACTATTCTGACGGACCTAAATGTTGATTTAGGCATTGATTGTTGCTGACTTAAATAAATCGTTGTTTATTTGCCAGAAGAGTGAGTGAGTGTCTTGGGTTTCATGACTGTCTGCTACTCCATGTGTACAAAGTGTCTATGTCTATACAAACTGCATGAAGAGTGTTGATTTAAATTCTCCTAGTGGTGCAGACAGTCCACTAGGAAAATTGAAATCAAACAAACACTCTCTTCATGCAGTTTGTATTCATGCTCCAGCTCCACCCAAGAGTGTCTGTTACGCAAGCCACTGGTTCAACACAACGGTTCCTTCTCTTGTTGTAAACAACTGTGTCCTATACTATTCGTTGATCGTATTCATTCCGTATTCCCCATCTGCTGACTTAACCTATTTTGGACTGACACCAGATTCTACAAATGTTTTATAAATCATGACAGTTTTCTGAAAAATCTATGTTTCAAAAATGGCAGATGGAGCTTGTAGATATTCTATTTGTCAATAGCTAAAGTATAACATAATGCTTAAAACACAAAGGTTCCTGTCTGGAATGGGTTAACAACTTTCAAGCCAGTTTGCCTTTTTCTCTAATAATCGCAGGACAACACACAACACCACATGCAGGTCTTACGTTGTTCAACAAGCCTACTACCTACATCTACTTAATAACACTTGGCAGCATCAGAACCAGCTCTGCAAGGTTCTGTTACAGCTATATCCCCAGGCTGTCAAGACTGCTAAACGCCTGGCTGCCTCCCATCACATGCTGCGAGTGAGCACCCCACCTCTACCACACACACACACACACACACACACACACACACACACACACACTGCCCCTCCCCTCCCATGCCATGACCTCATTGCCTTTATGACTGCTCTGTTTCGGACACTATACCAGAACATTATAATTACCATGAGGTCATGTGTTAGGCATGATGAGGTCATGCATGAGGCACGAGGTCATGATTGTAAACGGTAAATGGAGTAGCGCCTTTTTCTAAACTGCTTTACAATGTACTTTGCATTCAGCCATTTCATTAACAATATGCCAAAAAGATGAGACGGTGAGATAATCCGTTTTTAATATCTCTACTTCCGTTTATTTTCTCTGTTCAAAATGTCTACATAAGGGTGGTGGACACACTGCATGTTAATGAAATGCCACAGGCACCCTGTTTTTGTTTTGTAATTTCCTGTGTGGTATTATGCTTTTTTGGTGTTTGGCGAGTCAGAAAGGGCTTTTTGTTCAGCTGTATGCTCATGAATGACAGTAATCTTGAAGCTAATTAACCCTAACGCCAATCCTAAAATAGTCCCTTCAGAAGTGAATTAAGCTTTACAAGATTTACCTAATCTTTCTGTCATTTTAACCATATCAACTCTTGCGTCCCAATTCTGGGCAAAGATGAAAAAAAAAAAAAGTACAAACATTTCCAAAAACATTTAATTTAGTGTTCTTTTCCCCCCATAGTGGTCCAGGCGCATGCCACATATACGTAGGCTTTGGCCTGACAGCGTCTCGCGTGTTCGAGTCCCGTTCATGACGTCCTTTGCTGTGATGTCTCCCCCCTTCTCTCTCTCCCTCTTTTAATTATATCAGGCAGAAAAGCCTGATATAATTATAAAAAGAAGGACATGCACAAAACCTCACCTGAAGAGTTATGGAAGCGTAGTTGCATGTACTTTCCAAAGCGGCTGCTGTTATCATTCATGACTGTCTGGGCATTTCCAAAGGCTTCTAGAAGGGGATTGACCTGAGAATGACAAATATAAAACATAAAGACTGTAAACTAAAGATTGAAGAGAAATGGACTTTGAGGCTATTATTCCATAAACATTTGAGTGACTTTTGACTAGTCATCATGACGTCACCTCACAAGATAATGTGACAATTAAAATCAGTCACACATATTTTGCAAGACTCTCCTTGAATCATCTACTGTAGATACTATGATCCAGTATTTCCCAAACAAAGGCTCATGACCCATTTTGAGTGGAGGTGGAGGACCAGCTTTTTATGGGCTGCGAGTAAACATCCCGCTTTTAAACGCTAAAATAGCGATGATAGCCGAAAAAGAGATACATCTACATAAGTATGGCATGCTGTAACGACAGTGATATGGGCGTATCTCACACTAAGGACTGCAGCGAGGGCATAGTCCAGAGAGTGCAAACAAAACAAAAAGAATGGGTACAAAATGAATCGGCCTGCCCTGCAGGGGTCTGTTGGATTGGATCGTAGCCTACCTGCAAGATCTGTTGTTCAAGCTGAGTGTTGGCACTCGACAGCTCCATGATCTGCCTCAGTAACAGCTTGGTGCTCTCCGTCTTCCCTGCACCGCTCTCACCACTGCAAGAAAGAACAAGCTTTATTAGAATAGATTCAAACTTAATTTTTCAGAGAAAACTGGGTCGCTAAGGCACCGGGGTAGCTGTGGCTCAGGGCTAGAGTGGCCGGATGGGAACCACAAGGTTGCCAGCTCGAACTCGGTCTCCCCCAGAGTTGGTGTCGAAGTGTCCTTGAACAAAACTCTGAAAACCCTTAATTGCTCCCGATGTGCAGGTTGGTGAATTTGTGTGAATGGGTGCAGTGCACAATCAAGCGCCTTGGATAAAGGCACTATATGAAGGCACCATTTACCATTTACTAAAGCAGACACTATATAAACGATCAAGCGACAATAATGAAACATTTGGTCATGTACAAAAATATATACAAACAGTCTTGCTTCCTTTAGTATTATGACTCTCCATGGATTGAGCCCCTACGATAGTTAATCTAATCGCCAAGTTGGCCCTGCAGTTTTTTTTTCCAGAAAACTGTCAGGATGTAGAAGACATTTTTAGACCTGATCTGAGATCACATGCTGCATGGGACATAGGCTTGGAGCCACAACAAACCACAATTTAAACATAGGCTGTGGAAGGACCACAGGGGGATCTGATCTGAGATCACATGCTGCATGGAGGGCTGCCGTACTTTATACCTCATACTTTAAATGCTTAGTATGAGGTATAAAGTACAGCAGCCATGTGTTCATAAAACTGAAAGAATGGGTATTGGGTATTATGGGTAAGACTGACGTTATGTATCTTTCAGTACCTTTCACTGCTTCATCTCAACCATTACTCAATGGCTCTGGTCTCAGACCCTGCGGTGGATATTTTGACTTTTTTTTTTTTTTTTTTAATGTTGCCAATACGGTTGGAGCAGCCATGAACTAAACCGGTTCATCTCGATGTTCTGGGCATCTTTGTAATGTTAGTGTTAGAAAAAAGAGTAACGTTTGAGGCAGTAACCAGTAACGTTTGAGGCAGTTTTGAGGCAGACGTTCACTGTAGTAGAAGAGGTGCGCCTGGTGAGGGTTTAAACCCTGCAGCTATGTCGAGTCCGCCTATAGGAAATACGTAAGCTGCGACCATGAGACCCGTTTCTGAATTTGTCTATAGGCTTGGAGCCACAACAAACCAACATTTAAAATCAGATTTTGTATAAGCTGGGGAGACATGAGTGCAACTTGTGTTAGATCCATCATGTACTCCATTTGCAAGCCTTATTTGCCCATGCAAACCATCTCTGGTGGTGTAGTGCTGTGCAGGATTACCAACTGCTTATCAATTTGGTAGAGAGGTTAATGTGGGCTCGGGAGATTTGGCTGCCAAATGTCTTTTTTCATTTTGAGTCCATTTGTAATATGGATGTTTGTAAACAATGCTAGCCAAGCCCCATTGTTATAAGGGCATCTCTGTTCACACAGCATTCAACCGCTTAAGCCCTATAGACTTTGTTGTATGAATTATCGTGAAAATATCCAATCTAGAAGCTCCGAAGGTGTCATATTATTGCTATTTGGGACACGTGAGCCTGTGAGATCAGTTTTCTTCTCCATTTGACATTTCTGTAAATGTATGCCTTGAAAGTAGTTAATGTACAGTATGTTATAATTTACATTAATTAAGCTCTGTATCAAGCCCATACCCCTGCCCACTTTGTCGTCAACCCTAAGCCATTCCAGCCTGTCAGAGTACAGCATCTTGCAATGGGTCTGGTCCACAGAATTCGATACACCACCAAGATACCCATGTACTGCATCTGTCTAAATACTTCCTTAATGTCAACAAAGTCCACACCCACTACAGCAGAGGGAGCTCAACAAACCAGATTTGGCACAAACAAGGGACTAAATAAATTTTGCTCCTATGCCATCAAAATGTGGAACGCCCTAACAACGGTCATTAAGACATGCTAATCCCTTGACTCCTTCAAAACTGCTCTCAAAGGGCACCTACGAATGGCTGCTATTTGAAACTAGCCATCGTAAAATCTGATTTCCTGTTTTTTTACTATATAGAAGACGTGTATATATTGTGCTTGAAATGTACTGTAATTCTGCAAACTGTTAATAAATACTTGAATCAATCAATGCACACAATTTCATTTATCTATAATACAGTATGTGAGAGTATAATTTTACACAGCACATGCAAACAAAGTATATGTACAACAAAGATATACCATGCAATGTAAAACAATTGCACATACCCGAATTCATGTATATAAAGTGCAAAGATTCCAGTTTCCCTTTGTGTGCGCAAATAGTGTTCTTACGCTCTATATGGCACGTCACAATGTACGCAAGTGGGAGGCTCCCCTCACCCCCTTTTTGTCATTCTAAAAAAAGGGTTATTATGGGTCATCTTATATACATCCTTGTTGCCCCGGGTGACTATCGCCCTGGTTCAGTCCCTCACAATCCATAGCTGGCTGACCGGCTCATTCATTAGTGACTCGTAAACCAATGCGAGGGGGGCCCCATTCAGAGGCTGTCCAGGCTGTGAGGAGAGAGCCGTGGGCTTGACTTGCAACAATACAATAGAAGTTCAAATGCTAAAAGCAGCAACCAGCCGCTGGTTCCTAAGGTAACCAGAATGGGAACGCTCGGCCTAAAAAAAACACACTCGCTCGCCCCCAGCGGTTCTTGTATTGTTGTTTTACTGAGGTTTAGGGTTAGGAATAAGTTGGGTTAGGCATAGTTTTACTGAGGTTAAATTAAGGAATAACTGAGAAACAAAAGTACTGCCGAAGCAGACAACCCGCAGGCCGCAGCACTCCAAGGTTCAAGATTCAAGGTCTTTATTAATGTCCCAGAAGGGCAATTAGGTTTACAGCAAGAGTAGTGGTTTAAAACATACAAACAATATACATGTCCTTTTTTCATGATTCTATTTAGTGAACAACGTACGCGTTTTGGCCTGGTTGGCCTTCCTCAGCCTGACTGAGGAAGACCAACCAGGCCGAAATGTAATAAGTGCTGGCATTTTCTTCATTTTAAATTAAGGTTTAGGCATACCGTAGTTTTATTGAGGTTACGTTACTGGTGACCTGGGGCGAGCGCGTTCTGGGGCAAGCATTCTTGTATCCGTATACCAAACCCTACACGTCGCCTATCACCCAAAACTAAGGCTTTTACGTCCAACCCATTTCTCTTTGTGCTTGCTCAATATCCTGCTGTCTCAGCCAGCAGAAGTGATTTGTCCACAGTTTATTGCTTTAAATATCGGTTGTGGCTACTTTGCTATTTGCATTTGGGGAAGCTGAGCACCTATGTTATATGCGTCCATACAATCTAAAGCAGAATACGCATACTCTAAAATATGAAATCTTGAATTAATATTTGAATAGTGTATGACTAATATGACAATTAACCACTTAAGCCCTATCTACAGTATGTACTTTATCATAAATAGTGAACCTTGTAGTAGATACTGTAGAGCTTTTGAAAATGTCCATCTATAACACAATTGGTTGAAAGTGTTAAAAGTGGATCTAAACCGGTACACTGTAAGGTACAGTGAGCAATACAGCTTCAGCTAAAACACACACATTATGGTGTGACATTACTGCCATGCCATGTCAACTGGCATGACCACTATAGGCACACTGTAACAGAGAGGCCATGTGTTACTTATTTTGCACAGCATATTTGGCACTTTAGTAACTTGAAGTTGCACAGTGTATTTTGTCATGATTGTATTGTTGTTTCCTGGTTAGCTGAGCTGGCCACTCAGCCAACAAGTTCCACCTGGGTAGACCAAGAAATGTTTGGGGTGTGTTAAATCATGATAGGCAATAGGTGCAATGCCAATATGTTTGAGTGTGATGTGTTTCAGTAAGGACTGGGCTGGACCATGTCAGGAGAGCAAGGGGGGGGGGGGGATTTAAGAAACATGCGCTGTTAACTTGTGGATGCTTATTTATGTGAAGGAATTATTTATGGTTATGACTTGTAATATTTGTATGGCTTAAGGTCGTTTATTTATGTATTGTATGTTTATTTATGTATGTATTGTGTTCAAACACCCCTGTAGAATGGTACAGTCCATATTCAATCAGCTCAGCTGAGTATAAAAGGCTGCCAGTGTACTGAGGTTTGGGGTGTATGTGTTGAATAACTGAATACGGTTACACCAGACAAAAGGCCTCTGTACTGTTTCCAGCTGGTAAGACGATCATTCTCACACACCTATATCTACCACACCCATAATTAACCTTATTAGCTGCAGGTATGTTGCCTACATCACGTCAGCCTCGCCCTTACGTGATTCTCATCTTTTAGATGGCAGCAAAATTGGCCCAATACTGTACAGTACAGCATGTACAGCTATGCCGTGTATACTATACAAAGCATATAACGTCTCACACACACACACACACACACACACACACACACACACACACACACACACACACACACACACACACACGCTTGAAGACAGACCTACCTTATGACTATACACTGGTTCCTTGGTCCTGTAGCCAGTCTACCCAGCATGGACTGATAAGCTTTAGTGGCCACAGCAAATATATGTGGTGGTAAGTCGTTCTTTTCATGGCACTTATATCTTTCAGACACCTGCACATTCACAAAAGAAGAAGTCTGAGGTCAAAACGGTGACAGTCAAATCCGTAAGTATGTGAATTATTGTTGTTGAACACAGCATGGATCTATTCAATGTCACTGACATAGGTCAGGATATGCAAGATGGCATAGCCATATAGGGTATAGCAGAGGTCTCAGGGTCAATACCCAAGACTGGTGATTACAATTTGTGAGTAGCTAGCTAAATGCTATAAAGTATACATGAGCATTTTAGACTGTTTACATTTTAAGTCAAAATCTAAAATGCTTAAGTATGCTGGCCATCTTTATTTGAATAGAAGGAGAATTTGTGCCGTGGACTAGATTCAGGTAGTGAACTCTCATTTCATTTTGGGTAGATTTACATGCAATCTTCTACTAAATGGTCCATTTAATCCTGTCTCATCATGTTCAAGTCAACACTCCCTGGTTGCAATTGACCCAAATTGAAGGTATCTCACAACTCTGGGTCTATGGTCATAAAGAAAATTAAGTGTTTTGGTGGTGGAGAATGGCAACATTTTTTGAGTGACTATGGATAGAAGCATTTTTACAAAATGCTTCGAACCCTTTTTTTTAAGGGTTGGAATAGCGGTGTGCCGTTACATTCTTCCAGGTACAAAGTGAACGCATTAAGGTTTTGGTTATTTAAAACCCTGCGACAATCACACTAAATCTTGATAATTTCCTTTTAAATCCCTCAATGGACTGGCCTTGGATTGGCCACACTTCTACCTGGCCGAACTTATTGAACATCGTAAACCGGTTGCAGCCTTGAGGTCAGCTCACACCTCTCATTATTGACCCCGCAAACTGCCCAACTCAAAACCAGGGGCGACTCTTTTGCTGTGGCTGCCCCTCTCTGGAATGGCCCTTCCTCTTCACATTAGATCCGCCCAGGCCATTCTTTTTTACTTGGCATTTAATCACAGCAAAGCTTAATGTTTAACCTTTGATCTGATCACCTCCTGCCTTCTTGTTTCCTTGTCCGACTATTTTGATTGTACTGATATTTGATTGTATTATTATTGTTTTTTTTACCCATAGTCCGTACAGCACTTTGGTCGATGACAGTCGTTTTTAAACATTTGTTTAATTGATTTGATAATCATAACCTTATGATTTACAGAAACCATATTGTTTAGTTTGCATGTATTGTTTGCCTGTAAACCATAAACAAACATTATTATTATTATTATTATTTAGCAGTAATTTGGCATCTTTGACAGGGCAGTGATAAGAGGTCAAAAGTCAAAACAGCTGAAGAACTCCACATTACTGTGTCCCTCTGGAGCGCTTACCTCTTTCTCATAGGTAGGTAGATATTTAAAGGGATTTATGGCCACCAAAATATCCCCAATGTAGGTCTGGAACAGACAAAAGAAGACAAAATTAGTGAGTCAGTTTACTAGGTGAAACTGTCTTGGTGAGTCAGTGACAAAAGTTAATGTACACAGTGCCCTTGCTTGTATATAAACAAACCTCCATCCAGCAAGAAATATTTGCTGATAAACCGGTTTAACAGAACCAAAATAACAAGCTTTAAGAAACTTTTAACTGCTCTGTACAGTCACTGAACAATAATACAACTTTATTTGCATAGCAATTCTCAACACAGACATACAACTTAAATACAACAAGGAAACCACAATATGTTAAAATCAATATAAAAAATTTGACTGACTGAAGATAAAGAACGCCTCAATTCTAGAAAGACAAATAAAAGTGACATTGCTTGCTGGATGTTCAAGGACAAACAGACAGTATGGTGTTCTTCTCAGTGGCCTTGTTTTGTCTGAATCTAGGTAAAGGGCATTTTTGACACAAATGTAATATAAGTAGTAGGCCTATAAGTGTGTAGACAAAATAATGCCATGATAATACAATGGTGGGTATAGTACTGTAGGCTACTCAGTACAGTAGCTTGTTTAGTCACTATAGTCAGGTGTGACATTTTATGGAACTTAGTTGTCAGATGAATCATTTCAAAACCCACCGTTCTGTTGTTGACAGAGGGGGGAGAGAGGAGGGGTTGATAAATGACAGTTTGTTCCCAAGAATAGATTCATTATTGTCCACTCCGACTCCACACCTTAGGAACCGGGTTTGAATATATTGTGACTTTTAATGCCACTGAATCTAAAGCCTGTTATTTTTTCTAGCAAATAAATCTGGCTTAAAAATAAATAGTTTCCAGAACTCTGGTCAGTGGAGTCTGTGGAGATATTGGTCAGTGCATGCTTTCCAGACAGTTGTTTTTAGGAAAACCCGACCACGCGATGCTGACAAGACACAATGTCAGCGGAATATCTGATTATTATACGTGGAAATACAGTCAACTCAAGATAAACACATACGGTAGGGTAGACCATAATATGCTGCACACAAGACACCATATGACGAAATGGTTGGTTGGTTTGAGCTAGGTTTCAGAACTTCTGACACAGATCGCGGATGCATGGCCACGTCAGAATAAAGCAGGGCATTTAAATCATATATACAGTACTACTTACATATATGTGATCCTTCTTGAAACGCTGGCTTAACGACTCCAACAAACTGTTTTCATCCAAATCCGACAAAGTTGCCAAATCGTCATGGAGAAAAGCCTCCATTGCCGACAGTACTGTCTGTATAGTCCCAATAAAACCAAAACTATAAACTAACAATCATACACGTGTACACATCCTCTCTCTGGACTTTTAGACAGCGTCCATGCATGGGTTTGTTGCTTTGTCGTTGGAAATAAAATAAACAGCAGTCAGCACTTCTCATTGAGAGTGCTGTCTGTGAACTTGCACTTATATTTTCCAGTTGAACCAACGCTGCTTTTTAGCTACTGTGTGTATCTGCCTTTCTGACTGTCCAATCTGTCTCTCTCTCTTGAGAACACAGAAGTTAGAAAGATCAGCCTCTCTTTTCTTTTCTCCACTGACTCCTCTCCTCCCCTTTCCTTTCTGCGCTGAATACATTAACCCATTCCTCACCATGAAAGGGGCACAGCTGTGACTGAGACTCCACCACCACACCACTAGGCTGACATGTACATTAATTATAATCAATATTGAAGTTGAACGTTGTAACAATCTGACTGTAATCTATGTATGTAAAGTTCATATCTTTCCTCAATTTCCACCCCAGTGATTAGATTTTTATGTCATGTCAGTTGTATTTGTATTTGCATATTTCATACAATCAAGTCCACAGTATACTACTGAAGCTATATAAACAAACTATTTACAGAGATCCACACTATACAGCATTTATTATAAACCACCACACCCATTCAACACACATAGGATACCATCATACCACGTTTATGACCTCCCAGTACACCCCCACAACTCACTACTACTACCACACAGGAAACACACACACACAAGGCCACCTAAAACTTCATAATAATCCCTTTAAGCAAGCATTTTAAAGATGACACAGTTGTAGCAGATCTCAGATCATCAGGAATATAAGTGTTAATAGCAGCACAGTGACTAAAATGGTGTACCTTCATGACATGTAGAATGTATTCTAGATGCAGTTAGACCAGTGTCTGATAAACTTAGAGATTGAAGACATCGCCCGTACTCCATTCCCTTCACTGTCTTTCCGTCTCCTTCAGGATAGAATACAAGGTCTGCCTCCTCACCCATCTGTGCATCCACAGCCACCACCCCCCCCCCCCCCCCCCCCATACTTAAAGGGACTCATTGAACCCCCAGCCTCCCTCCGCTCTGGTACATCAAACGCACTCAAAAGCACAAAGACAAAACTCCACACCATGGGGGACCGGGCCTTCTGCTCAGCTGCTCCTCGGCTGTGGAACGCCCTCCCCGACCACCTGAGAGCACCACAGTCCGTGGATGCTTTTAAAAAACGGACTAGGGGTGTCACAATAACTACAATAATCATGACTCAAAAACTAACAATGGGTAGTTTTTATTCAGACATCAATATCTTTTGCATGCAGATGAACAAAGTTGGTTTTAAAAAAAACATCTTACTTCATTACATTATACAGTATGCAGCCTCATAGAAAACATTTTACAAATATTCACATCACATGTAAGAAAATATATAGTTCACAGCTGGTTGCCCTAATATGGCAACAAGACTATAGTATATATAACCAGTATATAACCAGACTATAGTAATTGTCATCGTTATGTTTTATTTTGAATGGCTATTGGGCTGGTGCGCAAGGTTGTCATGGGCTACAGCAGCTGGGTGGGCTACTTTGAAGATGGAGAGGGCCACTATAGTTCCACGCTCACCCCAGAGGGCCACTATAGTTCCACGCTCACTCCAGAGGGCTACATTGCATAATATACTGTCGTATCAAAAAAAACCATCTACAAGCTCAAAACGTGTCACAGTGCAACACGTTTTGAGCTTGTAGATCTGCAATTCTTGCAATATTTGAATTGAAATCCTGAAAAGTAACACATGTTTATTTAGTTCCACAAGCATTTACTTTACTTTACTTATGTTAACTAATACTTTGGACATAAAAAAGCCACGAAGTAATTAAAGCATGTTTGAATGTTTGGAATTTTAACAGCTGAAATTAATAATATACCAGTTTTCCGATATTAACCTGAGCCCACATTAAGTGAAGATGGGGGCCACATGTGGCCCCTGGGCCACCAGTTGTATGTATGGGCTACAGTATTCCAAGGAAGCAACTCCCCTGGTTTTAGTTTAAATGCAACAACTTAACCACATGGAACCCGTCATCCCTATTCTGGGGGCAGATACAATTGGCAAAAACAGAATATCTGCAAGCTCACAACAAGTCACAATGTGAAGTGTTGTGCACTTGTTGTTCGACTATAATTTTGCATAGGAGAAAACAGAAGGGGGCCTAATACAGAGCCCCCATAGGGTTAAAATAGTGTAAAAACAGATGTATATATATACAGTATGCACGCACGCACAATGCCAGTTAATGCCAAGTTAAAAAACGCCCATCCAAATAATTGTCACTAAACACTGAAACATTTCTTGTGTTACATGTACAGTACTGACATGTGTCCATCCAAGCATTAAAACAGCCATTTTGTCTCCGTCAATAATAAAAGTCCAACTAGGACCAATATATCATTAGGCAAGCAGAACAGGATAGGTAACACTCGCTATGCACGCTTGTCTATAATGTTTTATAAATATACGTATAGTGCATTATAATCTTACGACACTGTAACATTATAGTTATAAGAACTCATAAATACTCATAATGCTTTAAAACAATATAGATTATAAAGCATTCTATAATCTGCTCATGGATGATTGATTGGTTGCTTGATTGATTGAGCATTGTAATTGTATTAACAGTTTGCAGAATGGGTACAGTTCAGTCATGGGTATGGCACTGTGATTACAGTTATAAGTATAGTCTATGAAATCAGCGTTCTCAAATAAACATGAGAAATTGCATCTGAGACAGTCTTGCATCTTTTATTTTGGAGTGCTGCCTTTTCCACTTAGTTGGTTTATGAGTCGTGTTAAGATTATTGTTAGAAAGAATTATGAATATTTCTGCGTACTCTTACAGTCTTATAAGTAGGTTAAAATGCCTTATTTATAAGTATGTTTATCATGCACTATTATAGACATGGGATGCATACAGTAGCTTGGGCTCCCAAAATGCTGTCTTCTCACACAGTTCCCATCGTAGGCGACATCTCTGTCCCATCGTCAGGGTCCTGCTTTCCCCCTTTTCTCTTGGCTTTCTGCTTTCTACAAAAATAGAAGTCAGGGACAACAGTAATTACAGTGGTGGGAAAATAACTACTTTTTTTTTTTTTTTACTTCAGCAAAAAGTATCAATACTGCAAAGTTCAGTAACCAAAATGTATTAAAGTACAAACAGATTGGCATCAAAATATACTTACCAAGAGTAAAAGTAGGAATGTCCCGTTTCGCAAGGTATCATTTATGTATTAAGATCTTTTGAAAATAGCAGATCTACAAGCTCACAATGCAACGTGTTGTGAGCTTGTATTCTCAAATAGACAAAATTTTAAAGAAGTGGTTAATGCATTTTTTTGTAATAATAATCCAAATCTACGAAGTAACTAAAGGTTTTCAAATAATTGTAGTGGAGTAAAAAGTACAATATTTGCCTCTGAGATGTAGTGGAGTAGAAGTTTAAAATGTGTAAATCGTACCTCAAATTTGTACTTTTGGACATTACTCGAGTAAATGAGTTACTTTCCAACAGCAAGTTGAGTAATTATGATACATAAATGTGCTTGAATGTGCCGTTCGCACGCTTACCTTTCCTTCACAATGAAAACGACACCGATGATCACAGACACTCCAAAAATTATTCCTCCTAGAATGCCCACAATCAGTCCTATAGCAAACAGAACACACACATTGGAGATCATTTGATGTAATAAAAAAACACAAAGAATAATTTATTCTTCTTAAAATAAAACACCAGGAATCAACTTTATTGTCACATAACAGGTTTACAGGTGTAAACCCGTGGGTGAAATTTGTTTTTGTGCAAGCTCCATTGCTTTATTTCCATAAAAGAGAGAAAGGGAACCTGAATGTACCTGAGGTAAGGTGCATGAGCATAGCAGCAGATATATACTGTGCATGATATGCTATGGACGTTATTTATATATCACTAATATCAGGCAGTGTGTTGTACTTTTGATTAAGGTTCAGAGTGCCCGTGCGTGTGCTGTCTACATATACAGTACGTATAGTATACATACAATACGGTTGGTACAGAAAGGCAGCAGAATTCTTGTGTTTCAAACAATTAGACAAAACAAGACTGAAAGGTTACATCGTTTTGTGATAAAGAAAACAATAGCCATGTAAATAAGTGAATGTAAAAAAACTAAAAATAAATATATATTAATTATATTTGATCAGACAAAACACTAAACATGAAAAACAATCTGTAACAATCTGTTACAAGACAGAATTCTGGGCTCATATTGTGATGACGATTTATGAGCTTCAGACAGTAGGCCTACTACTTGTGAACACAGTAGGTGGCCGCAGTTTCTGCCTATTCTTTGTTGAGACATGTCATTTCTCTTATGCTGCTAAATCTAAGTATTGAATGACATCATTTGTGTATTCATTTACCTGCATCAGTGGTCGCTTCATCTGGATTAGGAATAACTCCACTTCTGCCTAGTCTGGCTGCAGAAAGAGACAAAAATCAATGAGGACATCTAGTGGACAACATCCACTATGCTACTATTGGAAAACTGTATAAATGCATTATTAGTGCTTCAGTGGATAAGAGTAGTTCCTCCAACTCGAGGACATAGTGGAGATAGTAGCCTCTATTAGTAAGTCAATAAAATAAAGTAGGCTAACAATAATTCTTAAAATTACAGGGGGAAAAAATATAAATATAATTGGTGGTAATAACCACCTGTAAGAGTGGGGTATACAATATAGCTGGTTTTCAACCAGTGGTCCGGGGACCACCAGTGGTCCTTGAGGAGGTTCCAGGTGGTCCCCAGCTAAATGATGGAGAGTTGGTAACCAAATGGACCCTTATAGATTTTTAACTCTTGAGAGCGTAAAATGAAATCAAATGGACTCGGTTTCATTTTACGCTCTCAAGAGTTCAATTATGGTTACACATCTGCATTAAGCCTACTGTAGACAAAATCTTATCCAACGACAACAACATATTCTTTAGTTTTGGGTCTGAGAGGCTAAATGTCATCAAATGGTGGTCCGTGACTCGAATGCCGAATAAATAATGGACCTTGAAATGAAAAGGGTTGAAAACTCTTGTAATAATAATAATACATGAACATACCCATACACGTCTTCTGGCATTTCTCCCTCGTATCGAAGCGGTTGCCGTTGCCTTGGCAACCACCGTAGTGGAAGAGTCGGCAGTTCTTCTCCACTGCGTCGTAATGGTACATCAATAACATCGCCATGCAGCTGCCATAATCAACTGGGAGGTTGCACGCTTCCTCATCTGTTGGACCAAACCACAATGGAGATTATTTTATTACTTTTAGGCGCCCTGTTCCATTTGGCATTAACATCTCATACCAGGACTAGTGTGTATTAGATTCAGAGTCAAAGTGGGGTCCAGGGACCCCCAGGGGTCCTTGAGGGAGTTCCAGGGGGTCCCCAGCTAAATGATAGTTTGGAACCAAATGGACCCTTATGGGTCTGTAACTCTGAGTGTACAAATGGAACCAAATGCACCCGTTAGTCCATTTGGTTCCATTTGATTCCATTTGAGTTAAATTAATATTGCCAGTCTCAGAGATAGAAATGCCATTAAATGGGGGTCCGTAGACTAATGCATGTCAAACTGGGGGTCCTTGATATGAAACAGATTGAGAATCACTGCTAGAGCCGTAAAAACTTCTCTTATGGGCCATCCCATCCCATGCCATGGTCCCTGGCATCTCTTCAAATGGGGGCTAATTAGTGGGTCCTTGACATGAAAAAGTTTAACCACTGCATTAAGCCAACTAAACCTGTGTTGCTGTCAGGCAGAAAGCTCTTTTTATCTCTATATTAATTTAAAACTTTTTGTGGGTTTTTTCGTAATGCCCTACTGATCAATAGGCCTATACTACAGTGTCCCATAAAACCATCAAATCGCGTTTTGGAGCTTGTAGATCTGCTATACTTTTGATATTTTTAAATTTGAATCCTGAAAAGTAACAGTTTTGGACATACAGTAATGAGGTTTCCTCCCGACAGAGACAACTTTCACCAGGCATTCAAATCATATAATACAGCCTCAGTACAATATCAATACTGAAAACAGTTTTCTCTTTTTCTGACAAATTACACTGCAGCCATAATGGGTCAATGTGAATTAAAAAGGCTCTTTCAAAAACATTTTATTTTTTTAATTTTTAACAGATCTTCCAGTATAATCTTCCACAGTTAAAAAGAACAATAATCAAACCAACCCCTCTCAACATGCAAAACTCCATCCCTAGCAAAAAGTGTCTATATTGAGTGAAACACCGCCAAAAAAATCATGATGACATATGACGATGACGTCCTCCGGTGACGTTCAAGGATGGTCAGGACTCGACTAGGCCAGATCACACACAGCCCATATGCATGGGGGTGATCTTTGCGTCATTTCCAGAACGTCTTCAGTTGAAATAATATAGCTTATTCTGAGCCAGATCTGACTAGTTATGATATGATTTGGCCTCAATCAGGGACGACCCCAATCAAGACGTCACTAATTCGTCCAGGTCCTGACCGTGCTTGCTATAGCACCTGTCGACTGACCTACCTGTGGCCGGGTAGAGTTGACTGAACTTTGAGGAGCAGGTCTGCATACACTCCCTGTCTGAGGTGAAGAGATTCCCATTCCCTTCCTGGCCTTTGTAGAAGAAAGGCTGACAGAGGTCCATGTCTTGGACATAGAAATACATGAGTTTCTTCTCATCTCCACTTCCCTCGTTCAGTGGCTCGCTGCAGACAGCAGGGTCTGAAAAATAAACAAGTAAACAAGTTTAGTTACATACATGTTATGTGGCGTCTATTAAATACCCTAAAATGTCATCTCTGCATCATGGTAAACCGAGTCTTAAAATGCTAAATGACTTCAATGTAACAGTCTTCAGTGTTATATACCTAAAGTATAGATCCCTTTAGTTCTATTTTGTACACTCTCAGACTTGAATTAACAGTATGGATGTTATTAAGTGACTGTATGTTCTGCATCAGCTTGTGTATGTTACTTCCCTGTGTGGCTGATTTCAGTTTGTTCCTTAATCCTTATTTACATTGATATCAAAAGTAAATATCGGAAGTGGAGATTATGGCAAATATAAGGCCAATAGGCCTATCATCTGCTTCAAGAGCTGATATAATTGTTACCAGTTTCTTAGTAATTTCTTACTGCAGTACACATCTACAGTACAATATAGCCTATAGTGTATTTTACATCACACTTTTCTTTAAATACATAGTTGATATTTGTTTTGGAATATTTCTATTTGATATTGTCCTAAACCTCTATTGTTTTATATTATTTACCTGTATATGTCCCCATTTTCATTATAACGACTTGATAGTTTGATGAGAGTCATGATAATTTAAGACACTGCAAACTTTGTTTTAAAAAAACTATACAAATATTAATTAATATTAATAACATAATAATAATCCCATGTATATAACTGGAAGATAGCACAAAATTATAGGCTACTGTAAAGAGTTTACAAAAAAGTAATAATCATAAGTTAGGACACAATAGGACATTAAACTTATACATACCATTTGCCAAAGACAGAGAAACCACAGCCCCAAGGAAAACCAACGGAACAAACATTTTTGCCACCATCTTAACGGACAAATTGTTCAGGCCTGCCCAGATCAAGTTTCCTTCCAACGAAGGTATATCTGTTTCTTTTCAAACCCCTAGCACACCCTAGCAGAGGTTGGCAGGTAATGTCCTTTAGACCCATGTCGCCTTTATCATGTTCACATAGTTTTTATGACCATGCAGGGAGTGTCAGTTTCTCTCTGACCACAGACACCATGGCTTTATGCCATAAAATACGTAAATGAGTGACATAGGCCTTACTGTGTGGTGTGTCAACAGTAAGCTACAATCTTCAATTCAACCGTCTATGGTAGAATACCATGTCACAGTCAACACCAAATACAGTAGTTATTAGAATGATTTCTATTTTTTTGCTTTGTTTTCTGGTTAAATTATATAAATTATTATTAATATGATTTATGCAATTATTAAATATTGTTGGATCAGCCATCTGCTGTGGGGAATGCAGTATCGTTTCCTTTTATGCTTGAGCATTTGGGTTAGTCTAGAATATCAACCCTACAGTATTTGTAAAAATTATGATTTATTTTTTGGTATATTTGTATGGTATGCCTGTAACTGTTTTGATGAATTGAAAATGGAGGACCCTGATGTAAACAAGTCTTAGTGGTGCCTTTTCTGCAAGGTTTTATCCTCTTAAATAAAATAAAAAATAAAAGAAAATAATAAGCCTAATTCTTAAAGAGAGGATTCAGAAGATTGTATTGTATTAAGCTAAGCTTTGCCTGGAACACTTCTAAGGTTCTCACACCCCCTGGCGGCGACCCATACATTTAAATTTAAATAATTGAGTGAGTATTTTCGGGTTTAGCTATTAGAACTGTTGATTGACGTAGAATAATAATGCATGCATGCATACATACATACATACATGGGGATTTTGTTATTGTTAAGCAGCCAAAAGCATCACATTTAATGTATAATGCCATGTTAAAAATACCCCCCCCCCCCCAATTGGATTTTGTGCATATATAATCTACATAGGCTATGGCTGACCAAAATCAAATGCAAAGCTTGTAGCCTATAGGCCTAGCCGCCTATTGATAAAAGTAGCAGACAAGTTAAAGCTTTGCAAACTGTGTCACAAGCTGAGGGAGTCTTCTTAACTCCACCTGCCAATGAAAGCAGCCAGTCGGGTCGGGCTGAATGAATAGAATATCCTCAATGAATCCAAAGCAGTCTGGTCTGGTCTCTGGTCTGGAGAAGTACTCAAACCCTTTCAAAGGCACTTTACTTTATTCAGTTGGATCAGGTCCAGACTAGTCCGAGTGATTGACGTGAGAAACAGGAGGAGGACTTTTTCCCCCCTCTAGGAGACAGAGGAGGATCCAGAGTGAGAGGACTTCATCATTCGGACACAGACAGGCAGAGGAATTATAGACAAATATTGTTATTGTCAGGTTTGTTTGACAGTTTGAGGAGGGTTATTCTGCCACACTATTGTTTGCTGGACCTGGCTGGCTGGCAGAGCTGCAGGTTTTAAAGTTGTGTGTCTCATATTGGGGAAACTATAGCGATATATTATAGTCCCCGTTGTTTGAACATGTTTACTGAACGCACTCGTCGACCTCGCGACAACATGAAAGACAAATAATGTTCAGCATTTCTGCGGATGGAGCATCATTCTCTAATAATTTAGAGGACTTCGATTCTATACGCAGTGTTCTCCTTTACAGGTGAGTCAGATCTAAGTTAGTAGCTATCTTTAAATGGTTTAATTGCTAAATAAATGGCATTGTTTTCGGCTACTTTTGTCAAAAGTTTTAGTTGACTGAATGCCGGAGGGGATTTAAAGAACTCGTGCAGTGCACTGGGGTGATCGAATGAGGGGGGCAAGGGTGAGAGAATTTATTACAGTTAAGCATATTATTCAGTGGATTAATTCAGCCCCTTGAATGTTATCCATCGAATTGTATTTCATTTGTAATTTTCGATATCCCTAAACAAGCCAATTGTGTTTGTTTTTTAATCGCCCCGCAACGAGTCAACGACCTTATTTTTTGTCGTAGTGCTTGCTGAGTTGCTGTTGCTTTATGCATTATTCAAGTGGATCGTGGAGCCAAAGATGCCAAGTCAACTTGTCTTTCATGACACAGTCACTGCACGTGCAAATTCTAGTTGCCCGTGCCAGAGTGTTGCACTTAAATCAGTGGCCTGGGCCCCAGGCCACTGATTTAATTGTTAACAATTTAATTGTAAAACATCCAGTGATGTTTTACAATTTCCAGAAAATGTGTCATAATTTGAAATTAAACACTATATTTAAATATAAATTAGACTATATCCACTAAATGGAAAAAATGCCACAATTTCCAAACACCAACCAAGTAATTTCAAGTTACCAGTGCGTATTAAATCAGCACAAACTATAGTCACGTAATTAAACTAAATGTGCCATGACAACACCTCGAATGTGCGTTACTAGCAGAGCATCTCTGTTGTCAGGAGCAACGCTGTCGTTGACCAATCGCGTTGAAAATACTCACGTCACGTGGTCCGTCCGGAGAGCCCCGTATGTGGCAACAACATGGCGAGGAAAGGAAACATGATCAACTCCTCGCTCTCGCAAAACTTCATCAGCAACATTTTAGTCACTTCAGGAACAAAACATAGCTCTTCAGACAGTGCACGAAAACCGCCGTTGTAGTAAAAATGTCCTCGAACAGGCCGGATGAGAGCGCTGTTGATCGCAAGTTTCAGAAAGAGGAGAGAGAAGACAACGAGAGTGATACTGACACTGAATCCACATCATCAAGTTACTCTGAGTAAGACACTATAACTACCTAACTATGGCCTTGGTTTTCAACCCTTTTCATATCAAGGCCCATTATTTATTCAGTATTTGAGCCATGGACCACCATTTGATGAGATTTTACCTCAATATTTTGTTATTCTTGGATAAAGATATTGTCCACAATTCAATGCTGTATTGATGTGGTACCATAGCAGAGATAACAGGCAAACGTTGGTCAAAATAACAATTCTTCTACATTCGTTAATTGTGTAGACTTCTTGTTAATTAAGTAATGCAGATATTTAACAATAGTTTAACTCTTGAGAGTGTAACATGAAACCCTTCTTATGGGTCCATTTGGTTTCATTTAACACACAACTAAGAGTTAAAGATATATAATTAAGGGTCCATTTGGTTACCAACTCTCCATCATTTAGCTGGGGAAAATGTTGGAACCCCCTCAAGGACCACTGGTGGTCCCCAGACCACTGGTTGAAAACCACTGACCTACCTATGGCCTATAATATGCACGCATCTGATTTCTTATGCAGTAGAAGTAGCCTACAGTAGATCTAATAGAAGACCTGACCACAGAAAAGTGTATTCTAAAAATATGTATCTAGTATACTGTAGTTAAATCCTGATTATTAATTCAACTATACAGACAGGCTACATGTGAAGTCCATATTCACGTTTTTGAGTTGCTCGGCTACCAGGGAAGCTGCAATTTGATATGCAAACTGTTGTGTTGCCTCTAGGGATGGTAATTGACGGAATTGCTTCGCTGGTTGCTGGAGCAAATCCGTCTATTATGGCATGTGTAGTCTGTGTAGATAACTTGAGTGTTTGTCAAGTTGAGTTAAGTGCAGCCCGTTTATGACAGACGTCACAAAATCACTGCCTTGTAGTCGAAGCAAGTTCGCCCAGGCAAAGAATATAATGCGTGTTGGGTTGCTCACATAGAGCGCCACAGACATAACAGACATGGTTGTAAAAGTGGTTGGAGGTTTTTACAAGAAATAAAAGTACAAAGTAGGCCTGTATAGTAGTAATAAAGTGTATGGGTCTTAGGCCTCCTAGAGAGGGAGTGTCCCCAACTCTCTCCCCCCTCTCTCCTCCCCTCGTTTTTCATAGTTTTGGGGAAATGTTTTCAATTTAGTCGGTTAACCTTCTTAAATAATTGTATGCTATTCGCCGTCCTCCTCAGTGAATTTATGGACGTGGTTTTTTCTGAGCTGCCTACCACACGTTCGCCGAAGGCTTCATTTAGAAAGACCAAAAGAAAGAAAATAAGTCCAGCTGAATTTGTTCTTTTTACTTAGCTTTTTTGGTTGTTGCTTGGACTGTGTGGTTTTCCATTGGTCTCATTCTATAAACCAATGAGAGGCCTGTTGTTTTCTTTCATTTAGTGCCCCGGGATAGAAATCAAAATGTGCTCAGGAGGAGGACAAAAAAACAAAAAAATAATTTAACATTATTACATTTACATGGCAACGTTCTATACATATACAAGCTTTAGCCGTTGCACATTTCATGATAATGTGAGAAACAGAGTTTCTCCCTTGTCATTTGCAAGCTATTGAACAAACCATTTGGCAGTCACCTTTGTATATTTTGTTTTTGTTTTATTGAGACAGACGTTGGAAACCGGGAAGCACCACCACATGGGCTTCCAGAGACGGATGTTCTTAAACCATGCATTAGGCCTACTGATCTCTCTACATGACAGTGGTTTTCAACCCTTTTCATATCACGGCCCATTTATTTATTCAGCATTTGAGCCACAGACCACCATTTGATGACATTTTAGCCTTGCAGACCCCAAAAAGTACCGTATATATTTTGTTGTCGTTGGATAAGATTTTGTCCACAGTTCTGCATGCTGTATTGATGTTGGTACCATTAGGAGAGAAAACAGGCAAACATTGATCAAAATAACATTTATTCTAGGCCTACATAATTGTGTAGACTTATGTCTAAACACAAACAAGTCACATGGAATCTATCTGATTTAGATCAGGTTGTTGCATTCAGACCATAGACTGTAAAAAATATGGACAAAGCGTTCCGCGGGTCTAACATCAACGTAAAAGGAAGCCTGTCAGTCCTTGAATTGTACATCGCCATCTTTCTAGATCCGTTTGGGCCCAGCTGGCCATTGGCTGGTCCAGACAACGAGGCGGGACTTCCCCCCTTCTTCTCCGTTGGTTTTTATTTTGACTCGAGTGGGTGGGGAATCCCGATCATAGACTGTAACGGTAGCCACGCCCCTCAGAACATACACGACTTTATGGTAATTATTTTTATAAATGGGACCATAATTTTCCAAAAAGAATATTATGACATTAGAAATGAGACTTTAAACTAGTGACTGGAAGCAGAAAGTATTCATGACCATGTTTATTAAGGTAATACAGTCTAGGTGAAGTTGGGCCCAAATACATGGACTTCTATGGGGCTATGGGTTTTTTTGGGCCCAATGACAGCGCCACAACAGGAACTTTCAGGAAATCCCGATTTCCTTAGTAGCTTCACAAAATATCTGTCTGACTGCCCCCCTGATTCAGACTGAGACGGATTTCCTCAAATCAGATTTGAATCCGCCACTGAATGTGACTCAAAACGGATTTCATGTGACCTGTCTGCATTTAGACTTATTTAAATACATCGGATTTCAATCTGGATGTGGCACAGATCTGACACAGGCTAGATTCAGGCCACAGTTGGCTGCCAGTGTAAATGTGGCCTTAGTATCGCTACGCGAGGCTAACGCAGCCTATTCCTTCGTTTGTCCCTCAGTGACTTGGAACCAGAATGGCTGGACGACGTGCAGAAGAACGGCGAGCTCTTCTACCTGGAGCTGAGCGAGGGCGAGGAGGAGGCCGCGCTGGCCAGGGCCGCTGCCGCCAGTCACGGCGCCTCCACCAATCACGTTCGCTTCAGTGAAAAGGAGGCGGAGGTCATCACGGAATCGCGGAACAACAACAGGAAGCAGCGCTCCGACTCAAGGTTATAATAGTTTTGGATTTTTCATTTAAGTTTAGTTTTAGTTTAGTTTTGACTTATATTCTTTTCTAATTCAGTTAGTTTTAGTTATTATATATTTTTTATTTTTGTTTGGTTTTAGTTTAGTTTTCATTAGTTTTAGTTTTTTCAGACCTTTTCAATCCTGCACCTGATGAATAAGTCGACTGTCAGGTGCAGGATTGAAAAGGGCCAGAGTAAGTATTGTGTAATAGAAACCTCAAAAGATAGCATTTAAAAAATTCAGTTACAGATTAGATGAACTAAACTAAACAAAAGGACATTTTGTGTATCATTTCAGTTCGTTTTTAGTTAGTTTCGTAAATACACAATACAGTTTCAGTTACCGGTAGTTATCGTTTTTCTTTTCCCTTTTTTCTTTTTTTTTTAAAATATTTTTTATCCCACGATTTTGTAACCCAGTTTTCTTTTTCACCCAGTGCCAATTATCTAATGTAATCCTGGGCGCTACACTTCCTCTGCCAACCTGGGGGGGCAGCGGACTGCCCTTTCTAATTTTTATTTAGTTTCAGTTAACGAAAATGTATTTATTTATTCTAGTTTTAGTTTTTTCGTGAGTTTTAGTTGACTATAATAACCTTGCTCCGACTCCTCCAGAGCGAAGGGAGGAGGAGAGCCCAAGCTGAAGAAGAGGCTGGCCAGGATCCTCGGGAGGAAACGCCGTCCGTCGCAGCGCAGGGCGGGAGGAGGGGAGCCGGGGAAAGACGGCTCGGATTTGCCGTCGCGACCGGCGCCGGCGTCCATTTTGAAGAACCAGGTGGGCCAAAGGCAGGGTGTGACGGTCCAGCCGCAGCGGTTGAAGGAGGTGTGTGTCTACCTCAACCCTAAACGCCTCGGAGGAGGAGGCGCCTCCTCGACACCTCTGCCCGACAGGGGAGGCCTGCTGGAGGCGTTGCTTGGAGTGGTGCACCGGCCGTCCTGGACCAGAGGCCCAGGAGACCCTGCTGCAGGGAGCAGGAGGGAGGAGGAGCGGCTGGCTGTTCATGGACTGGTTCCTAACAGCCCGGCCATCAAGTGTGGCCACATCCTTATTGGTGAGGCTGGATGTGCATTGCAAATGATGTTGATGTTTTCTAAGAAAACATTCAAGATGGGAAATGATTACAGGCGCCATATACTTTTGGTTAATTATGAGCTCTTGAATAACTTGGATTGGTTTTGAGCACAGACCATGAATTTAGCTCAATAATAATGTACCGTAAGCCATTCATATGTGTGGCTTTTCTTTCTATTCTTTCCCACTGAAATAATGTACGTCTTTTCTTTCTATTCTGGTGCAAATGAAATGGTAGCTAGTCCTCAAGGCTGTCTGTTGTTGAGAGGCAGGCATATACTGAAGTGATTTTCTGCTATCTGGTCTGATCATTGTGTTCTAAGCAGACAAAGGAATGCCAGTTGTGTTTCACCACAAATGACTATCCACTCAAGTTACTGTGTAATGCAACTTTTATACTGCACTGCTCCATGCTTTAACAATTAGAGCAGTTTAAATACCTGAAATAGCTCTGTGTACAGAGATGGTGGTATGCCTTTCTGCACACATGCACATGCAGGTAAAGCCTGCCTTTAATGGACAAATAAGTCCATTGAAGTCATTCTTGTTCATCTTTATAATGCACTAAACATCTGGCTGTTGTCCTCCCGTGATTACGCTAAATTTGTCAAATCCTTTCTGACTTGAAGGCAAGTAACTAGAAAGATCATGTAAATATTTGATAACCGAATTTGCTGATGTGTTGAACAAATGTTATCTAAATACATCCATTGTATGGCCTTACCACCTACGTCCTCAGGTGAAATGACTGACTTTCTGACGTCTTCCGTTGACGTGACTGTCTTTCTGTCCTCAGGTGATGTGCTCATAGCAGTGGATGATGTGGATGTGTCCTCTGAGAACATTGAGAGGGTTCTTTCCTGCATTCCAGGACCAACACAGGTGAGTGCGTGAAAATGAGCCTGTCTCCTGCAGTAGAATTTAAGCGTAAAAATGTTGTTTTAAATGTCAGAATAAACGGCATTTAAAAAGTTTGTCAAATAAGGTATTCAGGTTTTGTACAGTATCTCACAGAGCCATTTGCATGGGAATAAATATAATTATATTCAAATCAATCAAATAGTGAACATAGCAGTTCTGCTAGTGCCCAATGTGTAGCAACGTGATTTCGGCTGGATATTCCACAAATGTTCATCCTTCCTCGTTCAAACACTGCAAAAGACATTTTGTAGAAAAAAGCAATTGAGTTATTAAGTTATTAATATACTGTATTTTCTTTGTCTGATCTGTAACGCCCTAGGACTTTTTTCTTTTTACCACATATTGAAACAAACACTTCATAATGTCTATTGTAGCCCCTCTTTAACTAGCTTTGGTACCCAGGCTTTTATTTTCGTTCGTATTCGGCTCAAAAAAAACTTGGAGAAACCAATTGGAAAATCGCATAGCGGGTTCTCAGATCGGTGAACCAATATGATCCACCGGCTGTTTTCGCCGGCACCCGCACCTCGCTACCAGAAATCACGCCGGCTGGGGCAGGCTGCTCGTAACCGCCGGTCTACCATCTAAGTATGTGTGTATGTCTGTCCCTTGGGAGAGCCATGCATTTTCCACATTGGATTTGATTCCCAAATCCACAAGGTAGTACTTAGGTTTCCAAAATCTTGGCCTGTCGGCACACGCACTACAGTATAAACCGGATCAGCAGATATAGACATTAAGTGGCTTTCCGTCGCGTTGCTTCTACCGCGGCTGTCCCAAGAAAATGTGTATAAAAAGTGCCAATCAGCGCCTTTCGCCATTAGGAAACCATGAATTACTGAGAAACTACGCTTTTGATCGGTAGCTAAAAAAAACAAGAGTTTCACCCTAAATTGAGTCTCCATTCCATTTCCTTTTTCATCCAAAGAAGCAGACCTTCAAATTCAAAAGGGCAGGAATTTGTAAATGATAGAGTGTGGCCCGGGGGGGCGATGGTGTTCGTGGTGGAGTGAGATCGGACCGCGAAGCGACTTTTTCTTTCTGCAGACCCACAGGAAGCCGGCCATTATACGCGGTGGGACAGAGAGAGAGCCCGGCTGATTAGAACATGCAGCCGGAGAGCAAATTACACTGTAGGAATAAAACGGAGGAAGATTTTTGGAAGAAAAACAAAATACATGGAGCAATACAGCTGCTGAGGTGGTTCATTCAGCGAGTAAAGTAAAGTTGTCCTGCTGACTGACGGTTTATTTTGTGTGGTTTATGTCTCCAATTAAGTGATTGCTATTATCATGTATCCTCATCATTATACAGATATAATGGAAGACCTTAAAGATAAGTAACCGAAGTGAATTAAATAGTTGGCGTTTCCCCTCATAGAACAATGCAATAATGACGAGATATTTTAGACAAACGGCAAAGTATTTGAGAACAAATGAAACTACATTATTATGTACTGACTCAACACAACTCAGTCAGACTTCAGCTTAAATACATTCCTACCCCCTCAGGGAGTAGGTGGGTCTTAACACATGGGACAATGGGAAGACCCCCTCAGTCCACAGCTCAAATGTCAGTAAACATAATAATGGGACAGAAAACAACTTCTCATAGTTTAGTTTCCCATGAGTGATTTGATCTCCTAGTAGTCCAATCCAGAAGAACACTGTGTGTGTGTGTGTGTGTGTGTGTGTGTGTGTGTGTGTGTGTGTGTGTGTGTGTGTGTGTGTGTGTGTGTGTGTGTGTGTGTGTGTGTGTGTGTGTGTGTGTGTGTGTGTGTGTGTGTGTGTGTGTGTGTGTGCGTGTGCGTGTGCGCGCGCGCCCACTGCCCACCATGTGTGAATCCTAAATCACTTACATCGACGCAGTGGAATTCCAATGAGGGCACATACGTCAGTCTGACCACGTCCCTGTTATTTATGACAAGAGAAAATGCTGCAGTTAGCTCTCTCGGCCTCCTCACCCAGTCATTTTCAGAATCCATGGTTTGGCCATTTTGGCAATTTTCGAACATTTTTTCATGTCTGACCGTGCCCTCAGAACAATTCGTCTGAACATTTTTAATTTTATGTGTGATAGGTTGTGTACTGTAGCTCAGTGGGAAGAGTGTAGCACTAACACTGCCAGAGTTGTGTAGGGGCAGTGGTGGCTCAGGGGTAGAATGGCTGGATTGGAGGTTCCCAGTTCAAACCTGGGCTGCCCCAGAGTTAGTGTCGAAGTGTCCTTGAGCAAGACTCTGAACCCCTAATTGCTCCAGATGACCAGGTTGGTGCCTTCACTGCCTTGCATGGTTTCCGCCGCCATTTGTGTATGAATGTGTGTGTGAGAGGGTGAATATATGTAAAAGTGCCTTGGATAACGGCGCTATATAAATGCACCATTTACCATTTGTGTGGATTGGTTTCCCACCGGGGGCTGGACCCCATCCTAAAATAAATGTACAGACTTACAGTAAGTACTGCAAGGCGCTTCGGGTAGCAGCATCCCCTCCCTGAATGTCATATGTCAGCTATCAAACGCCCAGAAGCCAGTTGTGATATTATTCTCTCATCATTTGAATCCCCTTGAAACAGAATAACATGACACTGTTGAACTGAAATGTGTAACATCTGCACTGCTTTGAAGCTCCAGAGTTACTACTTGATAGCCTCACTAATACCGCATGTGCTGTAGAACCCTTTCGTGTGTGCGCCTAAAACCAGTGTTCCGTTACTTGCTCTGTATACACGGCACGCCATGGCCGCAAAGGAGTGTCACCACGCGACATGAACGGCTGCTGTGGTTTAGTCACAGCTGGCAGTCTACAGTCTACAAAGACACATTGGCGAGTCTAATTGGTGAGTCAGAATAGCAGAGCAAACCCACCTGTCCCCCATCTAGTAAACATTACCGTATGCATCCATCTTCAACCGCTTAACTGTAGTCACGTCGCGGGGGCAACAGCTCCACCAGAGAGCTCCAGAAAAGATTTCCCTCTCCAGAGCAACATTAGTAACTTCCTCCTGGGGGATCCCAAGGCGTTCCAAGGCCAGTGGGTCGATGTGATTACTCCAACTGCGCCTTGGTCTGCCCCGGCGTCTCCTCCTTAGGGAGAAGCCCGAGAGGCATCCTAACCAGATGCCCAAACCACCTAAGCTGGCTCCCTTCCAGGCGAAGAAGCAGCGACTCTACTCCGAGTCTCTCTCGTGTGACTGAACTTCTCACCCTATCTCTTTTTTTGGGGCTTTTTCTGCCTTTATTGATAGGTTGAAAGTAATTTGACCGGAAATGGGGAGAGAGATGGGGGGGGGGAAGACATTGCAGCAAAGGCCGTCGGGATCGGGAGTCTCCTCACCCTATCTCTAAGGGAGATGCCAGCCACCAGACGAAGAAAACTAATTTCGGCCGCTTGTATTCACGACCTTATTCTTTCGGTCATGACCTACACTTCATGACCATAGGTGAGAGTAGGAACGAAAATTGCTCGTTAGACAGAGAGCTTTGCCTTCTGGCTCAGCCCTCTTTTCGTCACAACAGTGCATTACCATATGCACGTCGCATTACTGTAGCTTGTGTCGTGGTGACGGTGTCTGATTTGGTATGTGTGTACTGTACAATCAGGAGAATTATGAATCAAGAGGGTTTTACTTGCCACTCGCTCATACAGGTGCAAGCAGAGAAATTATGTCAACATACATACAGGTGTACGTCAGCATTTGGATGTTTCGTATGTAGTTTGTTATGTCCGTCGTGTAAGTTTAATTCAGTACGTAATTGGGACGGAAAGGTACTCCATATATTGGCCGAACATGAACGTGTGAGAATGGAACTGTGATGGCGTAGATAGAACTTACTGTAGACTACATAGAACTACAATAATAAACTGTAGGAGCTGCTAGTTTGGTGTTTAATCTCATCAATAGCCAATATCCAATCCAATCCACTTTATTTACAGTATATAGCACATTTCACAACTCAAGGTATACAAAGTGCTGTACAGAAAGTTAAAAGCTAAATACACTGTAAAGCTAAAACATAGAGACACTAGCCACACAGTAAAAAGGAACACATAACAGCAAAGCCAAACAAAAACACAGAACTCTCAAACAGAATTAAAAGCCAAGGAGTAAAGGTGTGTCTTAACTTAAGGCGCACAAAGTAGTAATGTTAGTAGCCTTGCTCAAGGGCTCCTCAGTCCTCACTGTTGTGAGCTTGTAGATCTGCTATATTTATTTATTTTTGGGTGAAAGTTATTTTTGTCCACCGCTGTCCCCCTTATCTGAGGCCTTGAGTCGCCGACTCACACACAGTACACACACACACTCTGGTTCTAGTTTCCTTTAATTAATATCAACTCAGGTCCTCAACAGGCCCCTCCATAGATGACAAGTTTCGGCCGCCAAGTCTGCACCATGTGTGAAGCAAATAGATTCAGTGTGTGTGGTGATTGATTACGTGGCGACTTTGCCTATACATATAGTACAGACTCTATACTATAGAGTGTATTTTGGTCTTGATTTTGGTAATGCAAATTGATTTGTTTTTACATCCGGACACCCCGTCCATGCAGGACAGGCTGACGTCGACTCCAAGGCAGGGTTCGAACCCACAACCTTAACCACTACACTAGGGCGGCAATGCACATAATGTGAATATATATAAAATATATATATATATTCTAATGTGAATATTGTATTATTTATATTTTACTACTTGTACAATGAGGTCTGTGCCTATGTATGCACTGCAGTCATACCATATGTGATCTTACCTACGTCCTTCACCTTTTGGTTCTGTTGTTCATCAGGACTGGAAGAGTTTCCACGTGCGAGGTATGAGCGGCGTGCTGGTTTTCTGGGTTTTCTGGGTTCTCTGTGTACTGCGGTGTCATTTTCCACCGGTGTGGACGTCTGTGCAAATTAACAGTAACAACTTAGGAATTGGGAAAGGGAAACTAACGGTACAAGAACGCTGAAGAGGACGACATACGATGGCCTCTCTGTTGTCTTGCCACTGTGTCTCGGGCCAGAGGCAATCTGGTTTCAATTTAGACACGCAACGCACGCACGCATGCGCACGCACACACAGATGCCTGCTTTTTCTCATTTTGTGTTTATAGGGCTAGATGTTGGTCTCACTTTCACTCTCCAAACATAAAGCATTTCTCTCTCTCGTCCACCTTTTCCTGAGTGGATGTGAATGAAGGCATGAGGGTGGGACCTTACCTTTCCCCCTTTTGGAGGCATGGCACAAGGCACATCACACAAGAAAAGTATTTTCCTACGAGCCGCCCAACCAAAACCTTGAAAAGGACAGAATCCCGTGAGGAGCGCATAACTGTCTGTCATAACCAAGACAGGAAATGAAGACTTTTCATTCCCGTCCAATGACCACAGCGGCGGCCAGTTCTTTTATTTTACTGTTTCACCGGCCAAGTGAGTTTTTTTAAAATTCACTTTCACCCTGGCGTCCCCATTTCGGGGCATGACGTTATGTTGTCAAAAAACGGTCAAAAATAGCTCATCTACAAGCTGCAGAACATGTTGCATCACCCCCACATAATATCGGCTGTTTTCACCATTCGTCGTACGCCGAAGCATATACAGTACTAGGGGCTGATGCCAATGTGTGTCGGCATAGTCGGCCGACTCCCCGGCGTTTGATGGATGGTGGGGTCTGGGGTGGTGGTGGCTTGATGGTCGTGGTAATGATATCCCACCCTGGTAGGGACACCATAATGGGCTGGATTATGTGAATGAATATTGGCTGTGTGTGATGATGATGACTGTCAAAACCCTGTCATCCTGCGCCAAACTGCAGTTATCCAGAGTATACCCTCTGCCAAAAAACGCTGCTGTGTTTATGATGAATGAAGGCTCCCAGAGGTGTTGGATGGCAGGGCTACAGTGGAAAGAGTGATGATCACAACTGCACAACACAATAGAATTGTTTGTGCCTGCATGGGGAAACTAGGTTCTCAGGGCCAGGACAGAAAACCGTACGCATCACATACTGTACAATATTGGACAACACCATGCGGTTGCTGGATAAGTGCCTCTCTCTCTGTCTCCCTCTCTCTCTGTCTCTCTCTCTCTCTCTTTCTCTCTATTACGCTTATTTTTCCACATTTCTGTACCTCCTCTTTATCATATTATTTTTCTTCGACGACTAGTAACTCTCGCTCCCTTTCACCTCTCGTCTATTTTCTCTCTCTCTCTAGTAGTAAAGCTCTTTGGATAAAGGCAGTATTTCATTGCAGGCTCCATCCATTGTTCCTTAAAGGCCTATTTATAGTCCAGTGACCACTGAAACAGTGGTTAGTAAAAACAGAGATGTGTTGTAGTTTTCAGTGGTCACCTCTAGACTATGAATAGGCCTTTAACCATCCCTCCGTCTCCCCCGCCCTCCCAGGTGAAGCTGACCTTGGAGACGGTGGGCTCCGTGGAGGAGGCGGTCAAGGGGGATGGCGAGTCGCCGTCTGCCCCCCGCAGGCCGAGGGGCTCGCCGCCCGTCAGCCAGCTGGTGCGTCTGCTGTGGGGAGAGGACACGGCGGAGCTGCAGATGTCCATCGGTCACGTCCCGCACATCGCCATGTACCTGTCGCTCAATCTGGACTCTGAGTCGCCACAGGAAGAGGTTGGTGGTGGCACATGTTTCACGACCAGAAGATGGAAATGCACACAGACTTACATGTACAGTACATGCACACAGACTTACTAGCACTATACTGTATAGTACATGTACACCAATCAATTTATTGACCCGAGTGCTACTTTCAAAATGACCACCTCAACAAGATCTACATACAAAATCTCACAACATGGGTTCCAGCTTCCACACATTATCGCCTCTGTGTATCATCTCTCTCTCATTTCACCACTCTTCACTGTGCTCAAAAGCCTTTAAGAACTATTCTTTAAAATGGTCTTTATATAGAGAGTAGAGACACTTCTTCTGTCATCTCACTTTAGAATCAGAATTTGTTCTAATCTAGTCGCATATCCGCAGTCCACATTTTTCCATCTTTAGTTTTTCCATTGGTTGTATGGTAACTTAATCCTGACTCTGCGGTCAAGAGCAACCCTTGCCTTGATCCAAATTCAAAAGATGTTGGCCATGATTTCTAAATATAGGTTTCTATTTATTTCTGCTCATCAAGTTCAGGGCCTCTTTCTGAAACGGATGGTGTCTGTCTGCTTCATCCATTGCTCCCCAGTGGCAATGATTCAGTCAGTTGTTACCGAGTGTGTTTTGATAATTAAGTGTAGCAAAAATTACTTCAGCTCTGCATAGGAAACCCCGAGTGTTGCAGTGAAGAGTTCTGGCTCGGTCTCAGTTTCTCGTACGCTTTGGAGAACTACCGCTCTGGACATCATCCAGTTTGGCCTGTGGGCACGACTAACAGAAAACAGAACGCAAGGAGAAATACGACGGGGAGCGAGAGAGGAGCTTTTTCCGGGAGCATTATTGCTCCCGTCCATAAATGCTCCCTGGAATTAGTTTTCTGTGAAAACTATATTCCTCCCCAAGGAGAATCAACATGTGAGCTCTTAGCCCAAAGAGCAATAATTCAAGCCATTGTGAAAGCATAAAATCCATTAACACAATGACGAATTTCCTCCCTTTAAATGGATCCTGTCCGCTATAAAGTACTGTCCTGCAGAGCCAAAGAACTGCCCCACCCCCACTGTGTGAATGTGAAACCGAGAGGGAGGAAGAATGACTTCAAGGTTTAACTCTTCTCCTGCTTAGCAAAAGCATTGTTGTGTCGCAAGTGGAGAGAGTATTATACTTGAATTTCAGTGGTGGAAAAAGTACTCAACGTTTTTACTTAAGTAAAAGTGCTAATACTGCAATATAGAACTACTTACAAGTAAAAGTCCAGAATTCAAAATGTACTTGAGTAAAAGTACAAAAGTATTGGTATTAAACTGTACTTAAAGTACCAAAAGTAAAAGTACTCATTATGCAGAATGTCCCATTTCCAAATGTCTAATTGTCTAAAAATCTGATCTACAAGATTGTGTAGATTGTGTATTTTCAAATGGTCGAATAGAGTGGTTAATGTATGTTTTTTTTTAAATAATAATCAAAATCTACAAAGTAACTAGTAACTAATGTTTTCAAATAAATGTAGTGGAGTAAAAGTACAATATTTGCCTAGAAGGAGTAGAGGGAAAGTACAAGAAATTCGTAATGCTCAACTAAAGTACAAATACCTACAAATGTCCTTAAGGAAATATACTTACCGGTAGTTACTTTACACCACTGTTGAATTTTACGGGTTTTTTAATTCAAGTTGACATGAAACCTAAATCCCTAATTATAAGAGTGGGTTACTGATGTATGACCATGATGTGGGTTAGAAGAATCCTGTCGGAGGTCGGCCGGTCGGCCGGCCTTGTTCTCATATGTGCTAATCCCGGGCGGTGTTGCTCGTGCTCCGATCTCTGCTCTGCGGGGCTGAGCTACACTTTCATTTCTGCCACGAGACCTCCGGTACTCTGTGATCCCATGTTCCCCCGAGGGAGACCTATAATGGCCGGTTGATGTTTTCTTTATGGTTCAGCTGCGCAGTTTTATGGTTCTTTTTCTGCGTAGCCAAACCGGCAGGTTCTTTATTTTTTTTGTCTTTCAGAGCACAGGGCCGACCCGAAGCCACATGAGCCAGCGGTCGTTTCTGTAAATGACAGTGCTGTGCAGGAAACCCGCGAAACTCTCACTTTGATTTCATGCGTCCTTTGATTGCAGGGTAGCAGAAACCAGAGGGAGGGGAAGCGTTGTGCTGCCTTTTATTCACTTTAGCTCTGACTTTGTATTGTTAATTTTTTTGCAATTCGAGTATCTTTTTTTTCTCCATTTTGTCAGTTGAGAGCATCCCAAAACATCATGTTAACCTGGGGTTGGTGGTGGTGTACTAACATTTATCAGAGTTGAAGTCAGAAAAGGGAAACAGACAAACGTTATTGCCCAATATGAGGTTAATATTGTTGCTGTCCGGTTGATTCTACAAGCTAACATGTCGGGATTATTTTTGCCTATAAATGACATGCCATTACTCATACTGTACTATATTACTTGTACTGTACTGTAGTACTACTTGTACTATACTAGTCCATTAACTCCATTAAAATGTGGGGAAATTTGGGGCAAAGTTCTCCTATAATGGCAATGCGGCCAAAATAGGGAGTTAATTTGATTTGATTTAGCACAGCATAAAAACAATACAAAAGGGAAAATACGTAGACAAAAAGAAAAGAAAGTGCTGGGAGGAGGTTAAGAAGCCCAAAGGCCTTATACGAGGCCTCAACCTGTGTACAACAAAGCATTTGAAAAAGAAAAAGATTTTAAAGGGATGCCAGAGTGAAAGTGGTTTAAGTAAAGTGTGTGGTTCACTTCCATGGCATAGCCATAGAGTATATGTGAATATATTTACATTTATTGAAGTGGTGGTTGTCTCATTTTTGGAACGAGACTCTCCAAAATGGTTTTTATTTTATTGTCTCTGTCGGATGGCAGCCTCATAATGTCCAAAAGTGTTACTTTTCAGGATTCAAATAAAAAACAGTAAAAGTAGCAGCAGTAAAAGTAGCAGATCTACAAGCTCTTCGAGCATTTAGTGACTGTGTTTTATGATCATATAGGGCATTCATTTACGATAAAAAAACTAAAATAGATAAGAGGTTTCTGCCCGACAGCAACGATATGCTTATTTTTATTTTTTAAGCGTTCCCGGCGGTCTTTTTTTTAATGCGGCTGGTGTCTGTGGATGTTGTTGACCCTGAGGGTGAATATCTTCCTCAGGGCGTTCCGGCTTCACGTCTTTGTTCTGGTTTCCAAGGCTTTCGCCAAGGCCTTCGACTATTCAAGGTTTTCACCCCCCCCCCCCAGTCAAAAAAAACGTGTTTGAAATAGACACTCGTTCTTTCTAAGGTGTGATTTGAGGCCCTGAAGATGAATACAAAAGTAATATCAACATCTTAATACTGTCCAATACTTAGATAGGGAGGTGGGTGAAATTATGACAGGCAGTTGAAATATGGCCCACTGTCAATAAGACACCCCAGTTTTATAAAAGACAAAATTCCAGGAATTTATTGATGTGTTAAATAGCCATCATAGATCCATAACTAGTGACACACACGGAGGGAAGTATTGACTTTCTTGATGTCACAATCTTCAAGGGCCCAAACTTTAACACAAACGGGAAACTCCCAGCCAACACTCCCCACTGACGGGTAGTTACCCCCCCCAGATAGGACATGTAGGGCCTTAGTCCTACTCCTCCTCCCAGCCAACACTCCCCACTGACAGGTAGTTACCCCCCCCAGATAGGACATGTAGGGCCTTAGTCCTACTCCTCCTCCCAGCCAACACTCCCCACTGACAGGTAGAACCCCCCCCCCCCCTCATGGGGTGTTGTAGTTGTATTCAACGCTTCGTGGGGTGTTGTATAGTTGACAGAAAATAGTGAAACATTAATGATCACTGAATACTAGGCTAATAATCGATGAATGAATAATATGTCAATTTTTTTGGCCAAAAAGAGAACTGCAGTTTCAGAGTGAAGGCGACACTCGACAGTAAACCACACTATTGCTTTGTGCGTCTGTAGCAGGAGATCTTGTACCAGTACCCAGTGTCTGAAGCGTCCAGCCAGTTGAAAGGAGTCCGGGGGATCTTCCTCACTCTGTGTGACATGCTGGAGAATGTCACAGGTGGACGCATCGCCAGGTAAATGTTTGTTGTTGTCTTTATTTATTATTAACACCAATTAGTCTATCCTGCTGTGCTTGTGTGTGAAGGAGATGAAAAGTGATAACTTGTAGTTCCTTCAAAGACTGCATTAGCTTCAATGAATACCAAGACTTTCATTGAATTTATTTTATTGTATTTAGTTTATTTTGAGAACCCATTCGCTTTTCGCCGTTCCTATCTGCCTACTGTGTCTCTCGTCTCATAACTTTCCACACTCGATCTTATGCAACCTGTTGTCTGTCTCCCCTATTTCTCCATACTTGACCTCCTTCTCTCGTCCTCCACCTTCCTCTCTCCCTCCTGTTGTCATTCACTGCCGGTGGGGTGGCCATTCCTCCATCCCTGCTACTCCTTCACTTAATCCCTGGTTCCCTCATCTCTCCTGTCTTTCATCAGTTCATCCCTGCTGCTGGGCAAGTACCTGGTGCATGTGGGCTACTGGAAGGAAGGAAGTAATCTGCTGGTCATTGGCCTGCCTGCGGAGAGGTAGAGAACACAGTAACACACACACACACACACACACACACACACACACACACACACACACACACACACACACACATGCACAACCATTATTGTCTTAGATTTATTTTATTTTATTCCCCCAATATTTGTCAATTGGCCTCATTGTAGAGAAAGTCTAGTTCGTGCATATTCCAATATGTGCAGCACTAGGTAGCAGTACTACTAACCGTGTGTTTGTTCCCCCATCGCTGCTCCAGGGTCCCTCTGCTGTACCTCCAGACGGTGGTAGGAGGGGTGGTCCGGACCCTCAAAGTGATGCACGGCTCTTTGGACAGGTCGGTTGGTTAGTGCGGTTGCAGCCTTTCCTATATATTATAGCCCTGCTCCTTTTAGCTGGGTCGGGGCGGGGGCACCTTAGAGGCTCCAGTCCGCCGGCTGTCATTTTCCCTTCTTAATGTAAAATACTAGAATTTCGTGGCCGCTACGCGGCCACTCAATCCCAGAGTTACTTCGCCACGCACTATGGGAAGAAGGAAATGGCGGGAGTTGACTCCACATCGGATGGGTTATTAGTTATTATTATAGCACAATGACAATGATAACGTTGTGTTGTAGATTGTGAGAAAGGGATTTGAAAGTAGCTCTCAAGTCCATAAAACAAACTAACATAGGCTACTTCTCTATAAGCAGAATCATGAATAGGCCTATTTAATTTATAGAAAAGGAGAAGAGAGAGAGAGCAATGTGTTTGTGGCTCAAACTTTGTCCAATATTGTTGAAACAGAACACAAAGATGAGTAGTAGCCTATTTTTTTTTAACACGCAGCACCTCTCTCTCTCGACGTCTCTCTCTCTCTCTCTCTCGTGTGTGTGCACTGCTGCGCAATGTCACAGACAGACACAGACGCGATCAATAATATATAGCAGAAATAATAGGCAAAATATAACACTTTTCCTCTCTATCTGTGACTGTGATCAGCTCCTCACACATATAACTCCTCTCTCGTTCATGTACGCCTGCTCAAATTAGCAGCAACTGTTAGCATAAATTATTTTTTCCCCGTTTGGGGGTGGGGGGGGGGACGCTGTTGGGAGTCAGGTTCGTTGAGGCCCGGTCGTGCTGTCTCACCCCCCGGCCCGGCCCAATGTTGTTCCGCCACTGTAGTAACGGATGGGTTATTGGAAAAGCGAGTTGTAGTGTGTGTAGTTGTGTTGGTCCAAAGCAAACTTCAATTGAAATAAAAGAAATGGTTTTTCATTGTCAGGTCATGAACGCTTTTCATGAGTCAAAAATAAATGTGAAATGCAATGTATAGCCTATTATAAAATCCCAGGTTGATAGAATACACAATCCTCTGTGATCACCAACTCACCAGAACATCTCTCATTAAAAACGTTTGGATTGTCATGTTTGAAAGTATTGTACATGCAACACTGAGCCTGTAAGCTGTGTGATGCTAACGAACTTAAATTGAAATAAAATAAATGGTTTTTCACTTCAATTGAAATAAGATAATTGTTTTGTCATTGTCAGGTCATTAACGCTTTTCATGAGACAAATTAATTTATTTGCATTAAAATCCTCTGTGATCACCAACTCACCAGAACATCTCACATTAAAAACGTTTGGATTGTCATAAGCTGTGTGATGCTAACGCGCTAACACCGTTAGCATGGTCTGTCTTGGTCAAATAAAAAACGGGCAATCAAGACACGCAAGGTTACATGAGTTTATAATGTTACATTGTGTGTTTCTGTGGTAAACAACTGACGTTAGGTCTGCGCACACTGTACGCTGCTATGGCAACCTGTCATCAAATGCTGCTAACGTTGTGTTCACCACTGTTAGCATGTGTGCTATCAAGCCAAAGCTGAGATAGATATGCAACTACTACTGGGGAAAATGTCATACAAAGCCCAACACCTAATTTCGGAATGTTATTGTGACCTATTGAGCACAAACAGACCATCATGATTTGCTTGCTGGACCTATAATTAATTTATTTGCATTAAATGTCCACTCGCCCATCAAAAAGAAAAGCAAGTGTGAGCTCGACGGACAGAACAGAGCTGGTGACGTATGAGGCAGGGTGTTGCCAGGTTTGCGAATTGTAAGCGAGTTGTAGTGTATGTAAGTAGCGTGGTTTAAAGGGCTGGTTGGGCTTGTTTCTGACCGTGTTGGGGCAGCAGTGATTCCGTGTTCCGTGTAGGAATGTTTCATAAAAGTAATATTTAAGACGTAAATAAGACACTTGAACGGCGGAAAAATAGCCTATGTCAGTTCGGGGAGCGTGGCGAATTTATTTTGCATATAGAGATGTGTGGTGAAAGTGTGGTTCGGTCGGAGATAGAGCATGAAGAATGAGTATGGGTACACCTTTTCACTTGTATAGTAGATACTGCAGTATAAATAGTACAGGTTGTCATCATGAATCTGAGCAGTGGGGACTTCCCACCTGTTTTTTAAACAGAGCGTGCATTGTCTGATGACCCCCCCCCCTCTCCCTCTCCAAATCACTCTCTCTCTCCATCATTCTCTCTCTCATGCACGCACACACACACACGCACGCACGCACTTGACATGAAATTGTTTGAGAACCACTGATATACCACTGAAACATAAGGTTTTTCAGAAAACTGTCAGGATTTAGAAGACATTTGTAGAATCTGCTCTCAGGTCTTAATGGGTCATGTGCGTGTGCGTGTGCGTGTGCGTGTGCGTGTGCGTGTGTGTGTGTGTGTGTGTGTGTGTGTGTGTGTGTGTGTGTGTGTGTGTGTGTGTGTGTGTGTGTGTGTGTGTGTGTGTGTGTGTGTGTGTGTGTGTGTGTGTGTGTCGGGCCATGACTCTTTAAGGTGGACAACTCTCCATGACCTTTAACCTTTTAAAGGACCACTTCACCACTTTCAAACTGCCTTCATACAGTATAATTGGTCCTCACTAATGATCATGATAAAATGGCACAATTATTTGTTACTAATTAGTATTGAATTAGTTACTAATTCAATACGGTGAACTGGGCGCTCGGGGTGTCAACCTTTGACCTCTTGTGGTGCAGTGCGTTCCGCCAGGTGGACAACGCTCCCAGACTGGACCACTTCTTCTGCCTGCTCTTCCAGCAGCTCATCCAGCCGGCCCGTTTGACGGACAGCTCCTCGGCCCCGCCCCCGGGCCCCGACGTCTCGGGGGCGCTCTTCCTCGACGGCCTGCCCGCGGTCCGGTGGCTCACCCTGCCTCCTGAGATCAAGGTACGTGTGTGTGTGCGTGTGCGAGTGTGTGTGTGTGTGTGTGTGTGCGAGTGTGTGTGTGTGTGTGTGTGTGTGTGTGTGTGTGTGTGTGTGTGTGTGTGTGTGTGTGTGTGTGTGTGTGTGTGTGTGCGTGCGTGTTGAGAGAGAGAGAGTTTGTCGAGAGAGTTTGTGTTAATATCCGAATATTGATATATTATTTATTTCAGCTGTTACAATTCAGGAGAAAGAAGGGACACCAACATGACCCACTTTAGTAGCTGAATGACTATAGTATTAGAATTGTTTTGTCTTTTTTTATGTCCAATGTATTTGCATAATTTAAATTCACATAGTTAACATAAGTAACCGCTATAACTAAATGCTTTTGAAATTCAATAAACGTGTAACTTTTCAGGATTTCAATTCAAATATAGCAAAAATAGCTCAAAACACGTCGCACAACGACACGTTTTGAGCTTGTAGATCTGTTATTATTATTATATATTTGATATATTTGGCGCTAGTCGGGAGTGAGTTTGGAACTATGCCCTCTCCATCTTCAAAGTTGACCACCCCTGCTGTATGCATACTGTATGTGTGCACGTGCATGCAAAATACATCTTTGTAGGTCGAACAAACACCGAGTTTGAATTGTTAATGATACTATAAATGCTACTTCTTTCTAATCATAAGCATAATAACGACAATAATATATTAATAATGATCTGATTTAAAAATGTGTAGTGCTCCAAGTCTATTCTCGGCTGGAGAAGGCCTGTGTACTATTAACTTGCAAAAGTAATGAAAGTTTTCCGGCAACCGTATTCCAAAGTGGAATAACATATTTGAAGTGCAAAAAGTGCAGTTGGGACTACTACTTAAAATCCTCATAGCACATAATCTGTGGTGAGTTTTAATGCCAGAGATGAATTTTTAATGGATGTTGCCCTCTAGTGTCTAATGTGTAGAATGACACCTCATATACTGTATCACAGGCATCTCACAGAGTTCCTATGCTAGGTTCCTGCATTTTCTTGACTGCAGCTGCAGACCTAGGCCTCACTCACACCTTTCGATCTGGCATACAACATTGATGCATGCTAGATGTAAGCAAGATGTAAGTGTCATGGCCGCCCCAATGCATTTCCAATGGAAGTCACATGGTTTGATACATTGATACATATACATTTTGGACTACAAGCTGTTGTATGGCTTTCGGCTGTGTTTCGACTGCCCCCCTCCCCCTCATACAACACAAATGTTGTGTCAAACCATGTGACTCCCATTGGAAATGCATTGGGGAAAGATGTATCACACCCTTTGTATACAACAAGCATACATCAGTCTGTTGTGAAGGTGTGAGTGAGGCCCTAGACATTTTTTAACATAGTCAAAGTCAAGGCAGGCACACCGACCGAAGCGGCCTTGAGCCCCTAAGCAAGGCAGTAGCCAACTAGCCAAATGAGTGACCGTACTGACTGAGCAGTGTAATGACCACGCTGTTGGCTAAGCCAGTGGATCCCAAACGTTTTCATGTCAAGGACCCCCAAATTGACACTAATTAGCCCGCGGACCCCCATTTGAAGAGATAATGCCAGGGACCCCCATAAGAGAAGATCTTTATGGCTCTAGCAGTCCCATGCCTTCGGCGTGGTGGAGACAATAATACAATTAAGAACTAGTGTCTTGTCTGCTATAGCGTGCTGCTTGCTTATGTTATGGGATATACATACTGTTTCCGTTTACTACTTTGTCATCATTAATTCAACAATAAATACTTATAACACGCACAAATAAATTGCATTAAACAGTGCTGCAGGGCGGGTCTTGCCGCAGACCTTTTGGCATTGGGATATACTGTAGGTACAGGATTGAGTTCAGCTTCCTCGGGTCATGTTGATGTGTCTCTGTTCACAGATGGAGGTGGACACTGTGCTGTCTGATTTTGAGTCTTCAGACTTTGGGGAAATGGTAAGACCTATCTATGCATATTGAGGGGGGGGGGGGGGGGGGGGGCTTGTAGATCAGCTTGTAGATCTGCTATTTACAAAGCATGTTTATACATTTGGAAATGGGACATTCTGCAAAATGAGTGCTTTTATTTACTTTCAGTACTTAGTATATTTTAATGTGAATACTTTTGTACTTTTACTCAGGTTCCTCTTTTTTTAACTTGCACAGCGTATTTCTGCATTGTAGAGTTCTTACACCACTTATAGCATATTGCTGAAGCTCTCCTCCAGTGAATTCACCACTTTTTCTCATTTAAAGAAAAATAACTTTATTTTTTCTTTTCATTTTGTTTCATAAAAAAAGTATTTCATATCATAATGTTTGTAATAATTTATAATCTGTTCAATAAAAACAAATTTGACAAAAATAACTAGCTTCTCAGGGAAAGCATAGATCCTTCAATCATCTTTATGAATAAAGAAAATGGAAAAAATAAATGTAGAAATAGCATAATACAAAATACCGGAATTCGCCGATCCACAAGCTTGCAGCGATTCGCATCGCGATGCTTTGAGAGTCTGTAGTGTAGATGGACGTTTTTTGTATGACAACGTATCATTGGGTAGCTGGATTGTATCCGGTATTATGTCATAATAACCATACAGTCCTGGTGTTAATTAGAGCCCTGTGCGTTAGCCAAGAAAGACCATCTGTCTTCGAGGACTATTTATGTGCGTGCGTGCGTGCGTGCGTGCGTGTGCGTTAACTGTACCAAGTGTGATGTGGCAAGGTGATTACAGTTAATCACCAGACCACCATGTTGTTTCCTCTCCTGTTCCTGTAAATCCATGTCGTCCTTTCCTCTCTCCCGCTGTGCGTTCACGCTCCTCACCTGGCAGTCAGAAGACTTCTATGGCCTGAGACGTCTGTATGTGACCCTGGGCTCCTGTCTGTTCTACAAGGTACTGTAGCTGTCACATTTTAATTGATAGAATTGTAAAACACAAACATTGAAGACGAGGGTGAGGACTCAAATTCTGATTGGCCGGAATGAGATGATGTATGATGACGGGTGTGATTTTATTATAGTATAGTTTGATTACTTCGGTTTTGAAAAGGTTTAATAATTGTCACTTCACACTGTCATCTGGGGACCCCCCCAGCGGCCGTTCGACTGATAGAATTGTAAAACGCAGCCCTAAGTGCCAGAGACGTTAAAACGAGTTTTCCTACCAGTTCCTTTTCTCCTCGCCAAGCAGCCCCGGCTGCGTTGATTACGTTCAACCCTGTAAAGCACTTTATTTAGAGGGGTAAACGTCTCTGGCCCTTTCTCTCCCCTGCTCTATTCTAGGGCTACCTGATAGCCAACCACCTGCCCAAGGAGGACCTGCTGGACGTGTGTCTGTACTGCCAGCACTACTGCCTGCTGCCCCTGGCCTCGGAGCAGCGTGTGGGCCAGCTGGTCATCTGGAGGGAGGTGTTCCCTCAGTGCAGAGCCCTGCAACACAGCACGGTCTACAGCCAGCCTCACGGACGACACTTTCTGCTCATAGTCGGACTGGTATGTGAGTGCATGCTTGTGCGTGCTTGTGCGTGTGTGTGCGTGTGTCACTGTGTGTGTGTGTGTGTGTGTGTGTGTGTGTGTGTGTGTGTGTGTCAAAAGCTGCATATAGGAGGGGCTAGCGCCTGATATGGCTGGATTTCGCACTGAACTAACACGTGAGGAATATAAGCAATGAGCAAAGGACTGCTTGTATATGATGTTGTTTATTTGAAGAGATCACAGATCCTGGCTTTTCCCAACAGCCCAGGCAGGTTCCAACAACATACTGAGACAGATTCAGAATAGTACTTTAAGTAGAGTTAGATCCCACCCACCAGGTGTGAGAATCTTGCTTACAGACAAAGGGGGGAAGATGAGGGGGAAGGGGGGGGGGGGGGGGGGAGAAACAGGATGAATAGGGCTAGACACACAGGAAGAGGGGGGGGTGGGGAAATCAGGTGAAGGCAACAGCCGAGTGTGTAAATTCAAGAGAGCCATGCTGTTGTTATCACAGCATGGCTCTGAGCTCCAAGGCTCCGGGTGTCTAGACGAATTCAGTGTATTCGAGTACAGTGGTACAATGGAAAATCCTCCTCAAATCCCTCATTTTGTTAATTTAAAAACAACTTAATTAAACAATAATTGTACATTTTCCATAATTTGTATAGTGAAAAGTCGCTCGTCAATCTGACCCACAGGGCTATAAACCCTCCAATTCTTGGTTTCCCTGTAAAGTGAAGTGGAATTATAGCTCCGAACAGTGAGGGTCTGGTCGGACGTACCGTTTGAGTGAACACAATTAGCCTTAAGGTGTAATGGTACATCTCTAGTCAATTTGACAAATCTACAGCGTATCTCATCTGCTGTCATTGGAAGTGGTCTTACTGGCACCGAGTGAGTGTGAGCAGTCGGAAAAAGTGTACATGCATAACAAGATACGTTGCTATTTAAGTCAGAGCGTTGCACCATCATGTGAACCGAATTATACCACAAATTATCAGTGAGTGTGTCACGGTTTGGCTCTTCATGGTGTCGGTGGTCAGCAAGGTAAAGTAATGGGCGAAGCTGTGTAAGTGTGTCAGTCAATGCGATTTTTTGCTGAACTTTGTGCATGTTGTCATATGTGAAATTCAGTAATCCAGGCAATGGTGATGGAGCTATGTCAAGAAATATAGGGCCACAGGGATCCTTACCAGATACTTGGATACAAATCACAAACCACCCTTGGTCAGACGTGACAGCGTTTTCCAAGGTTAACAGAATGTCAGTAGAGTGTTGGTTGATTTTCTTTATGCTTAACCTACGTCTTAGTTGTGTGAAATCACTTGGCAATAGATACCCCCATCCTCCGCTCGTGGACCATACTGCCCGCTTCCAGCTACCACAGTACCCTGCTTCCTCGTCACTCAGGACATAACACATGTAGACAGGATACCATGTCCAGGCAGAGGGTGGACAGGAGACATATAGGCACACATCAATCAAGACAGTAGAAGTAACACCATTCTTCACAGTGACATTCCTAGATTGGGTCAGTTCGGGTTGCCAGGTGCCTCGGTGGTACTCGGGTGAGCGTTTGGTGCGGGTGCGTGTGTGTGTGTGCGTATTTGGTGGAGCCAACGACAGGTGGGACAGTACTCCTAGCAGGCCCACGAACAGGGCTGCACCACTGACCTTGGTGCGTGTATTGAAGACAGTTTTCTTTTTTGGTGTGATTGTTTTGTCAGGAGAAATGTTGAAGTCACTTTGCAGCAGGGGCATGCCTTTTGGTTCAGGCTGTGTTCCGGCTTCTGCCTGTATGCAATGCATTTGTCTATTCTAGGTGTGGTTGTGAGTGTGTATTTGTTGAATAAAGCTTCTTGGGTTGGCAGGGCTTCTTTCACTCAGGTGGAAGTGTGAAGTCCGATAAGCTATCTGTCAAAGCCCGGTTGAACAGGTGAGGAGAATTGTGAAAACCTTGACATAGACGAGTCCATGTCCAAACCTTGCCCTGGACCGGTGATGGTAGTCTCGTCTGGAAGCGCAGTCCCACATCGGCCCCAGTCCTCCTGTCCGCCACTCCCCGCCAGTCAGTTTGGTCGGCGCCCGTTGTCGTCCTCCTGTCTCTGGACTCCGTTGTCTCCCTCAGGTGAACGGTAGCCTCCCTCGGACGATCGGTAGGTTTGTTCATGTTCGTCATAATAGCCTCTTCTGGCCTCTCTCATGCGGCCATTTCCACGACCTCTTCCCCTGTATTTTCTTTTTTGTGGGCAGTCGGATCTCCAATGATCTGGGCTGTTGCAATTGAAGCAACATCCATCATTGAATCGGTTCCTTTCATTATCTGATTGGTCCCTTCCGTGTCTCCTGTAGTTATTCTTTTTCTTTTCTTCTTTGTCTGTTGCCAGTATAGTGACAGCGTCCATCATGGCAAGCTGAAGAAGCACCTCTTTCATCGTGGGCCTGTATGTACGGCAGAAAGCCTTCAGTTGTCCAGTCCAGCGGCGTCCTCCCACTTCATTGAGTTTCTTCAGTGTAGCTGCATATTGCGCTATATCGTCTGGGGACCACAAGCGTTGAACCATCATTACCTCGCCATATGGGTTCGCCACCTCAATCATCGGGCATTGTATGTCAGCCGCCTGTTCCTCTTCATTCATCCATGGGTCAGAAGTCTCATTTGGGGTGGGCGTGTTGTCTGGCAATTGGTAAAACCGTGGCGCGCCTTGTGCACGTGTCACTGGCCCAGGCTTTCTTCCCTGTCCATATGATAGTATGTTGTCCTGGGCGATGGGAAAATCCCTGTGACGAGCCGCTGACTCCCCGTTGTGAATAGGGGTGGACCAATATGCTGGTGGGGGAAAAGTCTTCTGTTTTGTTGACACGGAAACTGGAGTTCTTGGCTGTGCTGTGTTGCCCAGCTCTTGGTTCGAAATGTCATTGGTTTGAGTGGAGTTCCTGTTGCCTTCTATTCTGTGAGATTCTTCCAGTAGGTTGAGAGACATAGCAGACACCAGGGATGGCGTCGGAACAGAGGGGGCCTGCTGTGGGTTTCCCAGAGAGGGGGTTTGAATGTCCTGTGGGGGGTGCGAGTTTGTGGTGAGAGGAGAAGGTGTGACGTTCTGGGATTCAAGCTGTTGTTGTCTGATGGTAGACACCGGGGGTTGGTAGACGCCGGGAGTTGACTGAGACGCCGAGGGTTGACTGACTGGCATAGGAGGGCATGGGCAGTCGAGGTCCAGGTCAATTAGGGTCAGCGCCTGCAGAGAAGGGTACAAAGGAGAGGGAGAAATCTGCGAAGCTACATATGTAGGAGGAGCCTGTGGGCATGTCTCTTGCTTTAAAGAATCTATTTGTGGCAGTGATTTCATGTCACTTTTCCGCTGTCTATATTCTGCTTCGTCCATCCACATTGAAAGGATTTTTTTGTGGAGGTCACATTTCATTAGTTTGTGTGTTTTTACTGTCTTTTTCCTTCTCATTTTATTTTCAGCTTCTTTTAGCAGCTCTTTTAATTCAAGCAATTTCTTTGTACTTAAAGAGCCGTTTTCTGGAAAACCCATTTGTTTCCATTCATCCAGGCAGTCTAGCGCTTCTGGGCCATACTTTGCAACCATCTCTCGCATAATCGAAGACCATCTCTCTTTGTCTTCTGTGGCCTTCTGTGGCGAACTTTTCTTATTTCCCATATTGAAATAGTGTCAGCTTGACGTTCTTTCTTTACTTTAAAGCAAGCACTGTATCTTTATGTCATTCTGTGACGACAACAAATTGTATGTTGTATTGTAACAGTTAAACAAGTTGTCTTTGTGCTTTCAACTTAACTTTCTTTGCAAGCACCTTTCTTTATGTTGTTTCAACAAGGTTCTTTGGCTTGACTTATCTGGCGTTCTTTCTTTACTTTAAAGCAAGCACTGTATCTTTATGTCATTCTGTGACGACAACAAATTGTATGTTGCCAACAGTTAAACAAGGTGTCTTTGTGCTTTCAACTTAAAGGTCTCTTTTCTTTACTTTAAAGCAAGCACTGTATCTTTATGTCATTCTGTGACGACAACAAATTGTATGTTGCCAACAGTTAAACAAGGTGTCTTTGTGCTTTCAACTTAAAGGTAATGCAAGCACGGTACTTTATGTTGTTTTAAAACAAGGTTCTTTGTGCTGCTACTTGACTTAATGCAAAACAAGGTCTCTCCTTATGTTTTACAAACTTGACTTATGCAAGGTCTCTCTTTTCTTTTCTGTCCACTAGGCTAGATTTCTGTATTTTGTGACTTGACTATTAGATAGGTTTGGCAAAATATGGCCTTTAGAATTATAATTAGCACTTCAATTGTCAGGATTTTTTTAATTTGGAAAATTCTCACCGTTTGTTTTTTCAGTGTAGCCACGGGTTTTGTTGAAATCCTGGCGCCGAACTCCGTAAATGCCTTGATTCTCCAGTAGATGTGTTGATGGACAAATCAGTCCAAAGTAGCCTTTCCGGAGCTCGGGACGACACAGGATCCCACTTCTGACACCAAATGATATGGCTGGATTTCGCACTGAACTAACACGTGAGGAATATAAGCAATGAGCAAAGGACTGCTTGTATATGATGTTGTTTATTTGAAGAGATCACAGATCCTGGCTTTTCCCAACAGCCCAGGCAGGTTCCAACAACATACTGAGACAGATTCAGAATAGTACTTTAAGTAGAGTTAGATCCCACCCACCCCTCCTCACGCCCCTCAGAAATAACAAAGAGTTTTAGAGTTGAGGCGAAAAGATTCCCGTTAGGATACATTTTAGGGTGAAGCAGGTTTGGGTAATAGATATGGGTTTTGAGTTCAGGGTTAGATGGGGTCTCCAGATATATATACAAGTAGAAATGTTTTTATTTAATGAAAGATTGGTTTAGATATTCCCACAAAGATAAGTAAGACACATGTCAAACACTGTGAGTCCCCGGCGAGTCCTCGCTCAACGCCTGAGTGAAATGTGACACGGCCGACACAGACACTGGCGTGGTGGTTGGTGGCTTTGATTACTTCAACAGCATTGCTCTCTCTCTCTCTCTCTCTCTCTCTCTCTCTCTCTCTCTCTCTCTCTCTCTCTCTCTCTCTCCCTCTCTCTCCCTCCCTCTGCGTTGACGAAAGCAAGAGACGTCTGGTCTCTGTGGCTGAAGCCATGGTCAGCAGCCAAGCCACTGGAGTGCACAAGTCAAAGCATTCCACCCATTCAGTGAATTCACCCACCCAGCAGTGAATGAATGTGCTGAACGTGATGTACGGCTTGATGCATTTGTGTCTGTGCCCTCTAGCAGTGGTGGGGAAAAGTACTAGTATAGAAATACTCCGCAATTCAAAAATTGACTCGAGTAAAAGTACAAAAGTAAAAGTACTCATAATGCAGAATGTCTCATTATTACACCGTTTTTGAGGGGCGACAGCCACTCCTATGTCCAGCTTCTGGTGTATGTGCTAACACACACTTTGCCCCAACACAAACAGTAAATGCCATTGACAATGAATGGACAATTTTGAGTGTTTGTGTAAACACAAACATTGCGTAAACACAAACATTGAAGACGAGGGTGAGGACTCAAATTCTGATTCTATGATGACGGGTGTGATTTTATTATAGTATAGTTTGATTACTTCGGTTTTGAAAAGGTTTAATTGTCACTTCACACTGTCATCTGGGGACCCCCCCAAAAGCAACCAATGGTTGAGAGCATTGGTTCCCAAACGAGGACCCCCAAATTGACACCAATTCCCCGATTTGAAAAGATATGCCAGGGAGTCAGGACCCCCATAAGAGAAGATTATTACGGCACTAGCAGAGATTCTCAACCCGTTTAATTTCAAGGACCCCCCAGTTTTAGTCTACGGACCCCCGTTTAATGGCATTTCTATCTCTGGGACCCACATTTATATTGTAAAATCAATGTTAATTTAACTCTGACAGTGTACAAAAGGGTCCATTTGGTTCCAAACTATCATTTAGCTGGGGTCCCCCTGGAACTCCCTCAAGGACCCCTGGGGGTCCCCGGATCCCACTTTGGGAACCACTGATGTAGAGAGCATGCCAGGTGTAAAGTGGTTGATAACAGTAAGAGTATTGTGTGTTCTTGTTGTCATCAGCGACACTTCATGCAGTGTGTGTTGCTGGAGGCGGGGGGGTGTGCCTCTCCTGCCCTGGGCTCTCCTGGACCGGACTGTGTCTATGTGGACCAGGTGAGCAACAGTGTCGTTAGTGTCGAAGTGTCCTTGAGCAAGACACTGAACCCCTAATTGCTCCTGATGTGCAGGTTGGTGCCTTACATGGTTTCCTCTGTCATCGGTGTATGAATTTATGTGTGAATGTAATGTATGTAAAGTGCCTTGGATAAAGGCACTATATAAATGCACCATTTACCATTTAACAGTAAAACACACATGATTGACTGGATGACAATGAAACGGGGCCATAGACCAGGGGTCTTCAACAAGAGGGGGTCCTCTGAGTTAGTAGTTACTCTTAGTACTACTCTTTTTCTGAGGAGAACTTCAGCCAAAAATATAGCAGATCTACAAGCTCACTTCTACAAGCACGAGGCGTTATGATCTTGTAAATCGGCTATTTTCGTCAAAGAGTTTTGGTGTAGAGGGGGGGAAATAGAGGGGTCCCACTGGGAGTACACCCCCGGGGCAGACCAAGGATGAGATGGAGGGATTACATCGCCACACTGGCCTTGGAACGTCTCGGGATCCCACAGGAGGAAGTTACTAATGTTGCTCTGGAGAGGGAAGTCTGGAGCTCTCTGGTGGAGCTGTTGCCCCCGCGATCCCACTACGGATAAGATGGATGGATGGGAAGAAATATATTATACATATATAATAGGCGCTGATGACAGTGCATGCCGGTGTACAGTGTTGATTTCGACTTAATACTAAGACGGAAAATGTTCGTCGACTACCTTTTTTCTAAGACTAAATATATTGACAATTTCGTAGACAAATAAAAACTAGACTAAAATGTTAGGAAGGGACTAGTGGACAAGAGATCCAGTATGAGTAAATGACACGTCATTTTACACTTGCTTGCATGCTGAAAATAGCCGATCTACAAGCTCACAGACTAAAACGAAATGAAAACCAGACCAAGACTAAAACTAAAATCTGCTGTCAAAAATCAACAACACTGCTGGTGTATCCTCCTCCCCACCCTCCAGGTGAAGGCCACCCTGCTCCAGCTGGAGGCGTTGGAGGGAGGCATGGAGGAGCGCCTGGCGGCCCCCCCGGCCCCCTGCCTCTCCTGCGCCGACTGGTTCCTCCCCGCCGCCCGCATGGACAGCCTGACCTCCTCCTCGTCCTCACCCATCCTCAGCAAGCTGGCCGGGGCGGTGAAGGGCGGCGGCCAGGCGGGCGGCGGAGGCTCCCGATCCGGACGGAGCCTGTTTGGCGAGCGGGCTCGCCGGGCCAGCCCCCAGAGGAACCAGTCGGACAGCGGCAGCGAGGGCGGCCAGCCGGACGGAGGCTCCGGGTCGGGGTCGTCGGGGATGGCCCCGGGGGGTCTCAGCCCGCACTCCACCCCGGATTCCGCCAGGAAGCTAGGTGGGCGGCGGGACTCGCTGGGGTCCGGGGGCTCCGACGGGAGCGGCGGTGGGGGCAGCGGCAGCCTCTTCAACAGGGTACACTTTGTTTGTTTGAACCCATTCTGGGCGGGAACCCCTTTTGGTGTTTTAAACATTATGTTATAATTTAGCTATTGAAAAATAGCAGATCTACAAGCTCATAGCGTGCACGCTACGAGCTTGTAGGTCTGCTATTTTTGAAAAATCGTCAACAATGTGGCGCGAATCTTTGAATATATATTCTTTCAACGTGAATGTTTTTAACTCGGGTCTAAATGGGTTAAACCCTTCTAACCCATTTAGACCTGATGCAGATTCTTTCTAAATCCTGACCTAAGATCTCTGAAAGAAATGTATGGTGTGGATTGTAAAATAAACTATAATACTAACTAATTATAGTGCTGTTTTCACTGTTACACTTCAAAATATAAAATCTCAAGTGTGAACCGTAGTCCACTTTTCACTGTTGACTCTGTTACAGTACGTTATATGTTGTGTTGTGCCTTGTCTATAGATTCCCAGGATGAAACACCCCAACCCCTTCTACCTCGGCACACTGAAGAAGATCTTGACTGAGAGAGAGACAGAGGAGATGTATAACACCATGAAGTGGGTGATCAGAATGTCATTCATTCCCTTTCATTCAGTTTTTACTTGTTGAGCTTGGGCTCTGGAGCTAATACAAAGGTGTGTGTGGTCTGTAGGCTGACGTCGGGTGCAGAGAACACGCTGTTCCACTACGTCCTGATGGAGACGGTGCAGGGCATCTTCATCGCCCCCACCCACAGGGAGGTGGCGCAGCTCAGCGGCTCCATCCACCCACAGCTCATACGCAACTTCCACCACTGCTGCCTCTCCATACGGGCTGCCTTCCAGCAGAGCCTCCCTCCACCCAGGGTGAGATACACACACTACTACTGTACCCCACCACCACATTCTACAAAGAAGTAACCCCCAAATCCATATACATCTGGCCATCCCCTGTCCCCCCCCGCCATCTGAAAAGGTCTTGTGCCACAGGGACAAAAGATTGGAAGAGGAAGTATTTGTGTAAAACGCTTTCAGGATTTTTCAAAAAGGTTCAAAAATTGCAGATGTACATGCTCGCAGCGTGGCACGAATTGAATTTATGAATACCCAACATTAATAATATGGATGAAGGGGTTAACATTATTGTGACTGCTTTGATTTAAAAGAAGCTGTGAGTTGTGACAGACCTGCAGTTTTCTGGGAGTTTGTTCCAGATATGTGGCGCCTAAATTAAAAACTCAACACTGCTTTTCCAGGTAGTGCTGTCTCCTCACAGCTAGAAGGTCCTGGGAAAAGAATGGGTTGCAAAATCGTGGGATAAAAATAAAAAAACAAACAAAAGAAACACGTTTTCCATTTTCCAACTCCGGGAACAGAAAGCAGACCTGTCCCAGATGACCTGAGAGGTCTAGACTGGATGGTGCATAGAGCATATCCCTAAACCATTCAATGCTTTATAAAGCCAACAGTTGTATTTTGATATGAAATATATTATTTGACAGACTGGGAGTGGGAGCCAGTGTACAGATCTGGAGAGCTATTATGATCCATTTTCAAGTGGTTGCAACCAACTGTATAATGGATTTCATGGGGAGAGCAGCCTGTAAAGATACTGTTACGCTAGTCCAGTCTACTGAAGATGAATGCATGAATGAGAAGATAAATCCTTTAATCCTAGATATATAAATCGTCGCTGTCTGGCAGAAACCTCTTATCTTATTGTCCCCCCCCAAAAAAAAACAATGCGCTACTTGATCATACTAGAGCGTCACACAAAAGTAGAAGATCCCAGAAGCTCCAAACGCGAAGTGTTTGACATCACAGATTGAAGCTGAGCTGTTCTCTTTGTTTAATGTACTTTGGTATTGAACCATAGTCATATGGTGGCAGTAGTACAGTAGGTAGGTAGTACTGTAGGTCTGTCCTTGGACTGTAGACAGTTCTCAATATTTGTGTGTTGTCTGCAATATTATGGTAAGTTGGTAAATGGTGCATTTATATAGCGCCTTTATCCAAGGCGCTTTACATACAGTAGATTGTGCATTACATTCACCCATTCACACACGCATTCACTTTCACACACCGATGGCGGTCGGAAACCATGCAAGACACCAACCAGCACATCAGGAGCAATTATAGGGGTTCAGTGTCTTGGTCAAGGACACTTCGACGCTAACTGTGGGGGAGCCCGGGTTCGAACTGGCAACCTTGCGGTTACCATCCAGCCACTCTGCCCCTGAGCCACCGTCACCCGCCGGCCAACAAAACCGCCGTTTTGTTGTTTTACATCATCGGAGCCATTGGGAGCATGTGCGCGTAGAATATGTTGGAACAGTAGTCCCTGTAATTTCAGTAGGATTCCGAGTACTGTGCCAGAGAATCCTCACAGTCTGTCTAACGTTGTGGCAGACCTGCATGGTCGAATGCAAAACACTGACATCCAGCAATACTAATGCCTGATTTATACTTAGCTGTGCGGCTGTGCTGTGTGCCAAATGTTATATAGCTGATCTACATGCTCACGACACGTAGCGAGCTTGTAGAGTGAGAGCTTGTATATTGGCTATTCTCAGCATGAGGCACCGGCATAACATACGTCAGACTGAAATGTTGTGTTAAGAAAACCTTAACAAGAGCCGTCTCGGTGCTGTGGCATGCTCAAATTCATGACTAGAAGACCTTGAAGGAATTGTTTGCTGCTTTGCACACACAATCTAGACAAAAACTCAAAACATTGAGTCTGTTTGGACTGGAGCAGTGGCTCTCAACCTTTTCATGGAGCCCCACTTTGTTATATATGAACTGACAAAGGCTGAGACCCACAATCACTGAAGCATTGTTGTATGATGATGAATAGTGAAAATAAAAATCATGATGCACATATTATGAGCTTATGTAGATTAGCTATTGTCACTATTTCTTACATTTCTGTAATGTGCGTAGACCATGTCTGACCCAAAAATGAAAGTTACGATTTCATGCAACATGAAAACAGAAAAGGCAGTGTTGTTTTTGCTCTGTGCCCTGAATAGGTGTTTCCCATTAAGGAGGTGTTTACCACATTGAATTCCTTGCACAATTGTATAGCACATAGAAATCTGCTATACGAATATAAACCACGTTTGTCCTAACAGTCCGATAGGCATTAGTCAGATGGGTTAGTTTTAACCGGACCACGGGTTAGTTGTAACCAGCCACGCATTTTGGGAGTGACGGGTGTTGTCGGATTAATGCCTGTCGGAGCCGGCTTAGGTGGTTCGGGCATCTGGTTAGGATGCCTCTCGGGCGTCTCCCTAGGGAGGTCCTCGAGGCACGACCCACTGCATGGGAGGAGACCCCGGGGCAGACCAAGGCGCAGTTGGAGGAAACACATCGACTCACTGGCCTTGGAACGCCTCGGGATCCCCCAGGAGGAAGTCACTAATGTTGCTCTGGAGAGGGAAGTCTGGAGCTCTCCGACTTCGGATAAGCGGTTGAAGATGGATGGATGGATGAGTGTTAGTATGTCTAACCAACATATACATCCTGTGTTTGCTCATGTTGCGTGTTGTGTTGTCTCCTCTCCACTGCAGGGCCGTCGGGGAGCAGACAGGACCCTGCAGGGCAGTCAGGGTCTGGGTCCCGTGAAGGAACACGGCGTTCTGTTCCAGTGCAAACCCGAGAACTGGACTGACCAGAGGAAGCCTGCTCCTACCATGACCTACTGGGTCATTGGGTAAGGTCACTGGTTCTCAAAGTGGGGTTCCCGGGGGGGCCCACAGGCCCAGCTAGGGGCCCTTGAGGGTGTTTAACCACTTTAGCCCTATTTATATACTATACTTAGGCTATTAGAAACTAGCCGATCTACAAGCTCACACTGCGTTGTGGTAAACCGCTTTGTGACTGTGTAGATCTGCTTTTTTTTCCTTTTTTACATCTTGAAGAATTATGGTTTCTATTCCACTATTGTACTGCAAGTACTGTAAATCCCTCAATTACAATGGCAGTGCTGCAGTGGCACTCAACACGTTTTAAAGGATATTTATTTAAAATAAATAATTAAATCTATAAACAATGTTATTTAATACATTTCACAAAATCGTTTCTTGTGTTCCCCACAAGCTTATGCTGAAAATAGCCGACCGACATGCTCACAACGTGCTGTGATTTGCGATTGATCTGCTATTTTCTTGTGAAAGCTTTCCCCACAATACAAATGCTGGGGTTTTAAGTGGTTACTAGTCACTAGTCTCACATTATGAGACTTTTGCCTCTCGCAATTTCCAAATGCTTTCATCATATAGTCTGGAGCAACGGAAGAGCTGTCATGAGTCAAATATAAAGCGGAAGTGGAGCCTCCTCCCCACTTCCGTTTCGTCTTTACAGTCGCGCAAATTTATTCTAATCTAAGCATTTATAGCTTGTTGCTTAGCAGAAAAGGAAATTAAAAAAATGAAATGTAAAGATATTTTAAAATATATTTTCGTGAACGGAAATGGCAGCTTCCTTACTCTGATTTCGGGAGGCGTAGTTCCAGACTATATAGCATTCGGAGATTGTGGAATAGTTGTCTGGCTACGCGAGACTATTATGTCACAAACTTGCCTTTTTTCTTCCCCTGTGATGCAGTCGGATGCTTCTGGAGCCTCTCCCTCAGGAGTTCTATGTGTGTTTCCACGACTCCGTGGCAGAGGTTCCTGTGGAGATGGCCTTCAGACTGTCCTTTGGCCTGGCCTTATAAACATCCTTTAATGCCTTGAATCACTTCCCAACTTGTTTGGGTTTTTTTGCCTACAATGACACACCCAAAACAGGTACAGTGACTAGACCCATAGAGCAGGGGTTTTCAACTGATTGTGAATGAGGGACCACCACCCTGACGTAGAATCAACCTGGGGAGCACTGTTGTGTTGGGATATGGGCCAGGGACCACCACCCTGACGTAGAATCAACCTGGGGACCACTGTTGTGTTGGGTGGGGATATGGGCCAGGGACCACCACCCTGACGTAGAATCAACCTGGGGACCACTGTTGTGTTGGGTGGGGATATGGGCCAGAGACCACCACCCTGACGTAGAATCAACCTGGGGACCACTGTTGTGTTGGGTGGGGATATGAGCCAGGGACCACCACCCTGACGTAGAATCAACCTGGGGACCACTGTTGTGTTGGGTGGGGATATGGGCCAGGGACCACCACCCTGACGTAGAATCAACCTGGGGACCACTTGTGTTGGGTGGGGATATGGGCCAGGGACCACCACCCTGACGTAGAATCAACCTGGGGACCACCACCCTGGAGTCCATGCTTTTGGTTAGACATACCATTGGTCCGATATTTCAAACCCTCACCTCCTCCCAAGGGGGAGCACACCTAAACGTAACCTTAATCCGGTCGAACCAATGCTATGTCTAACCTAAGTATGCCTCCTCCACCCGACGTAAAATCAACCTGGGGACCACCACCCTGACATAGAATCAACCTGGGGACCACCACCCTGACCATAGAATCAACCAGGGGACCACTGTTGTGTTGGGTGGGGATATGGGCCAGGGACCACCACCCTGACGTAGAATCAACCTGGGGACCACTGTTGTGTTGGGTGGGATATGGGCCAGGGACCACCACCCTGACGTAGAATCAACCTGGGGACCACTGTTGTGTTGGGTGGGGATATGGGCCAGGGACCACCACCCTGACGTAGAATCAACCTGGGGACCACTGTTGTGTTGGGTGGGGATATGGGCCAGGGACCACCACCCTGACGAAGAATCAACCTGGGGACCACTGTTGTGTTGGGTGGGGATATGGGCTAAGATTAGTCCTTTTGTAACACTTGCTATGCATCCCATAATCATGTATACTATACATCCCACTGTTTCTCAACCAATGGTCCATTACCAATACCTACTAATAATGTCCTAATAATAATGACTCCAACCAGTCGGTGCACTCTTGAGATTCCAACACCCCTTTTCGGTTGAACTTTCATCACAGATCATTCAGTTCACCGTTTCTCAACTAGTGGAAAGAAAGGTTTAAAAATCAACAAATACTAAATAAATGGTCAGGGACCACATGCAATACTTCCACGGACCTACCTGTTGAAAACCCCTGCCGTAGAGCATTCGACAATACATTATAAATCGATTTCAATAAAATAGAAAGTGAGGACATATACTGTATATAGGCAACACATTTTTTAAATGACAAAATTGCAGAAATACATGTGCATAACTTGTCGCGACACATTGTGCGCTTGGACATCAAGAAGATATTACATACTAGTGCGATCTCATTGACTTGTCTGCAAGACTACCGGTATTTCTGTTTATTGGTGTGACTGAGTGTGGAATGTGGATGGATGGATGAATGAAAAGCCACTTACTAAGTGAATACCTCAGAAACCATGCTGTAACTTTTCTAAAGGGCAGATTTGAATACACTATTGCCTCTACACAAAGAGTGCCTGAGCAAAATAAATGACTGCGATCACATGCAGACATGACAGAAGTTATATTGATGTTTTTGGGAACACACTTGTTTACTTTGCTACTTTATTTAAGATGTACAGTTTTTTTATATATATATATAGAAAAGGGATAATTTGTTAGAAAAGTGAACATAACGAAAGCTAATAAAAATGTACAATATACCATCTGACTCGATCCATTTCCTTTTTAACAATTTTTTTTTCAACTAGCAAAATCGAAGGTGCGTTCTGAAATGCGCCCTGAACGCACTGGTGTGCTCTCTTATCGTTCGTGCACTCAGTGCGTTGTCGTTCGAAAATCCAGTGCGCTGCGCACCGGGTGTGACGAGTGCCCGCACTGAGCGACCCTACCCTGAAGCTGGGGTTGTCCGGGGGTCCGGTGTCGGCGGTGTGAATGCGTCACAGCTGTGGTCGTTCGGAAATAAGGCACAGTGTGACGTCACCGCCCACCACACTCGACAAACTGACCACACTCCCGAACGCACCCGTAGTTAACCTGTGCCACCGCTGCATCCACTTTAACAGGATCAGTTTCCTCCCTCTTTCTAGCCCCCTGCACACTCTCACTGCAACCATTTGCTATCATTGGCGCACTGTTTACCTGTCGCCAGAAACTACGAAATGTCGGGAGCGATGCGAGACAAAGTCACAAATGACATCCAAACATTGGACGGCTGAGGATTCAACGGACAGCTCTCCTAGATTCCCCCGAGTTATGGAGTTGTAATGTCCCATAGCTGGTGGTGACGGAGGCGTTGGATAGCAACCCGGATCAATGCTAAAAGCAGCTCTGGGGCTCAACCACTATATACACACACGGACCTAGCAAATAATGTCCCATCGCTCGGGAGTACGTATATATACAGACCTGTTGGAGAAGGAATTAAGAAGCCACTGAAATAATAAATAACCTTTTCACATTCTTGTCTCGCACAAATTAAGCACGCATGATTTTGAGATTCAAAATCCTCATTTAATAATAATACAGAATTGAGCAACAGGGAAACACAAAGTCTGTACTGTATTTACATCCACATTGCACATGGATGGATGGGGTTCCAGGGAACGTTGTCCCCCATTTTAACAACAAAATAAACTTCGTTTGGTTCGCCCCAACAACAGAATCCAATAAAAAAAACTTCACGCAGCAGCGCCATCCACAAGAACCAAGTTCTTCTTGTAACACTCCAGACTGCAGAGCGGAACGCCAGTCCTGGAGCAAGAGTACCTTTTTGGGTTGTCGCAGCCGACCACCCCGCAGCTCACGGGGGCCGGTGGGGGAGGAGGAGGGCGGGGAGGCGCCGGGGCGGGAGCGGGGACCCCTGGTGGGAAGGAGATGGCCACGCCCAGGGCCGAGTTGCTGTAGCGCACCATGGGACACTGGGCCTGTTTGGACTTGCTGCGCTCCCGGTGGCTCTTTATCTTGGCCTTGCTGGTCTTGGTGAGCCTCTCGATGGTCTGGTTCTTGCTGTCCTCGGCCTTCTTGGCGGCCTGCGCGCGCCGCTTGCGGGCGCGCTCCTCCCTCTTCTGCATCATCTCCGCCGTCATCTCCTTCTCCTTGTAGCCCATGGGGAGTTCCAGCAGGGGCTGGCTCTGCTGCTTGTGCAGGAGGGCTTTCTGGAGGGTGAACATTTTGATTAAACCCACTGTTAGGCCTGTCACGATTATTATTACGTAATTGCAATAGAGGGTATGTGCATGCATAAAGTGAATGGCAAAGTCGTTTAACGTTGTTTAATGCAATCATATTGGACTTTTCTGTTTGGATGTATGGGCTGGCAAGGCCAGAAAGTAATTTTTTGGCACTCAGGCATTCCCGCATAACTTCCTGGTTTGATGATGATGTCACGTGCATACCCTCTATTATTTGGGATAATCGCAATTATTTTTGCATAATCGTCAAACATTTCCATGTTGAGAAATGTCCAGACATTGTTTAAATAGCAGATCTACTATCTTACAACAGTCTGTCTGTGTGACAGAGACACACACACCTGTCTAGCAGTGAGCAGAGACTCGTCAATCTCCTTCTTCAGCTCTCCGTTGTCGTCGAGCTCTCCTTTCTCCAGGGCGTCCAGCCAGCGCTCCTCCTCGTCCACAGCCCCTCCCCCCAGCATGGAGTCAGAGTCCATGTCGGGGAGCGGAGACGCCGCCATGTTGCTGTCTTCATCTGAGACAGAGGAGGGTAGAAGGACCAATGAAACACATTTAAAGCCCAGTGTTAAGACCTGAAGCTGATTCTATAAATGCCTTCTAATTCAGTGGTTCCCAAAGTGGGGTCCAGCTAAATGATAGTTTGGAACCAAGTGGAGTCGTTACCCATAAGTAACGAGTTAAATAAACATTGATTTTACAATATAAATGGGGGGTTCCCAGAGATAGAAATGCCATTAAATAGGGGTCCGTGGACTAATGCATGTCAAACTGGGGGTCCTTGAAATTAAACGGGTTGAGAATCACTGCTAGAGCCGTAAAGATTATCCTCTTATGGGGGTCCTTGGCATGTCTTTTGAAATGGGGGTCGGCGGACTAATTAAGCCAGAAGCAGCTCAGTGTCCTTGTGGTTAGAGTGTCCGCCCTAAGACTGGGAGGTCGCCGGGGTTCGATCCCCGGCCGAGTCCTACCAAAGACTATAAAAATGGGACCCAGTGCCTTCCTGCTTGGCATCAAGGGTTGGATGTCCCTGCGACATATTAGCGCCATATCCTGCGGGTGTACTTGTATATCAAGCTGCCTCACGCTACAGAAACAGGAGATAGGCTCCTGTCCTATGGGCCTCATGGCTCGGCAAGGCTTACTTACTACCCCATCAGAAGAAAATAATAATAATAATAATAATCTAAAAGCAGGTAACTCACCCAGCCAGGCCCGGTACTGTTCCAGAGGGACCGATGGCTCCTCATCCTCATCGTCGTCATCGTCGTCGTCGTCGTCATCATCGTCGATGATCATCAACGGTGAAGGAGGTCGGGCAACTCCAGGATGCACTGTGAAGGTCGGCACACTGGGACAAAATAAAACATGATTCTTACTGGTACAAAGACAGGGCACTCATGTGTCGATTTTGGAAGGGACAGCGACCAAAGAATGAGAAGAAATCTCATTCAATTTCTATACGCATGTTGTATTTACCCAATCAATGCTTGGGCCACACCGATACTAAGGCAGCTGATCTCTTTTCATTCCTTTAGTAGTCTTACCAGTACAATATTAACCACTTAGATATACTACATCTTAGGATGAACAACAAAAATACCTGAACTACAAGATCGGATAACAATTCCAGTTGAAAGTGCCTAAACAGGCTCGTTTAAAAAGTGGGTCATTCCTTTTCGGGTTTATGATCCGGTCGGGAGTGGATGATATCGTTACGTCATGTTGTCATTCACCGGAAGAATAATACCTTCCGATTAAAAGCACGACTCTCACTACGGCGCATCAAGGCTTTTATTGGGAAGGTATTATTCTTCCGGTTTGAGGAGAAGGATGTTCTGGTTTAGACAGGGTTCTGGCCTGATGACTACAAAACAATGACTACAACATGACGTAATGATATCATCCGCTCCCGACCGGATCACACGGCGATTTAGTAACACAGACCAGGCTTTTCCTTCGAGTTGGAAAGCCTGGTGACGTGAGGTCACTCATGAGGGTAGGAGGAGCCATGTGTCTTTCTCACTTTTTGGTGCCCAGCGTTTGCCCTCCCAGTTTGATCTTCAGTCTGAGCTGAGGCGGAGGAGGCCTGGGGACCATGACGGGCTGTGGCTCCGGCATCTGAGGGAAGCCGTGGTGAGCCCCTCCTTCGTCCCGGTGGTGCTTCCTCTTGTGCTTCTTGTGTTTCTTGTGCTTCCTCTTGTGAATGCCGTGCAGGCCGAGGCCCCCGTCACCTGTGGTGGGTGGAGAGAACCTTTTTATTTAAGTGTGTACGACGACACCCCACGACCACATGCTATGGTTATGCAGATGTAGGGAAAATACAGATATCATTTAACCGAGAAATGTATCACAACGTCATATGACTTACTACAAGACAGGGCTTAAAAGTGGTTAGTGAGGAAATTAACAGTAACATAGATTTTACATAGCCTCGTGCCACCAGGCTTTCCACCTAGGAGGAAAGCCTGGTCTCTGCTACAGAATTGCTGTGTGAACCGGTCTGGAGCGGATGATATAACTACTAAGTCATGCTGTAGTATTGTTTTGTAGTCAGTCATTAGGCAGGAACAATCAATCGGAATTTCCTTTTCCCTCAAACCAGAAGAATAACAATAAAAGCTACAAAACAATACTACGACACAATACTACAACATGACTTAGCGATATCATCCGCTCCCTACCGGATCATAAACCAGAAAAGGAATGCTGCCCCGGCTACATTTGACATGGATATGGCATTTTGGCCTGTGGTTGCAGCAGGTCCTCAGTCAGGGAGGGTGCACCCAAAAAATCCATCAACACAGACTTCTGACAGACATGTTACACATGATGTAACAAATAACAATCATTCTACTAATCGGTTCCCAAGAGATGTGGAAGATATAATTCCATTTACAGCAGTGGTCCTTGAGGGGGTTCCAGGTGGTCCCCAGCTTTAATGATGGAGTTGGTAACCAAATGGACCCTTATTAGATCTTTAACTTTTGAGTGCAAAGTGAAACCAAATCAATGGACCCGTATGGGTCCAAAAGTCTACACAACTAGACAATGGAATTGTGGGTCAGCAAGTCTAAATCTCATCAAATGGTGGTCCGTGGCTCAAATGCTGAAACAATAATAGACCTTGACATGCAGCGTATACTGCCTGTCATGTATATAAACAATCCCAACCACAATATAACGCATGTTAACAGTCAGGTTTACCTACCATGAAACCTGGGGTGAATCATGTCTTTCCTTTTTCCCATTGAAGGGGTTGCTATTTAACCACAAGAAATGCCCTCTTCAATCACACATCACAGCAAAGGGATGGGATCCGATTGTGATCTTACGGCAAGCAAGTGCCCACACCCACAAGTCCACACAGTCCCGGGGGAGTGCCAGTCTGGTGCCAGCTAGGAAGATGATGCACTAATAATTCCCCAAACAGCTGAATTCGCTTTCTTCTTGATGCACCTTTATGAAACGGCTGCCTTGTAGTTTCGCTGTTGCATCCTATACTTTCACCTCAGGAACCTTCGCATTATCTTTCTTTTCAAGATGGTCAACGAACGAACTAAACTTCACACCACCAGGACTATTGTGGCGGTAACCTCGCTGCTTCACCAGGCTTTAGTTTCCACCTCACTGTGATGGTGGTGTTGTTGTTACTGACTAGTCCTCAAGTAAACAGCTAAACGTGTTAGCTCCGTGTTGTTAGCCTAAAACTAAACATGAGTCTAGAATGGATCTCTAAATCATTTAGACTCCACTTAATTGTATCAGATGACGAGCAGGCTTCAGTTCCTTGTTGTTGTGATAGATGTTATGCCTTAAGCCCGGAGAACGTAGTCACTTATGAATGTTCCAAAATGTTTATTATTATTGAGTATACTTTAACTTTACCCACACGACGCTACTAGCTAGCATCACAGACACAGAGTTGATGATCTGCATCACAAGTTCAAATGAGTTTTACTTCCGGGTCATTTTGCACTGCCGAGGGTAATTTGTTTCCTTAAATTGAATTGGTTTTGTTCAGACAATTCTTTCTTTCTTTTTGCGAATGAATAGCTAACTGTATTGCGTTATAGTTTCTTGGTTACTGTGATGTGCTGCTTGCCATTTCTTCTTTTTTGTTTTTGTTTTGTTTTTTCTTGTTTTCTTGTATTGTGTGCTTTTAATACTTTAATAATATGTGAAAACGTAAAAATTCAATATATATATATATATATATATATATATATAGGCCTATATAAAAAAGTAAAGGCTTGTAAATACCGGTAGATTAAATATAATCTTTGACAAAATAGTACCGATGATGCGGCTGTTTTGGCTTGGTAGATTACTTCACTGCCCTCCAGTGGCGACAAGCCGCAGTGGCGGCGCTGTGTGTGTAAAAACTGTAAACACGGAGCTCTGTTTGTTTTAACCTTAGGTTTTAACCGTTTTAACCTGCCGTAACGTTTTATTTACAGACAGACTGCTGTACAGTCCACATTATATTCATCATATAGTCCAGTTATACAGAACAGTAAACTACTTTTACATGCTGGTACTACTGTACTAGACTGGTGCAGTTTACTGTAAGCTAATGTAATAAACTGTACATTATGTCCATGCTCGGGAAATGTAGTTCACCAAGTGTCCAGTTGAAACGCTGGTAGGCGAGTTAAGAAATACATTGACCATCGTCCCTTTGGACACGGCACCCAACACACACAAGGTCAGTCACGGAAACACAACGTGCTCATGCTACTAATTCGATTTGTGAGCTTTAAGCTTTATAAGATATTAAACTTATGAGAATGAGAGTGTAATTGTTGTGTGGGATGCATTGAAAATGCCAGGTGGACTGGACCCCTGTTGTAAACGAGTGTAGTACTTGGATCGTCCACAAAGTAACAGTTGCTATTGACTTGAAATGCACTGTTGCATGGTTGTGGATCTATCTACCCCTAAAGAGTTCCATGGTAGCACTGGATAGAACAGCAATAATAATATCTTCGAAATGTATCACTTGGATATAATGTGCCCCTATGTATGTATGTATGTATGTATGTATGTATGTATGTATATGTATATATATATATATATATATATATATATATATATATATATATATATATATATATATATATATAACCTTTTCATGTCAAGGACCCCCAAATTGACACTCATTAGCCCACTGACCCCCATTTGAAAATATAATATGCCAAGGACCCCCACCCCCCCGCCATAAGAGAAAGCGTGTCACAGTTCTAGCAGTGATTTTCAACCATTTTCATTTCAAGGACCCCCCAGTTTGACCTCGAATTAAGCTATATACTGTCCCCCATTTCTATATCTGGGACCCCCAATGTATATTGTAAAATCAAAGTTAATTTAAATCTGAGAGTGTACAAATGGAACCAAATCAGACCCATAAAGGGTACATTTGATCCTCATCCATCATTTAGCTGGGGACCCCCTGGAACTCCCTCAAGGACCCCTGAGGGTCCCCTGATTTCAAAATTAAAATCGCCAAAGTAACTAGTAACTAAAGTTTTCAAATAATTGTTGTTAGGTATTTTCTGTGGTTTTGTGCGTGATGGTCATGAGTCCTTTGGTCTTTTAATCTTATGACCCGGTGTCTCCTATGGTCTTGCCAAATTATGGATTATGTATTGCCCTGTGACTGACATTTGATGTCACGCTGTCCCACTGACTGTAAAATAGTATGGTTCTGGCCTCGCCAGAGTTTAAAATAGTACACTGCTCTCCTAGCTAACGTTGGTAGATTTGCCATAACACCCAGCTTCTGTGTTTCTGCCCTTGAAGTTAGTATTCGCTCTAACAGACTGCAAACTGCACTCAATGACGTTATGCCCTGTCCCCCGGTTCCACTAACTGATATTGCATGTCCGGACTATCTCTGCCCCGTGAGATAGTTCCTGTATGCAATATTCGTAACGCTGTCCGCATTATCTGTCCATTTGTAAACAAATATGTTTTTTGACCTTGTTGTTCAACACATTTTCCGGTGTATTCATTACGGTATGCTATATTAACCATGTTCAATTTGGACATGGTCAGAGATCCTTGTGGAAACGCTGTCCGGATTACCTTATTCTCTCCCGGTACAATGGTAAATATATCTGATTGAACCTCCTTCTAGCTCTGCTTGTCTGGAATTGTCTTCCTTGTGTCTGTCAAATTCATTCTAAGGTATTTTGGTTAACTCTGTTATACTCTGACTTTTACTCATTATAGTTCAAAAGGTTTTCATAACCATTTCTGTAAAGTTACAAGCCTTCTGCTTCTATTCCAGTGAAGGGTATTTTATTGTAATTCGATTACTTCCAAAAGTATTTATACAGTTCCGGTGTTCCGAAGCTTCTAGCTCTCTGCTATCGAAGCCTTTCCTTATTTATCATAGTCTTTATTTTAATACAGTCCTTTAGAAATATTCCCATCAATTGTAGTGGAGTAAAAGTAAAAAATGTGGCTCTGAGATGTAGTGGAGTGGATGTAAAAGTACTGGAAATTGGAAATACTCAAGTAAAGTACAAATTTGTACTTAAAAGTACAAGTAAAGTAAAAGTCCTTAGTTACTTTCCACCACGTGCTGCCCCATACAGTACAGACTGCAGCATGCTTCACTGCCTCAGGCAAACACAACGTGGTCGAACTTGTTTAATACAGATGGTGTAATAACCACCACCACACTGACTTCATTTAAGGAACCATGAACTACGCCAGGTTTCTGACTGCTGTCAGCGCAGCACGGAAGCCCTCCGCCATCAGAATGCTGAGTAAGAATTATGTTGTTGTTTGCTTGTCTGTCTGTCTGTCTGTCTGTCTGTCTGTCTGTCTGTCTGTCTGTCCGTCCGTCCGTCTAAATTTGATAGCAACATGGTATGCTGGTATGATGTAATAACTTGCTTATGAAGTACTTTTTGGCACATGGTGAGCTTATGTTTGCCATTTAGATTTGAATTGTAGATAGAAAAATCACACCCGTCATCATACATCTAATCACAATTTCCGTCCTCACTTTTGTCTTCAATGTTTGAATGTTAGCGCCCCTCAAAGAGGAGGAGGGGGCCAAGTATTCATTTATTTCTCTATCTCTCTCTCTCTCTCTCTCTCTCTCTGTACTCCCATCCACCTCCATTTGAAGCTGAGCTGCAGCAGCGGTCGCCACCATCTCTGATCTCTCTGGCCGGAGGCGCCCCGAACCCCAACACCTTCCCGTTCCTGTCGGCCTCCATCCAGACCAAGACCGGGCAAACGGTCACCTTTGATGAAACCCTGATGAAGAGGGCCCTGCAGTACTCGGCATCCAACGGGTGAGTAGAGGGGCATTGTTATCAGCGTGCACACATAGACATCAAAGGGGGCTTCAGCCCCTGCCCTTTTACCCCGTCTGAAGAAAAAAAACTGTCCTCTCCAGACCACGAATGCAGCATTTACTATGGTGAAAGAAATGGAAATGCCCTCCTTTCTATGCCATGCTGGAAGGCCGCATTGAGGAGAATTGCTTTTTTTCTCCTGAACTTGGAACGCACCATTTTGTGTTGAACAAATATGTTTAGAAATCCATGTCGTTACACCGCATCTCCAGTAGATAAAGAGTGCTGGGTTGCGCCCCGAAAATAGCTGATCTACAAGCTCTCAACTTTGTTCTATAAACTCAGTTGTGAGCTTATAGATCTGCTATTTTCGCTATTTTTTAATATAGTTTTGAAGCCAGTAGTTCTCACACTTTCAAGAATTTTCAAGAATGTTAAAAAAATAGCCGATGTACAAGCTGGCATCGTGGCACAAAGTGACGTGCTGTGAGCTTGTACATCTACTATTTTTTTAATAGCCTACGCAAAATATGATAGGTGTCCGACCTCACAGGAGGGAGCCACAGTTCAGCAAGGAATGAAGTATAAAACATATGTGGGAAGAGAAAAAAAAAACAATTAGTGGAGGTAATTCTGTGGACTACTGGCAGCGTGCATACAAAATGCATCCGGCGACCTTGGAACAGTCACCACCAGACCTCAGTAAAACTATGGTTAAACCTAGCCTTTTTCCTAAACGTGACCTCAGTAAAACTATGCCTAAACCTAGCCTTTTTACTAAACGTAACCGCAGTAAAACTATGCCTAAACCTATAGCCTTTTTCTTAAACGTAAACGCAGTAAAAGAAACTATGCCTAACTCTAACCTTATTCCTAACCTTAACCTCAGTAAAACAAATGTAAGAATACAAGAACTGGGGGCGAGCGGTCTGTGAAAAAATGGTGTGTTTTGTTCCAGTTACCACACACACACAGACCCTCTCATAGACAGCTAGCCTCTTGGAAAGCTACAACATAAAAAAGTGTCCACCAAGTCACTTCATGCTTTTCCAATCCAATCCAATCCAATCCACTTTATTTATTTATTGACACTTTGAGACAAGACCAAAAACTAAAAGAAAAGGTCGCATTCGCCATCTTTTCCATTCACCTGGTCCATTACCGGCATTCACAAATGGAATGGCAAAAAAAAAGAAAAAAACTATTTCCATGGACATGCAAAAGCTATGATGCGTTTTCTTTGTGCCCCATTGCACCCCAGCCATTCTAACGGGGACAGCGGAACGTGCTGTTTATCGGTTTACGCATGCTTATCACAAGTTATCAAACCTTTATGGGCATCTTTGTAAACAGTGCGGCCCGAGGTGACAGTTATTCTCCTGGTTTTGTTTGACTAAACACTGACACGGAGATAAAGAGGTTTTAAAGTGAGAAATGTTTTTCTAGTGAATCAATAGATTATCCCCCGACAGCAATCATATAATAGCGCTTGTAGTGCCCTAAGTCCTATACTTCTGGCACTACTGGACTGGCTATACTGACGGCTAGGAGGTTGTTCAGACGTGTGCTCTCTGATAACTGCAGTCCAAAAGTTTTGTCGACTTGATAAATCATAATTAACCCATTCTGGGGCAGGAACCCCTTTTATAATTTAGCTATTGAAAAATAGATCTACAAGCTCATAGCGCGCCACCGAGTGGTGCGCTACGAGCTTGTAGGTCTGCTATTTTTGAAAAATCGTAAAAATGTGGCGCAAATCTTTGAATAATATATTCTTTCAAAGTGAATGTTTTTGACTCAGGTCTAAATGGGTTAAAGTTCCTATTTTGGACGTCTGGCTCATGGACTAAAAACAGGTTCTGAACTGAACTGGTTCCCAGCCGGTGGAAAAGGGGTCTCAGTGTCATCATCTGTAGTGTGACTGTCCCCTCGGCCTACAGCTACAGTACCAGGCTCCAAAAGGAACTCTTAGAGCTTTTATTATTCATCACGTAATTCTAGTTTACATCCTTCCCTACTATAGCATACCAGAACTGCTGACGTGGATGAAGAGCCTGCAGACTAGCCTTCACACGCCTCCCACCGTGGACTACAGTCCAGAGAGAGGACAGATGGACATGTGCGTCACTACCGGGAGTCAGGAGGGGCTCTGTAAGGTACGACCACTGGTCACATCCTCACTACCGGGAGTCAGGAGGGGCTCTGTAAGGTACGACCACTGGTCACTACCGGGAGTCAGGAGGGGCTCTGTAAGGTACGACCACTGGTCACATCCTCACTACCGGGAGTCAGGAGGGGCTCTGTAAGGTACGACCACTGGTCACTACCGGGAGTCAGGAGGGGCTCTGTAAGGTACGACCACTGGTCACTACCGGGAGTCAGGAGGGGCTCTGTAAGGTACGACCACTGGTCACATCCTCGGCACGAGACTGTGGCTTTCTGTCTATATAGGTCTGCGACGTTTGAGTTATAGCGATTGTTCAATTCCTTTTGCAATGAATCGAATAATCGATATATTTTGTTATATCAACAAATCTTTTAACCACTCGTGCCCTGTTTTATCGTCACGTTATTTATTATTATAATTGTATTGTTTTTCAATTGAATAGATAAGTTTGTCGAAACCGGTCCGCGTTTGGTGTCTTTATGTGATAGCGGCGATAGCCCTGTCTAGATAATAAAGGCTTTTTAATCTGTCCTTGTTCAAGAGTGTCCTCACTATAGATTAGTTTAACTGTTGCAAAGTCTATCTCTCATGGCTTTTAATGTCTGCAGTTCAACCTCAGCCAGGAGGGGGTGCAAAGTCCCAGAGGAAAGCTGCCAAGGCAACAGATCTTGGTTCTAGGTTCAGTTCTGCTTTCTAAAAAACTAAAGTAAAAATAGACTATATTGGTTATGTGTGTGCAGGGTGGAAGGGATGGGATGCTATCAGTGTGTTATCACAGGTTCCGAAGACTTTTAACTGCAGAATATTTATTATTTCGGTTTATATTTTGTACATTGTATATTTTGCCCTGCTACTAAAAGATTAGCACTTTGGTGATTTGTTGTATTTAATTCATACAGTAATCGGGTGTTTGAGGTGTATCATGGTTGTTTTATTTGCTGTTCCAAAATTTTACATTTATGATTTAGTATTGAAGTGTAATTTTATTTCTGCCTCTTGGCCAGTTCCCACTTCTAGTGTCACAGTCTCAATGTGTTTATACTGGTTAAATAAAGGTTGAAAAAAGGGTATTTCATTACAGCCTAAACTAAAGGTCTTAGAAACTGTTGTGAAAGGGCTCCCTTTTTGCACTGATACCTCTTGTCAGTGGTATCATTTACAGTACTGTGTCAGTGGTCAGTTGTTTCATGCCAATTTCCCTACAAATGGTATCAAAAAACCACTAGTGTAGCACTAGCCTCGACGACCTTACAGGCGTATACAAAAGCTCAACTTATGTAACTTAGATAGCATTTTATGTAGAGATAGCACTCTATTGTGTATACGCATAGTTACATTATATTGATAGTCCACTGTTAGGTTCATAGCTTACGTATGATTCATGATGACTATTTTTTATGTATATGATGTATTACCATGTTTTTGTTCTTGCTTATTGTAAATCGCTCTGGATTAAGAGCGTCTGCTAAATGCCTAAATTATAAATTGTAGTGTTGCTGGGGCTCCATTCACACTATTTCACAACTGACAGAGCGGGGCATGGCCTAACATAACATTTACAGTTGTGAATTATTCTTCTGCTTTATTCAATTATTGTTGTGAATTATAATAGTATCACAAGGGGGTTTTAATCAAAGAGTGTTGGTGTAAATAATGTCTATGCTTGTCTGTGTTGTCATTGTTGGCAGGTGTTTGAGATGCTGGTGAACCCAGGAGACAATGTCCTGCTAGACGCCCCCACATACTCAGGAACACTTGCAGCGGTAATAGAAATCATAACTTGTCATCCTCGTTTAAGTGCATAAAGACACGCAAGCACGCACGCACGCACCCACGCACGCACCCACGCACGCACGCACTCATTATGCGGCCTTCATCAGGCTATCTTTTCTTTATAAAGATAGCCTGATGATGGCCGAAACGTTGCTGTTTCCCTATTAAAGTTGGTTCACTGCATTTGAAGACAGTGTGCGGGTGTTTGTTCTTTTTCATTGTCGGGCACTTTACCCTCTCCTATGCACCTGTCGCCTGTAGGTGTGCAAAAGCCTTGCTTTTTATTGTCCTTGACATGAAAAAGTTGGAGAACCAAGTCTGACATAGAAACATATGTTTTCCAGAAAACTGTCAGCATCTAGAAGACATTTGTAGAATGTGGTCTCTCAGGTCTCAATATGTCTCTCTCTCTCTCTCTCTCTCTCTCTTTCTCTCTCTCTCTCTGTCTCTCTCTGTCTCTCTCCCCATAGCTTCAGCCACTGGGGTGCAACATAATTAACGTCCCCAGCGACGAGCACGGCATGGTCCCTTCCGGCCTGAAGGAAGTGCTGTCTCGGTGGGACCCGTCTGAAGTTCACACTCCGGGAAGCTCCGCTCCCAGGGTCCTCTACACCATCCCCAACGGTGGGAACCCCACCGGCGCCTCCATGACAACGCAGAGGAAGAGGGAGGTGTACGAGGTAGGAGGTGTCCTCAGACGTCTCTAGATCACTGGTTTTCAACCACTGTTGTTTTTGGCAGCACATTTTTATTTTAGTTTTAGTTATTGTCTCTTGACTAGTTTTCATTTAGTTTTAGTCACATTTTAGTCACCTGGAGTGTCTTAGTGTTAGTCTAGTTTTTGTCGACTAAATCTACAGTTGATTACAGTTGTTCCTTCCACGCGTTACGTCCAACCAGGAAAACTCCCCTTCTGTCAGGTGAAAAGAAGCGGCTTGGACTCCTCATGCATAGAAGGAAGCATGAGGTCAGTCCGTTGCTCTCCCCAGGTTGGCAGAGGAAGTGTAGCGCCCAGGATTACATTAGATAATTGACACTGGGTAAGAAAATGTGTTTCAAAATTGTGGGACAAAAACCAAGCCATTTGCCCTAATCCTGCCCCATAACAAATTATGAAAATATGATTATCATTGAATATAGTCATGTAATTTGTGTGTGCAAAGACAGCGATTATGTGACTTGGCAGGGAATTTAAATCTGTGTATGTCAGTTTTCAAACAAACAAACAAATGTTTGCCCACTCGCACGCACGCATACACGCACGCACGCACGCAGGCACGCACGCACGCACGCACAATTCAGACAGAGAGACAGACGCGCACTCTTGCAAACGCAAACATGATTTCATCAGGTTTGCATCAAGGACACACACCTCTCTCCCCTCCCTCCCGCTTTCTCTTGTCCTCCCCACTCTCTATCCTCCTCTCTCTCTCTCTCTCTCTGTCTCTGTCTCTCTCTCTCTCTCTCTCTCTCTCTCTCTCTCTCTCTCTCTCCCTCCTTCCTTTCTCCATCTTTCACTCCCACCTCCCTCTTTGATCTCTCTCTCTCACTGTGTGTGTGGTAGTGCTCATTAGACCGCTGTGTGTGTTGTGGTCACATGGTGTTCGTTAACCTCCACCCTGTCTTCCTCCACCAGCTGGCCAGACAGTATGACATGCTCATCGTTGAGGACGACCCGTACTATTTCCTACAGTTTGAAAAGGTACAGTATGGCACACTGGGGTGCGACGGTTAATTGAACTAATCCGAGGACTAATAATGTCAAGGTCCATTATTTATTCAGCATTTGAGCCACGAACCACAAGTGACATTTAGCCACTCAGACCCAAAACTAAAGAATATTTAGTTGTTGTTGTTGGATAAGATTTAGATGTGGTACCATAGTAGAGATAACAGGTTGATGAAAAAAGATATATAAAAATCTACATTCTCTAATAGTGTAGACATCTTGTAAATGAAGTAATGCAGATGTTTAACAATAATCTTAACTCGTGAGAGCGTACAATGGAACCAAATCAAGAGTTAAAGATCTATAAGGGTCCATTAGCAACTTTTATTCATTATTAATTGTATTTATTAACAGTTTACGGAATTACAGTACATTTCAAATTAAGCACAACTCAATACAAAAACTGTTAACTGTGAGTGGACGATACCATAAAGCATTACACTTGTTTACAAGAGGGTCCACCGTTTTCAATTCATCATAACATTTAGAGACGTACAAATATACACTTGTATATAGCCAAAAACAGGAAATCTCCATCATTTAGCTGGGAACCACCTGGAACCCCCTCAAAAGACAAAAAAAAGTAATATGCTGTCATGACTTAATTTCATTCATTTTTGGATGCTACAGTATCAAAAGACGACAACGTACAGCTATAAGAGCAAAGATGAGAAATCTGTACTAGTCTCTGCTCTTTCAAGAGACAATTACTGCAATTTGTATTAACAAGCTTGGGCAACACGCCCTAGTCATGTTATTATTTGATATTTTATTATTAGAATATTTTTTATTATTATTATTATTTACAATCCTTAGGTTTAGCAATATTATTCATATCTTAATTTCTGTTATTTAAGCTCAACTGTGTAGCTTCTATATGGGAAGGCCACTCGATAAGGTTTTTTTTTGGCACTTCCAGCACATCATGCATGTAACGAATCTTGTTTCCTATTTGAAATATTTGCTTTCTGTATTTTTTTTATTTTACCATATTGTTGTTATTATTTTACATGTGCAAATAAACTAAACTAAACTAAAACTAAACATAGTTTAGTACACTGAACACATGATCGCTGAGTTAAAGTGTTATCCATTTCATTATTCATTAAAACCTATTTTGGGGAAATTGTTCAAATTTAGTTTTTTTTCTCCAACATTAAAGAAACAAGACGCTGTGTTTGCGAATGGACGCATTGTGAGTGTATAGATCGTCTATTTCTGCTATTTGTCATACAGTGATTTATATGGAGTTGATGCATTTAGCGTGACTGCATTTAGTATGTTAATCTTGGTTCATCTCAGTGTTGTCTGTTCTGTTGCTCTCTATAACGTGTTCCTTCCGCGCGCTACGTCCAACCGGGGAAACTCCCCCCTGTCAGGTGAAAAGAAGCAGCCTGGACGTCTCATGCATTGACTGAGGCATGAGGTTAGTCCGTTGCTCTCCCCATGTTGGCAGGAGGGAGTGTAGAGCCCAGGATTACATTAGATAATTGACACTGGGTGAAAAAATGGGTTGCAAAATGGTGGGATAAAACAGAAGTGTGTTCTGTTAATTGACAGCCCTGGGCCCCTACGTTCCTGTCCATGGATGTCGATGGAAGGATCATCAGAACAGACTCATTCTCAAAGATCCTGTCCTCAGGGTGAGTAAAGGGTTAAATCTCTCACTCTACATTTCTGTGAAGGATTCGTGTTTATGCCTAGATTAGTTTGTTTGTGTCTACTTTGAGGGTTCGTATGGGACGTGTGGGGTGGCGGTTGGAGGCTATGGGGCCATACTCGCTAACCCTAGCAACCCTGTCTGCTGCGCTCTGGGAGAACAGAGCAGCCGATTTCTTTGTTTTGATTAGGTATTCTATTACGCTCGTTTGAAGCATGGATAGAAGGCTGTTTCAAGTTTCAACCAATCAGATTGCTTCCTCGAAACGACCTGTTGTATAACGTTTGTTCTTCTGTGGGCGTGCACGTTACATGCAATAGACATTCACCTGACACGTGATTGTGAGTTAAATGTAGCTGTCGTTTGTCTTTAAGTGCATGTCATGATCTGCCGCAGATGAACAAGCAAGGGTTCCCTGAACAAGTCAGGGCCCGCCTGACCAGCTTTTACAGTTCACACAACTATTTAATTAGTTTGTGCTTCTCCCTGCACTGCAGTGCAATCCCTGGGCTCTCTCTCTGTGTGTGTGTGTGTGTGTGTGTGTGTGTGTGTGTGTGTGTGTGTGTGTGTGTGTGTGTGTGTGTGTGTGTGTGTGTGTGTGTGTGTGTGTGTGTGTGTGTGTGTGTGTGTGTGTGTGTGTGTGTGTGTGTGTGTGTGTGTGTGTGTGTGTGCGCGTGTGCGTGCGCATGGAAAAACAGGACTCGGCTCTAAGCAAAACAGGAAATAGGGAAACAAACAAGTTCGTTAATAATGCTGGCATAGTAACGAACTCTGTTTTTAGACTCTCACCCAAATAGTGGGCTTTGACATTGTCAGGAAAATAAATCTGTTAGTTATTTTGTATTTAGTTACTTATTAATAGTTTTACATTATTATTATTATTATTATTATTATTATTATTGCCTTGATACAGTATATGTTTGCTTTTGTATGTACCGGTATTTGGCCGTCATTTGTAAAGTGATTAATTAGAAGGCATACAACATTGCTAATGCTAAAATAAATGGCCAAGGACAAGATTAGCTAATAATCCGGTTACGCCAAAGTTCTACCCAAATGCGTTGCGTTCGGCATCAAAAAGTTAACCAGGGTGAATGCAACGCAACGTCGGCAGTGTAGCACTAAACAGGGAACATTCCCTGTGTTGACGCTGACACGATGGCTGCAATGGACCTTTGGCCTTACATGTACTGTAAGCCTTTCCGAGCCTAGGGCAGGACTCGGGAGTCTATCTCCTGTTTCTGTAGCGTGAGTCGTGAGGCAGCTTGATGTACAAGTACACCTCCTGGACATAAATGGTAAATGGTGCATTTATATAGCACCTTTATCCAAGGCGCTTTTACAGAGATTGTGCATTACATTCACCCATTCACACACCGATGGCAGCAGAAACCATGCAAGGCACCAACCATGCACATCGGGGTTCAGAGTCTTGCTCAAGGACACTAATTCTGGGGGAGCCAGGGTTCAAAATGGGTTCCCATCAGGCCACTCTACCCCTGAGCCACTGCCGCCCCATGACATGACATGACATGATGTACAAGTACACCCCCATGACGCTAGTAGTACAGTATGTCACAGGGAGTTACCCCCAATCCAACCCTTGATGTTGGCACTGGGTCCCATTTCTTCACAGTCTTTGGTATGACCCGGCCGGGGATCGAACCCCGACCTCCCAGTCTCAGGGCGGACACTCTAACCCACAAGGCCACTGTACTGTAGCTGTGTTAAAACAAGTATACCTCTAGGAAGTAAAAGAAAAAATGAGATAAGAAACAAACATTCTAGCAGAGTAATGGACTACTACTGGTGTGTACTATTAGTCCATATCTCTAGTAACCCATATTATGTTAGTAATCTACTCTGTATACAGTCTGTTCAGACTCTGTACCATTAGTCCGTGTGTAGAGAATTTATATAATACTTGGATGTGTGTTTGTTTTACGTTGCGTATTTCCATTGCATGGTTTTGCACTTGCGAGAGCATGCTGAACATGCTTGCGTAACCCAGAAGCTGTGCATGTGTGTAGTGTATGCATGTGCACGCCTTTGTTTTGTTCAGATGCAAACGAGCGGTGTGTTTGCACCCGCATGTGTGGTTGAATGCACAACAACATGGTGTATCTTATCTTGTGATTTCAGGTTGAGGATAGGCTTTGTGACCGGTCCCAAGCCTCTGGTGGACAGGGTGGTGCTTCATATCCAGGCCTCTACCATGCACACTAGCACCTTCACACAGGTGACTCCACCCTCTGTTTCCTTATTCATTCATGCTGCTTCCACTGAATTAGATCAACAGCGACATACCCAGCATTTTAGGGCTCATGTTGAATCTCCCTGAAGCTGTCATTTGAAAAAAAGGTACAATAGTCAAATCTAGATGGATGGAAACAGAAAATGCATTACTAGTCAGTTTGTAACTAGGTTCTTTCATTAAAACAAGTTAATAATGCATATTATAAGTATATAATAATGCAATAATAATGCGTTACATTAGCAAGCACATCGTCCTAATGTTTGTTTATTTCTGGAGTGAGCTCTGACCGTTTCCTTTTAGTGTGGACTGTAACAACAGGAAAAGTGGCTCATAGAACCTTGAACTTGTTTGGTCACTGGATGTAAATTGAGTTGCATTATTTGCACAGAGAAAACAAACACTTCTAGGAGGAATCAGACAGGAGAGAGAGAGAGCCAGTAACTCAGATAGAATTGTATGTAGACACATAGCACTCTATAGTGTGTACGTATAGTTTCATTATATAGATATTCCACTGTTAGGTTCTTAGCTTCCGTATGATCATCATTGATGATGACTATTTTTATGTATTTGATGTATTACCATGTTTTTGTTCTTGCTTACTGTAAATCGCTCTGGATTAAGAGCGTCTGCCAAATGCCTAAATTATAAATTGTAAAGAGTATAGGCCATTGAAAAAAAAATCCCCACTATACTCATGTCCAGGCATTTCTGCCTGGACACATCTTCTTCAGCTATTACTTGTGTTTTCCTTGGGTGTTCCATTTCAAGGCTTGTCAGATGATGCTAATAGCAAGTTGTTGCCAATCGTTGTCACTATTAGTAATTAAAATGTTTAAATAATATTAATAATGTCCCTTCAGGGGCACAACATCTTCACAGTCTGTTCAACAGAAAAGCACAGAACCATATAACAACATAACACAACAAATGATGTCACCAGAATATACACAAAACATCATCATCAATGAGGCAGTTTGTTGGCTGAAGTTCTGTATCTTTGGCCAGATGGCATAAGTTCAAAGTGCTAAATGTGTGATGGCCTTATTATTGTTCATGTCAGTGTTGCAATCTGGGATCCTTGCAGCAAAAAATAATAAGGAAAAAGAGAGATTAGACGTTGTGTGTATTACTATGTTCATAGAATGGGTATCATTTTTGTCTATGACTGACTGATTGTAAATCATATACAATGTCAGTCAGTCAGTCTTTGACAAAAGGTGTAGTAGTCATTTAAAAATGAGATCATGAAAGGTGAAGGGAGTTTGTAACATTCCATCACAGACAAGAATTGATCTTTTCTGTAGTTATGAGTGTTCCACAATGATGAGTGTTCATGACTTCCAGACAGCAGATCTACAAGCTTACAACACGCCACAGCAGGACAAGCATGATAAGCTTACAACAACGTGCCACAGTGCGTCACGTTGTACCTTGTCAGATGTGCTCACTCACTAACTTTATTTAGTTAGTGATGGCCGCTATATGCACACACATGCCACACATGCCACACACAGGTGTTACCGCTGATACTAAATGAAGGCTCTGTTACCATTCTGGTCTCTCTCAATGTCTCTGTCTCTCTCTCTCTCTCTATCGCTCTTTCAGCTCATGGTATCCCAGCTGCTGCATAGCTGGGGACAGGAGGGCTTTCTGAGCCACATAGATGGGTACGTGGCTTTTTTTCCTCTTCTCCTCCACACTATTACGACACTACAACCCCCGAAGGCTCTGCCCAGATAATGCACCATTCACAGCTCAGCTGACGCTGCTATGCCCGTCACAGCTCAGCTAAAGCGCTGCTAGACCAATAGGAGCTCAGCTCATGTTGGAGATCTCATGCATGTTGCACATGCATCCAGTTCACTCTCATCCAGGTGCTGCTGGACAAACAATGATTGAATTGAACTATAAAAAGACAATCCACACCTGTTGTCATCGTTTCGATCTTACTCTATCTCAATCAGGAATCTTTTTTTTGTTTTGTTTTTATTCTTTGAGTCGAGTAAGATCAAAGCGATGCCGTTATTAGACTACAAGGCTCTTATTAGTCCTATTCTGATCTCCAAGACTGCCAACCTACATTACTGTATCATGTAATGCTAAAAAACAGCTATCAAGATTTATCAATGGTTTGTATTGTTTTGACGTTTCTCTCCCTCTGCATGCTGAAGTACAGTACGTGGCCACAGCTGTCAGCTGATTCAGTGTATGTTTTGGACCAGTGTCCGTCAGCAGTGTGTGAAACACTTTGCATTCCTCTTGCAGTGTAATCGAGTTTTACAGGAAACAACGGGATGCCATGATCTCTTCCGCAGACAAGTGGCTCACAGGTCTGTATGTATGTATGGTGCACTCATAATACAACTGAATCATACTACACGTGTATATATATACTGTATGGTGCACTCATAATACAACTGAATCATACTACACGTGTATATATATACTGTATGGTGCACTCATAATACAACTGAATCATACTACACGTGTATATATATACTGTATGGTGCACTCATAATATCATAATCATAAACTGAATCATACTACACGTGTATATATATACTGTATGCTGCACTCATAATATCATAATCATAAACTGAATCATACTACACTATACTGTGTCCTCCATGTCGGGCAGAAACCTGGGCTGTCAAATTAACTGAGTTAATTGAGTTTCATTTGTGAAATGAATTAGATTACATTTTTTAACGCAATTTAATCCATGCTTGGCCGGCCCCATACATCCCATAATCGACTCTGCTCTGCTGTCGGTCAAACCACCTAACTCCAATGATGGAGATAGCTGGGGGGGGGGGGTTTCTATCATTGATTAGAATGACTTCGTCTTTCTAATCAATGATCTCCACATTAGTGGTCAAAAGCCTCCTAACTAAAGTCACCGTATCAACTTAGATCTTTTTTAAATGTTTTCTGGAAAGTTAATATTTTGGACATGCTGATTTCTGTCCGACGGCAGATGAATAATATATACTGTATATACAGTATGCTGCTGTACTCAATAAACTGAATGTGTTTTGGGCAGAAGTACTGTTGTGTTGTCACAACAGTGGGTCTTAGTACTGTTCTTTGTACTGAAGTACTGTTGTGTTGTCACAACAGTGGGTCTTAGTACTGTTCTTTGTACTGAAGTACTGTTGTGTTGTCACAACAGTGGGTCTTAGTACTGTTCTTTGTACTGAAGTACTGTTGTGTTGTCACAACAGTGGGTCTTAGTACTGTTCTTTGTACTGAAGTACTGTTGTGTTGTCACAACAGTGGGTCTTAGTACTGTTCTTAGTACTGAAGTACTGTTGTGTTGTCAGACTGCTGTGTATTGCTAAGACCTTCTGGAGAAGCTGTCATTAATCTGTCATTAAGTGCCTGTCAAAAGGTCACCGCAGGGCAGTTCTGTTGACGAAGCACTGCACCCGGACTCTAGTTTTCTTTCTTTTGTGTGCGTGCGTGCGTGCGTGTAGGTCTGGCTGAGTGGCATGTCCCATCGGCAGGCATGTTCCTTTGGATGAAACTGAAGGGCATCCCAGATACACAGCAGCTCATTATGGAGAAGGCACTGGAGAAGGAGGTCTGTAAAAAGGGCAACACATACATGCGCACGCACACACACACACACACACACACACACACACACACACACACACACACACACACACACAGACACACACACACACACACACACACACACACACACACACACACACGTACACATACAAAGATGTATATCTACCAAGGGAATTAAATAATGTATGTAGATTAGAAGTTCACAGAGGTTAAGTGCTGGCGTAAGGGCATCTATAAATAACACAGTTCTATTTTACTTTGCCTTGTCATTCTCCATTCATCACGCTTGGCGATTAAAAATGAGTCCACAGTGTGTCAATGTTCTGTCTGTCTGTCTGTCTGTCTGACTGACTCTCTTCGTCCTTCTCTTTCTGCAGCTGGGTTTCTATCAGCCTGTTTTAAAAACAACCCGAGTAGTAACACAGAAAATTTGAAAGGTTTTAAAGATGGAGTGCCATGGTTTTTTCCACCCTAAAACATGATCATCAGGTATTATTATTATTATTATTATTATATAAGGAGGAAGCTTATTATTTTCTTTAAGTGTACAGTATTTGTTCAAATGGTGGGTGGTGATCCACCTTAACTGAAGCCGCACCCACAGCTGTTGTGTTAATGATAAAGGGGGAGGGGTTAGGGGAGGGGATGATAGTATGATGTCACAATATCACTGTTTTTTCATTGGCACGTTTGACTGTCAAGGTTTTAGCCTCCAGGAAGAAACCCTAAATACAAAAGGAAGACATCATTGCACATAACAACCACACCAAGGAGTCTAATGAAGTACTGTCACCTCATAAACACGTGAAAAACTGGAGATAGTTCTTTTACAAAAATCATGGCACTGCCTGCCTTTAATGTTATATAATCATTATCACAATCTTTTTTGTGTTTTGCCTATATCATTTGGGAGACGGGGACCACTTGCTATTACCCTCATGGCCCACCGTTGGGCACTGGCCCACAGGTTGAGCACCACTGTGTTAGCAGGTGTGGGGTGACCCAGGGTGAGGCTCCCTAGCCGCCTGTGGCTGAATGGGGTGTGGGGTGACCCAGGGCGAGGCTCCCTAGCACCCTGTGGCTGAATGGGGTGTGGGGTGACCCAGGGCGAGGCTCCCTAGCACCCTGTGGCTGAATGGGGTGTGGGGTGACCCAGGGCGAGGCTCCCTAGCACCCTGTGGCTGAATGGGGTGTGGGGTGACCCAGGGCGAGGCTCCCTAGCAGCCTGTGGCTGAATGGGGTGTGGGGTGACCTAGGGCGAGGCTCCCTAGCCGCCTGTGGCTGAATGGGGTGTGGGGTGACCCAGGGCAAGGCTCCCTAGCAGCCTGTGGCTGAATGGAGTGTGGGGTGACCCAGGAAAGCAGCCATTGTGCACACAAGCACATAGATTTAGTAGCCCAGTGTTTTCCCACCCACGCAGACAGGACACACACACACACACACACACACACACACACACACACACACACACACAGTCACACACACACACACACACACACACACACACACACACACACACACACACACATACACATACACATACACATACACATACGGTACATACACATACATATACACACACACACACACACACACACACACACACACACGCACACACACTAAATCGTGCTTGCTGATTGGCCTGATGCCATGTGAAACGAACAATAGGCTTTTTACGGGGTGGCTCTCTGTAGGAGACGAGCCATCTAGGAGAAGGTATGCGTGCGTGCCTGCATCCAATGAGTTTTATTTTGTTTGAAATGTTTAACTTAAATATTGTACAATTGAAGTGAATAGCAATTCTTGTTTAATTCATTTTCATTAATAAGTGATTACATTTTGGCATATTCATTGATTCATTGAATACTTTATTAGACAGAAATGTAAACGGCACAAAAACGTACAGTGAGAGATTTGAACTAAAAGGATAAACACAAAAAAAGTCCCTGGGACTTAATTGTTTCCACTGTGGTCCTACGGTATGTATAGGGCTGGAAGGAAGCTCACAAGAGCCCTTCTGTTCTGTCTGCATAAATTTCAGTCTTACACAAGTTGAGGCTGTAATAATTACCCTAAATGGCTTCACTGAGTTGCTGGACTTTGGGCAGTAGTTCCTGGGAGGTTGACGTCTGTTTCTAATGCACCCCACTCTGGGCCTCTGTGTGTGTGTGTGTGTGTGTGTGTGTGTGTGTGTGTGTGTGTGTGTGTGTGTGTGTGTGTGTGTGTGTGTGTGTGTGTGTGTGTGTGTGTGTGTGTGTGTGTGTGTGTGTGTGTGTGTGTGTGTGTGTGTGTGTGTGTGTGTGTGTGTGTGTGTGTGTGTGTGTGTGTGTGTGTGTGTGTGTGTGTGTGTGTGTGTGTGTGTGTGTGTGTGTGTGTGTGTGTGTGTGTGTGTATGCAGGGATGTGCACACACATAGACATTTTACCCGTCTGTAAAACAACTGCCCTTTCCAGACCACGAATGCAGCATTTACTATGGTGAAAGAAATGCAAATGCCCTCCTCTCCTTTCCATGCCATGGCGGAAGCACCATTCAGGAGAATTGCTTTTTTCCGAAGTCTCCTGAACTTATTAACACAGTATTTTGCGTTGAACAAATTTGTTTAGAAATCCATGTCGTACGCCCTGAAAATAGCTGATCTACAAGCTCTCAACGCGTCGCAGTGCGACGCGTTGTGAGCTTGTAGATCGTAGATTTCGCTATTTTGGGTCCAAAAGTGCCCTCTTTACGGGATGTGTGTATGTGTCTAAAAGGTGCTGCTAGTTCCTGGAGGTGTATTCACGATCAACAGTTCTGATCCCTGTCCCTATGTCAGAGCGGCCTTCTCTTTGTCCACGCCACAACAGATCGATGAGGTAAACAACACACACACACACACACACACACACACACACACACACACACACACACACACACACACACAAGCAGCAACAACACAGACTCGTGTACTGTACTGTACTATACATTCACACTCAATAAAAATGCAGACAGACAAAAACACAAATGCAAACACACTAAGCTATACAGCAACTTTGCTGTATAGCTTAGTGTGTTTGCATTTGTGTTTTTGTCGGCTGAGTGACTTCCACGTCCATGACTGTTTCTCTTGTTTCTCACAATGTCTTTTCAACAGGCTTTCAAAAGGCTCTCCTCGCTCATCAAAGAGGCTTTGTGAGGAGCCAGAGACAAGATTGTTTTTTTTTTCAACAACATATATTTTACTGTGATACTTGGACTAAAATTATATTTTACTCCAAAATACGTACAAATGAATTTGTATGTTGAATTTTAGAAATGTTCCCAGTTTTATCAGAACTGTTAAAGGTAACCTTTAAACATTATAATTTTGCTTGCATTAGACGTAGGCTACCTTCACTTTTGTCCTGTCGAGAACCATGTATAAGAATAGAGGTAACTATAGTTACATCTATTCTTATACATGGTAAAGGGGTGATTTATCCGGCATTTGCGAATGCAATGAGGACTTACTATGAGACCTAGCAGATCATGTCTGTCTGTGTGTCTGTGTGTCTGTGTGTGTGTGTGTGTGTCCCCTTTGTGCCCATATATGGAGCTGAGTGATTTGTGAATCACTCAGCTCCATATATGGGAACAAAAGGGGCCAGGTCCACATATACAGTAACAGCGGGACGGACACACAGACAGAAAACAGACAGACAGACATGCACACACACGAGCTGCGTTCGCTTCACGCGTTTGCGCGTCTTACTTGTCCTATATTAACATAGCAACCATTACTATGGAGTGTTTGTTCATATCAGGTGTCTCCCCATCTCTCCAGCTTGTCGGTAAACAGAACATATATAGGATAAACAGCTGGAAATTGGAAGTGATTAAACAAATAAAGAGACAGAATTTTAAACTGGAACACAAGCTGATAAATGCTCTGTCTGGCGTTCTCACTGATTAGAGATATATGACATTTGTAGCCCACCTGGAAATGTATTTTCCAGCTTTTGGTGTGTGTAACCCAAACCTTGTCCCAACACAAACATTAAATGCCATTGACAATGAATGGACAATTTTGAAACACAAACATTGCGTAGAAGACAAAGGTGACGACGCAAATTCTGATAAGATCGCCCCTCACTTCACACTAGTGTGATTTTCGTTTACTGAAGAGACAGGGAGAAGCCTGTCATTGAACAAACCATGCTGCAGTGATTGCTATAGGAATATGGAACTTTACCTTTTTTTACTTTTTCACTTCCACAACAGCACATTTAAGCCTTCTAGAAAACTAAAAAAATGTTTACAAGTGAAATGTCTGCAAACATCCAGTTACTGGTACTGAATGTAATACTGTAATTGTTACGGATGCAAAAGAAAGAGAAAAAACATTGTAGTGTATACTGTAAGTACATGATGTTTTAGACATATGATAACTTGTGAAACAGGACGTTCTGCATAATGTGATTGTGCACTTCTAACGTTTGGTGCTTGTATATTTTGATGCCAATACTTTTGTACTTTCACTCATGTACATTTTAAATACCAGACTTTTACTTGTAACTGAGTATTTTTACATTGCGGTATTGATACTTTTACTTAAATAAAATGTCAGTACTTTTTCCACCACTGAGCGACAATGAACATGCTACTGTATGTTTCCCCAAACATACAGTACACTTCAGTTTGTATGTGTATGTATGAAAAGAATAAAGGTTTTGCATCTAAAAGGGGAAGAGGGACATTTATTTTGTCACTGATTATAAATTATTCTTTTTAGGCTTGAGTACTCACTAGTAGTGAAGATAATGTTCACTGTAGACAATACACAGACATAAAAGACTGATTTCCAATAGGGCTGCAACAGTACAGTAACACTAACGGTACATCACAAGTACAGTACAGCACCACTCACTTCAGACGGGTCAGATTTTTAATACAATGAAACTGATGACTGTACTCTTTTGATCACCATAGCCTCAGAGGACAGATGCAGCCAGGGGATCGAGTCCCTTCAAATTCAGGGCCCTGCCCTAGACCAGTGGATGTCACAATGTGCCGCGATGCTATTTTGAAACATTTTAACAGCATGAATCTTGGTCTAAATGTTGTATGGGCCCTATGGGGGCTATAATACTGGTCCCTGGCACAAACTATTTTCAGATGGGGGTTCACACGGTCAAATACATGAATTACATATTGGGGGTCGTTGATGTGGAAACTATAAGGCTTGAGAAGAACCACGTGCCACTTGAGAACCTAGACAACATAACAATATTGGGACCAAATAACTTTTTTAAGGGCCCTTGGAAACTTCCTGACCTGACCTTTCACCCCATGGCATGCTATTCAGCAGCAGTGCACATGTGCACGCATGCGCACAAGCTCTTCTCTAGCTAAGCAGGTTCTTATCTGTTCTGGGTAATCAACACAGCTATTAACTGTTTGCAAAGGCCCCTTTCAGGTTTTAGCTGTGGCTCCAAGGTCAATCAATAATAATCCAGTCTGTTTAATGACCAGTGTGATGAGTGAAGCATTGCTAAGAGTACTACCGGTATTCCAATTGCATTAATATGGACCCTCACAATCTTACATGTAACTGCAAGAGTGTAGGCTACATGGAACCAAATGGACCCGTCCTTTACGGACCGTACATTTGGTTCCATTATGTACACTCAGCAGGCCCCTTTTCCACCAAAATAACGTTGTTTCTAGAACTGGTTCTGTTCTAGATTCTGGGAACCTTGGTGCTTTCACGAAACCGTCCGGACGGACATTTCTTTTGGTTCCAATTCAGTTCCGAACCAACTTTTAGGCTTCTGAACCAATTCATTTTCAGTGTAAAAATGATCCGAACCAACTGGTTCCAGCCACCCCATCGAAAAGGGGCCTCAGAGTTTTTGGTGGGGTCCTTAAAATAAACAGAAGTTTGGGAACCACTGATTCAGAGTGTGTACAGCCTAGTGGGACCTGGTCCAGTTCCTTTGGGTCCACCGTCCATGGTAGCCTGACTAATAAGTCAGACTCAGATCACACTGTCGATTCGGTCTGGCTTATTAGCCAGGCTAGGTCCATGGAGGCATGGATCGAATACATAGACCTATTTGGTTCCTAACTATCAATCGTTTTATTATAGCAAGCAGGGGTAACTTAATTGGACCCCATGCACTTTTGAGAACCGCACGCACGCGGCACGCACGCACACGCACACACACACACACACACACACACACACACACACAGCTAGCGGACACAGTGAAGGATGCAACGTCGACGCTCTCAGTACTAGTGCAGTCAGTCAGTGGGGGTAGGAGAAGGAACGGGTCGACATCTTTGATGGATTTACGTTCCGTTCGTTTGTAAAGAACACGGAGAATCGCGTTCTTGTGAGTATTACATATTATTATTATTTACACGGTGTGTGTTTATGTGTGCGTCCCCCCCGCTATACGACCCAACCACAGATGTATATGAATAGGAACAGTTTAAATTAAACGTCATCTGAGGTCAGGCTAACCTGGCTAACGTTAGCCCCCCCCCCCTCCTCCATCATCATGCAGCATTTGAATATGACTAATATAATGACATGTCGTTGGTTCACTATGTCGTTATTTGTGGGGTTTAAATACATGTTAGTGTTGCGTATTTTAAAGTAAAACGTTTGTGAATTAAGCTTACGGTTGGGTGGAACGGGCCACTGTTACACCGTAGTAGGTGACCCGACGAAATGTGTTGATGACTGTGTAGACGAAGCAGACTTTGGTTATTTTTCGACGATGACTCCAAACCAAAAGGTCTCAATCTGTGCTTTGTTTGTTTATTGGAGTTACTGTAGTTTACAGACCAGTCAAACTCACACGGTTTGATAGCACTGGCGATCGTAACGTGTTATATCAGCTTACATTTTACAAACGCATTGTTTTCATGTGGAATGTGTAGGCAGTTTACTACTAGGCTATTTAACCTTTTCAGATCTAACGTGATGCTGTGTGGTGTCGGGTCGACTAGGACATTTATGAGGACCATTTTTATTTGGCATTTGAGCCACGGACCACCATTTGATGATTATTTTTAACTAAAAGGCCTAAAACTTATGTTGTTGTAGAGACAACAGGCCAAACGTTAATGAAAATAACAATTATTCTAATTATTTTATATTGTGGAGATTTCTTGTAATGCAGATACCCAGACATCACAGCGATGCTGCCGCGCTGTTTAACAATAACAATAAAAACAATAAGCGTAAAATGAAACCATAATGGACCCGTCACCCGTGTAAGATCGAATAAGGGTCCATTTGGTTACCGACTCTCCATCATTTAGCTGGGGGGACCACCGGCTGGAAGTTGATCAAGTACAGTTACAACTTAACTGGTCTAGGATGTTGACACAGTTTGACAGCTACTACGCTACGGCAATGTGAAGAAAATTGCACCATCGCATCGGGGAGTCTGATACATTTGACGAGTCACCGGTTTCTGTGCAACACCGCCACTATGTCACCGACTGTGACCGACACCGTTATGGTCGAAAAGCTCCGATCGATGATGACAGACACTGTTCCATATTGTCTGGTCTCACTTTAGGACGGTGCCCGACCGTAGTTTGCGAACTGGATGGGGCAAAATTAAGACAAAGTATATACCGGTATTTATTTATCCGCGTATTTAATTAGCCAGGTTCGTCACAACGTGTGTTCTCTTTTTTTAAACACATTTCCACGAAGGAAAGAAGGAACGGGTGCCGTTCTCCGTTCCAGAGGATAGACGGATCCCCACCACTGACTCCGTTATTTTCTCACTACAAACAACAACTACCGTTAATTCGGTTAATTGTTGTTCTTGTTGCATGTGCAGATCAAAGAACAATAAAGAATAGATGTAGGCTATATGATATTAATAACACGGAATCTATATGCACACGTTTTAAAGGCAATGTTGTTGTGTACTACAATATCATGGAATGCATTGCAAATGTGCAACCGAACCCCATTTGACATTTGAGACGAAACAAAGGAGGTGTTGTCGGAGCTGCATGAAATGTGAATGAAAACGTAGGCCTGGCTATTATCTCATGCCATGGAATATCCATAAAATTGACCCGATAACATTTACAATTATATATGTGGCTTCCGATGCTATAGTGCAGCATCGGAAGCCACATATATGTAGTGTACAGTGTAGTGTAATGTGAAGTGTACAGTACAATACATACAAGGTCTGCTAAAAGGATGAAAACACAAAACAGAAAAGCCTTTCGGCTTGTTTCCATCTAAAACATTAATGGCAGACAAATATACACAATACTATGCAAAAAACATATTATAATCGAGTGGTTTTCAACCAGTGGTCTGGGGACCACTGGTTGAAAAGGTTTGAGGGGTTTCCAGGTGGTCCCCAACTAAATGATGGAGAGTTGGGTAACCAAATGAAATGGACCCTTACAAATCTGCATTGTAAGGGTCTCATTTACATGAAGTGTACACAATTAGAGAATGTAGAATAATTGTTATTTTGATCAACGCTTGCCTGTTATCTTCTTATCCAATAACGAATATTCTTTAGTTTTGGGTCTGAGGGGCTAAATGTCATCAAATGGTGGTTCGTGGCTCAAATGCAGAATAAATAATGGGCCTTGATATGGAAAAGAAACACTGATATAAACGAGTGGTCACTGGTGACGTAGCTCGTATCAGCTGCTCAGCACCAGAGTCATCTAGTAAGAGAGTGGCGAGGCGACACTAGCTTTGACTCTCATTGTAACAATGGAATGCGGAAGTGCTCATTCTATCTCAATGGGATAGTTCCAGCCATAGGAGCAATGTTTGGAACTATAGCCCATAGGCACTCGCTTTGCGGCGAGATCAAAGCGTGTCGCTACTCTACACTCTGCTCAGCACTAAGTAGGCCTACCAAGCACGACTTTATTCCACCTTCATTATTCAATCGCCATTTGCCAATTAACGTGCACATTGTTTTTTCCTTTTCAGTGACATGATTCGATCCACACGGCAGAGTACCAAATTGCCTTCCTACATCAGCAGCAGCGGCACTGTCCAGAGGTAGTCAGTGGAATGACAAAGTCTGGTCCCTTTGGGTGACAACACGCTGACAGACAGAGAGAACAATGCACATGGCTGGCAAATGCTGCATTTGGATCCTCGTGTCCCTCCTTGCCACTCACACCGCGGGGGCCTTCTCGCTGGCTTTGGATGGGAACCGCACGGAAAATGCCACCGCCGCTGTCGTGGCAGATGGCGGATTTGTCCCTGCGGTGTACACTAAAATAAGCCAGATCATCGCCCGGGAGGGGAACTCGGCGCTGATTGATTGCAATGTCACCGGAGACCCGTACCCGGACATACAGTGGTTCAACTCCCACGGACTCCGGTTGGACACCGAGACGAGTAAGTCTCCTCTCTGTGTCACTTAGTTGAAACCTAAGTATCTCTGGGTCACAGCCAGGCAGCAACAATGCTAGACTCTCATTCTGTGACTCCATTATTTAACAGTTAACACCTACCTATCCAAAACAGAATGTTGCCCTATTTGCTAGCATTTTAACGACAAAAAGCCATCCCACTGTAATGAGTCAGAAATATCATCATCCAGTTCGGTGTTCGGCCAGCCGTGTTTCAGTCTGTATTACTTCATCCCTAGACTTGGGGGCGTAACAATCACACAAAAGTAGTTAGAAATAGAATAAAACATGGTTACTTGTCACTACCAGTAGTGGAAAAACTACTAAATGTTTGTGTTACAATTACTTACAAGTGAAAGTCTGGAATTAAAACAAACATATCGTTATTTAAGTGTACTTAAAGCACCAAAATGGAAAGTAGTCAAAGCAGAATGTCCCATAGTTTTCAAATCTATATACTATGAAAATAGCAGATGTACAAGCTCACAATGCGTTGCGACACATACACACAGGTTGTAGATCGGCTATTTTCAAATGGCCGAAATGTGTATATAGCCATTAGCCAGTGGGTAATGTATGTCTTATATAGGTTGTTAATCCGGCAGTTTCTAAATGCTGGGGACCCATACTCGACATTTCTAACATAAAACTTTAGGGTACTCAAAAAGCCGGGGTTCACATTCTGGCAAGTGGACTATGATATTGGCCTGAATAATCAAAAAGATTTCCTTTGAAATATGTTGGCCTAACAAAGAGAGACAATTTGATAAGGTTTGGCTGCCCCTCGTCCGTTATTTGAGTAGAAACAATTAATAGACCGGATACCACTGATGTGGTTCACTGTAGTGTATACCATTTTCCATGAGCATTTCATTTTACTAATTTTATTCTATAGTATGCGGTGTCACTGAGCAGTATGGCTGGGAGGGATTGAGTGTTTTCTTCATTTTTTTCATTACACTAATCCCCAATGTACACACGTTCTGAATGGCCCTGCCGATATATTCAGTAGCGCAGCTCGGAATCTGTTCTTCTTGAGAGGTTATACGGGTACAACTAGCAGCAGATAAACCAACAAAACGTCACACATTCAATCACACGTGTATCATCCAATGATAACGAATAGGGCGACATTCAAAACGTAGTTGAGACTTAGGGTCAGTTTGATTCAAACTGTTCCCGAATACGATTGCTTGGTCCCCGCTGACCATGATTCACATTGGCCTTGATTCTTCCGCACCCGAGTACACGTCATTCAACTGTATTCAATGCTTTCACGTTGCAGCGATCTGTATCCGAGTACACTTCGACATTTCGTTCTTATGCATTTTATGTATCTGCTGAATGACAATAAAGCTATCTATCTCTCTCTACTTCAATCGGTCCCGAGACTATACCTCCATGTGGTCCCACTCCCGGGAACGATTGGGTGATCCGCTACGCAGCATTCACACTAACCACATCTGCTTAGTGGTCCCGAGAGAGAACCCAGGACCATAGTGTGAATCTGCCCTTACATTCGCCCTTACATCCTAATCCTTACAAGTGCTTATTATGTGTCTAGTGGTAGTAGTGCTCATAGTAGGCCATCACTGCTCCAACGGGTCGTCTTCAAACACCATCTGTTCTCTATCACGCTGTGAGGAGATTATAGCTGGAGGGGCTAGTCATGTTCTAGTGGTGATGAGGACTGCAGTGTGGTACTTTGGTTTCATTGACCGTGTTGATTATGGCTCGAGGTTAATAATGGTGTGGGCGAGCGCAATGCAGTGCAGAGTGCCGGCCGGGGGAAGAAAATGATTTGATCACAACAAGTAGGGCTGTTAGTATTACAAGATTTAAGTTGACGATAATTGTGACTGAGGATTTAATTGTGTTTTTGGCATAGAACAGCAGTGGAACATACTATACAGTACATTTAATTTTGGTTTGCCTTTTAGGATTAGTAATCATAAATTGATATAGCTGATCTACTAACTTACAAGCATGTAAGCTTGTAGATCTGCTATTTATTACGTTTCTTTTTACATTTTGACGATTATGCAAAATAATTGTGATTATCTCAAATAATTGCGATTATAATATAACCAGCCATAGCAGAACTCCAATGTTGTGTAAGCTGTTGTGTGAACCATTCTGCTATGGCTGGTTATGTAACTGGAGAAATTGTATAACGCACGCAATAAAATGTACCAATACTCTTGCTTTATGGAACTTGACTCGTTGAATGACTTCACAGTATAGTATACCTAACCACACGTCCTAAAAAAACAAGCTTTCAGTAACGCCTTATGCTGCTGCGTTAAAATTGGCAGCGACAAAAGCTACGGAACGACCAAGCATTGTCAGCCCCACTGTTGCAGAGTTGCTTGAGACTCGCTGTCTCACAGCAACGAGAGAGAGAACAATATAAAGGAAACTATAAAGACTTGGATTTCCCCCATGATGACTATGGAGAGTGAATGGGAGTGGAAGGTGAAACAAAAACATAATGATTGACGCTTTACTGTGTGATTTTTAAGCCCTGAATAAAGTTGAAGGAGAAGCCAGATCAACTTAAATTTGTAGCTTGTTGTAGTGGCCCTGAAAAGGTGCAGGCAACTGGCGTCAGTTTGTGTCTTCGTGACGCTGGCTTCCATTATATAAACTAGAGCGGTGCCCGTTGAGCACTAGTGGCCCACTTGGAACGATGCAAGAACATATTTGTGATATCAGAACAGGCCAGCTCCATATATGGGGCCTGGGCAGAGGCCTTTTGTGGTTCTGGTCTGGACAACCGTGGGTCCGACCGACTCGACATGGGGCACTGCACTCCCTGTGGGGGGTGTGGAACGCATGTGTCGAATTTGAAGTCGGTGGGGCGAACAGTTCTCAAATTACGTGGATTACAGACGTGCACACGTATGTACACACAGATACATCTCATACTGCTTTTCAAGCAGCATTTATACTGGTATCAATAATTGGTACCCCGCAACCACCCACTGTAAAACCATATTAATTCATAGCCCACTGTGTAAACCTGCTAGGTTTTCCACAGATTATCTTTTGCTTTGCTTTGTTGTGATACCTGCAGGCTGTGAGCTGAGCCAGTTTGAGCTGGCCTGCTGAAACCTGCCATCAAGCCAGAGAAGCTCCACAGTTATTATTATAACTGACGGTGCAAGCACCTACCGCCTACTCACAGCTCACACCCGCACACAACCGCATAGATCATCGCCCCCTTTCAGAATGACGAGGGCACCAGGAAATAATTCCCCATTCATTTTTGAGTGGTACAACCACTCATTCCAAGGAACAGCTATGTCCCTATGGGGCCTATGTCCCTATGTTTATAGTATTAAAAGGATAGAGACTGAACCGGAGCGATGCCCCCCGCTATTCATTTCAGTGGAAGTTTTGAAGCACCCGGAAGAACCGTCTACTTCCGCATTTGGTGTCCAAAATCCGGAAGTGCAAACGAGCGCTCAATGTTAAAGCCCAGATGCACAGGGTTTCCTCGCCATAACTCCATGGGTCAGGCTGCAGTCCGCAGTCTTACCACTGGGGCCGAGCGCCTCGACATTGGAGAGCTTCACTGGGGGCTTGGTGCCAACATGCTTAGAGTGCCTGTTACACTGTTACACCACTCACTTTAGACCGGTCTGATTTTCCCCATACATAGATGTTTCTAAAAGTATTTATTTAAAGTTATTTAAGCCTCTGACCATCCTCTGACAAAGCCAACAGCCGAGTTGACAAATCATGACAATATATGTATATTCATTTGCTTAAATGTATTTAAATAAATACTTTTAGAAACGTCTATGGGAAAAATGAATGGGGAATTATTTCCTGGTGCCCTTGTCGCCCTGAAAGGGATAGCCCAGTACCTTTTCGTTTAGACAGAACAGTGTTATTAGTGAGCCATTTTGTTTGCTTATTTTGGAATGTGTATCTGTGCCGTGGCCACAATAAGCAGACGTTCACTCACTAATGTGGACAGTCTGCACTCTGCACACAGCTGTACAAACTGTGCTAGTGTCAACCTGCCGTGGCACGCACACACACTCTGGTCTGGTGGTGCATCATGTGACTAATTCCTCTTGGAATTAGTCTCTGGTGAGTTTTGTTTAGGAAAGCTTTGTGTTTAACATATTATGAAATTGGGCTGTAATGTAACGAAGTGTCTCACTTCCGTTCATATTATCGGATATGGGAGAATTGCTCATTGGATATAGTCTCCATACATGGGGATATTCAACTAGGACGTCAGGCTATATGACGCATCCGACTAGCACGTTGGGTTATATGACATATGACATGTCTAGTATGACAATCCCTATATTAGTCTCTATATTAACCTCTACCAGACCTAGTGCTGATATCAGATCGATGTGGTAGAACCCATATGGATAGATCTTATTGGCCCAGTCATCGTGACAAAGCATAGTTGGATAATGCATAATAAGAGGTCTGCTCAAGGCAGAACGCAGGAAGCGAAGCATCCTGGTTTTAAGTTCTAATTGGACACCACTGCAGCGAGTTCTAACCTAAGCAACCAGCGTCAGAGCTATGAGCTATTTTGTTTTATATATATATGATAAACGCATAAATAATAGTACTGCAGTGCGGGTGCTTCAATCACAGGATGAGGTGGAGCTGTTTAAAATGAGACCTTTTTGTAAAAAAAAAACGGTGGATTTCCAGTTTCGATCTCCTCCAGGGCTGCTAAACTGATCATATATATTGCTTGTATTTAGGGCTGCTAGCCCGCTACAATTGATTACATTCTGAGCGATTATTCTATTGTATTCTATTTCTATCTATTCTATATCGGCCAACCGTATATCTGTATTACTTCATCCCTAGACTCGGCGACGTAACAAGTGTTACACAAAAGTAGTGAAAATAGCAGATCTACAGTACAAACTCACAGAGCGTCACAACCTATGTGAGCTTTTAGATCGTCTGTTTTCACTACCGGTATTTCAAAATGTTAAAAAAAAAAGATTACAAAAAAGGAACTGTTTTGGAGATGCAAGGTTTCCACCGAACAGCGACAATATTGAAGGTTTGCTGAATAATCAGAGCGGTATATTGTATCCCAAAGTGGTCTTGTAGTTGTAATATGGCAGTTGGCTATTTTACCTCACCATTCCTCGCCAACACATTTGGGTACACTTTCCCTCTTTTGTTCAGTGGACCTCCCCGTACAGACAGTCCACTGCTTGGTGCTTGCAGAGCCACTTAACCTGTTTAAATATTAAACGCTGCATGGGGAAGGATGATCAAGGTGACTGTGCTCTGTGTTCCTCGGTTTAAAACTCCCATGTCCTCATAATTTCCTCAAATGGTGACGCTAAATGGGGGCAGTTGAATGAATATAGCTTGTTTTTAACAAAACTACGCTGTCTGGGAACAGAAAGCAGAGAGAGAAATATTTTCATAAACCCTAATCTTAGACTAAACTGTAATGGATTTTGTTAGATGGCATTCATTCCGGGTCGGGTGTTCTCTTCTCATAGGTTGCGGAAGAGCTAAATTCTATTTTTTTTAATTTCTTTTAGCGAAAATGTGTGCATCAAATCTTTGCTTTACGAAAAAAAAATAGGATTTAGAAGACATTTTTAGAATCCTCGGGTCTTAATAGTTCAACAACATTAATCTCAAAGAGCTCCAACAAGTGTACATTTAAGAGTTAACAGTTGTCGGAATCAGCAGGCAGGTTCAGCTCACACTTTAGGTGAGACACCCTTCAATAGAACCACTCAATGGATTATACGTTGCAGCTTGGCTTCCAGGCCTTTTCATGTAACAGCTGTGAGGCAAAAACATAATCCATTTCCATGAAGTTGTCAGATTCCATAAATAAACGGAGTTATGACCTGTGTGCGCGTGTGTGCAATAGCACAGCGTAAGCAGGTTTATCAGAATAGCTGAACACACAAAAATGGCAGCGTACTAACATTGGTCTGTTTCCACTGCAGTCACATAAGCTTACTTTGGCAGAGATTAAAATAGGGTGCATTTTGGCATCCCAAAATGTAGTTTATAGTTAAGGGACGCAATAAAACAATGACCTGACCTCTGCATCCACGGGATGCACTACTGTACTCGGCATGTACAGTAATGTCGTTGAAGTGGGACTTAATGTCCCTGGGACTCATCTAAAAGACCATCCCTGCATCCCGGGACTCATTACATTGAAAACCTATTTACATCACTGCTTTGGTAGTGCTGGCGAATTAATCCAATCCGAATTAATTAAGTTCTTTAAAAGGCAAATCTTTAGTGGATTGCAAAATTCAAATTTGACACATTGATCGACATGGCTAATTTAAGTACTTTTACATTTACCAGCATTTGGGCTGGTGACTAGACTAGGGTGAATGGATAATATGTTCTGGTACTCATTTGGGCTGGTGACTAGATTTAAAGGTGAATAATAATATGTTCTGGTACTCATGTCTTCCATCTCTGTGTTTTTGGGCTGGGCTGGTGACTAGACTTAAAGGTGAATGATAAAGGTTCTGGTACTCATGTCTTCCATCTCTGTGTTTTTCATTTGGGCTGGTGACTAGACTTAAAGGTGAATGATAAAGGTTCTGGTGCTCATGTCTTCCATCTCTGTGTTTTTCATTTGGGCTGGTGACTAGACTTAAAGGTGAATGATAAAAGTTCTGGTACTCATGTCTTCCATCTCTGTGTTTTTCATTTGGGCTGGTGACTAGACTTAAAGGTGAATGATAAAGGTTCTGGTGCTCATGTCTTCCATCTCTGTGTTTTTCTCAGATGACAAGTGGTGGCTGCTGGAGAACGGCGTGCTCAACATCACCAACATCGAGTTCGCCGACCGCGGCAAGTACACGTGCATGGCCACCAACGTGCACGGCAGCTCCAACTGCACGGTGACGCTGCGCGTGGTCTTCCTGAAGGGCGACATGGGCATCTACTACGTGGTGGTGTGCCTCATCACCTTCACCATCATCATGGCGCTCAACATAACACGCCTCTGCATGATGAGCAGCCACCTGAAGAAGACGGAGAAGGCCATCAACGACTTCTTCCGCACCGAGGGCGCAGAGAAGCTGCAGAAGGCCTTCGAGATCGCCAAGCGCATCCCCATCATCACGTCGGCCAAGACGCTGGAGCTGGCCAAGGTCACGCAGTTCAAGACCATGGAGTTTGCACGCTACATCGAGGAGCTGGCGCGCAGCATCCCGCTGCCGCCGCTCATCATGAACTGCCGCACGCTCATGGAAGAGATCCTGGAGGTGGTGGGCGTGGAGGAGATGAGGCACACCTTCGTGAGGCACATCCCCGAGGGCCACCTGGAGGTGGCGTGCATCGGCAGGATGGCCAGCATCCAGGGAGCCGGGGACGTCTTCACGATCCTGCAGGAGAGGGAGAGGGAGAGGGAGCAGCGCGAGAGAGAGAACCGCAGCGAGTCGCCCGCGGCCGATTCGGATAACTCGTCGCTGCACGAGCAGCCCCAGCACATCGCCATCCAGGTGTCAGTGCACCTCCCGCTGGCCGTCGGCGAGTACAGCGGCATTGATGCCCCATCTCAGCTAGATGCTGGGCCTTCCTCCCCTCCACCCATGGCCACGCTCCATCTCCAGGAGGAACCCATGCTGAAAGAAGAAGAAGAAGAGGAGGAGGAGGAGGAGAAGAAGGTGGTGGAGGAGGAGGAGGAGGAGGAGAAGGTGGTGGTGGAGGAGGAGAAGAAGGAGGAGGAGGAGAAGAAGGAGGAGAAGAAGGAGGAGGAGGAGGAGAAGGAGGAGGAGAAAGAGGAGCAAGAGGAAGGACAAGCTTCCAAACAGGTGGAGCCAGAGGAGCCGGAGGCGACCAACAAACTTCCCCCTTGCCAGGTCATATACGAGAGCCATGTGTAACCAACAAAACAATCGAGACTACAATCACGACTACCAACCCTGGAACGACGGTCAATCGTCCTGCTATGCATTTCTTTTGTCGGGGAAAATACAAAATAACGGTCAAGAACCTAGTCTTTATTATGCTTTAAATATATAATTTAACCGGTATTAAACTCTTTCTGAATGGAGCAGTCTCCTGTTACAGTAGCTAATAAACAGTGTTGGGGAAGTTACTTTGAAAGCGTAGCTTGTAAAGCTACAAGTAGCTCACCATGGCAGTAGCTTGATCAAGCTACATAGCTACCCCTGGAGAAATGTAGCTTGTAAAGCTACAGCTACATGGAAAAAGTAGCTCAGCTACTTTTTATTTTTCAGCGTTAAATTGAGAATGTACATGCAGTGCATATGAAACAAAATATAATAACCTACAAAAAAGTCACATGCCACGATGCCAGCTGAAATATGCCTCTCAACGGTTTTGTATAAAAAAGACTTAGAGACTTACACAAATAAAAGAGGATCTGTTGAGGATACTGTGTGTTATACATGGCATTTGATCGTCAATGTTAACACATCTTAACTGTAAAAAAAGAGACCCTTGTATAATGAGATAACTACACCTACATTATAACTAAACAACTGTTACATGATGACATTTGATCGTCAACATTTGAAGACCCCTGTTCTAGACAGATTTTCCCCCATTAAAGAAAGGATAAAACAATTAGAGGCATAGCTGTTGGCTTGTCAAGAGCTGACATGCCCTCAAAGCAATCAGAAAAAGGAACAGTCCTTGATTTTTCAAAGGGGGTTCTAGTACAAGAATTAACACAGCAACCAATGGTCAAAATGAATATATTTATTTCATGTTATTGCCCAAAATTGTAGCTTGTAACTTGAGTAGCTAAGCTACCAAAAATGACCCAAAAAGTAGCTGAGCTACTTGACGAGGTACACCAATATGAATGTAGCTAAGCTACCACAAGCTACAGCAAAATGTAGCTAAGCTACGTAGCTCAGCTACATGTAGCTTAATACTCCCCAACACTGCTAATAAATCTGCCGTTCTCATACTTTCATCTTTGAATGTACTGTTGAAAGAGGGAAATCACCATCATATTAATGTAAAACGCAAAGAATTGTAAAAGGGGCCCTTTTATCCTTTGATATTTTACATAACAGACTATTAGTGAGTTACTTCACAATTTTCCTTTACTACTTTTGCCAGTTTAGTGTTTGTTTTGTTTCTTACAGTACTAGGGTAGGGTTTATACCAGGGGTTCTCAACGTTTTTGGCTGGGGACCCCCGAAAATACTTTGGCCTTGTCTCCCGACCACCGCCCCGCCCCCCTCCACACCCCCAATACAAATTGGCCGCTACAATAACCTGAATCATAAATACTTAAACCAGATATAATCATTAAGGAAGGTTTATGCATGCACTATGTGTACTATGTAAACTCTAAATGTCCATTTTCCAGCCATTCAGTTGCAAAAATAATAATAATTTCGTGATCCCCCCCCCCCCCCCCCCCCCAAGGGGTCCAGGTTGAGAACCCCTGGTTTATACAATCAGTTATCTGCCTCAACCTGGTCTTTATTCCATTTCTGGACAATGAAAGCCACGTCACTTTATGTTGTTCCCTCAACAGTTCCCATTCAACTGCTGTTACAACCAACCCATCCGCTCTTATTGTAAAAGGATCTGCTTAATACCTTAAAAAAAGATGCATGCTGGACTGGGGGGAAAATAAATTAAGCCTGATTTGAAAGTAGATGGTCCATGATCATGTCATGATTGTATGACCTACCTATATACAAAAATCTTAACAAACCAGGTAAATCTATGTATGTATTTGGGTCAGATGATAGTAACCTTCAACTTTATTATGGCATATGTTAGCCACCGTTGCTCACATTTATTTACCATTTACTTATTTTGAGAGTATTATTATTATATTGTGACCCATTGTGGTGTAATTCCGAACCATGCACAGCTAATTTCATTTTCTTTATCTTATTCAGCCTATTGTGTTCTTTTGGACCACGTTATTATATTCCTCTATGAAAGATGTCCCTGTACTTTTCTACATCCCGTCCAGGCTGGGAGACGAACACCAGTTGCCTACCAAACGCTGTCAAATTTAACCTGTGGCTGTTTTGTGTACCAGGCGGCAGCTACTGTGGCAGGTAACCACCATTTGCCAGCGCAGCTCGATTCTACAAGCGATTGGTAAAAAAAAATACAAAGAAGTGAATTTGGGGATGTACCAGTCGTTATGGTCAAGTGAATTGAAAAGGCTACATCTCCTTCCTTGATGATGTCCTCATTTTTCACGTTTCCTGTGTTAATAATTCCCTTGAAAGCCTGATCTACTTGCTTTTGCAGAGGCATTAAGTACAAAATACCATGCATTCTGCTGCATGTGACGGGAGAGATGTATTTCACGCTAGTCGTAAAGACTATTAAGGACTTAATATTTTTTTTCCCTCTTCCTCTGCTTGGCTAACCAGTCCAGTCTGTCATGGGGGGAGATAGCCCTGGTCCAGTTCTTACAGCAAGTCTCTCTCTGAGACTCGCCGTAAGCACTGGACCAGGGTTAGGGGGAGAGAGATAGAGAGAGAGAGAAACTGGACATTGTTCTGCTTTACATGGTGCCTCTTTTTGTAGTGGAATAAAAACAAACTGCTGTGTAACCATGGTTTCACTGCTGTTAATCGTAACAATGACTGTGTGTGTGTGTGTGTGTGTGTGTGTGTTTGTGTCATATGATCAGTGTGCTTGCTTGTACATCACTATGATACTATCACTCTATAAGTCTATATACTGTGGGAGGTCGGGTGGGAAATACAACTCAGAGTGCAGTTTCAGGGGTTAGACACACGATGGCGCCCCTTGCTTTATTTCTCCAACTGGTTCAAACAAAGTCAGTTTTCACAAACAGAACGCAGACAGTAATATTCTTTGCATGAGGTCCCGGTTCCGAGGCGGGAGTCGTCACTGCAGAGGATGAGAGGGGATGTTAGCATACGGTCAGAGCACAAGGTAAGTACAAAGTTGGGGCCTGAGACACCCGGTCTAGGCAGTCTACCAACTAGACCTTTGTATAACTCTTTCTCTTCTTCTTTTCCAGGTTCCAGAGGAGGCCAGGAGGCTCCCCCGGAGGTAGGTAAGGGGGTGCGTATCTTTCTCTATCCACAAGGCACAGAAGAGTACTTTAGAGTAGAAGTACTCGGATACGGGGTGGTGAGTAATTAGAGTAAAAGTACTTGGTATGGTACCGGGCGGGGATGGTACGGAGGGCCCCTTAGGCTCGGCCGACAGGGAGATACACAAGCATTTATATTCTTATTTCTCTCTATCTACTGGGTGGCCGTGTCGGTACGACAACGGCAGTCAGAGGGTTAACACAAAATAAGCGCTCTAGTTTCTAACGGTCTTCTTTCACCGGGCCTGGCGGAGCAAGCCAACTTAAAGTCTCTTCAAAGGGTGAAATAAACATAACACGGGCCTGTCTTCTTTCACAGGGTGGACGTGACACTTTATCTAGAGCCTGCTAGCTTCCATTAGTCTCTACGGGGTTATCTTCATTCAACAATCTTCAGTGTACAACACCACGGTGACACTCTTCATTCACAGTCTTCATTTAGCATCGACAGGGTGACTTCCTTCATTCACAATCTTCGTTATTATCCTTAGCTGCTCATTTGCCACTATGAGTGCCTCTTCTTAATAACACGGGTGATAGATAGTGAACGGTTTGTCTTACTGCGACCTTATGGAGCTGTGGAGCTGCCGTTTCCATATGGGGGTCCCGTCTTCCGCACTCGTTCCCGATACGAGCCAGGTGGGTCTCCAGTATGCATGCGGCTCTCCGTGTATACTTGTCTATGGGGGGCACACGCTCCTGCGTGTGCTTCCAGCCCCACTCCTACAAGCCTGGTGATGTGAGAATATAAGAGAGCAATTGAGTGGTGATACAAACGATCAAACAATAAACATAGTCCATACGTGAGAGTCCATAAGTGAGAGGAGTGTGGACTTACCATCCAACGCCGAGTGGACGGCATATGCTGCGCGAGCGTCTGTGTGTAGCAGGGATCTGATACTGCTAGGTGCGCAGGTTGTTTATAAAGGGCGCGGCTGACAGGCTGCGGCTGTCCTTAATTGCTAACCAGGGCGGCGGCCGGAATGAGGCGCAGCTGATTTAGAATTGCTCTGGGATAGTAGACTGAGTCTATGACACGGCCGTGGGCGTGCCTGGTTGTCATGGTAACGCGCCCCTCCCCCTGAGGTGAGACCTGACACACTCCACACACTCCCCCCCTAAGTTTCTTGCTACCGCAAGGAGCTTGACTACTTCCCTCGTCTTCGTACAGTCTTGAGAGCGCGTCCGCGTGTTTCATCTTGGTCCCGGGCCGGTGCTCTATCTCGAACTTGTAGCTCTGGAGCTCGACGAACCAGCGGGTGACGCGGTCGTTGCGGTCTTTGTTCGCCGCCATCCACTTGAGTGGCGCGTGGTCGGTCACGAGGGTGAACTGTCTGCCCCATAAGTAGTACCGGAGGTGGTGGATGGCCCATTTCACGGCCAGACACTCCTTCTCGACAGTGGAGTAGTTCCGCTCGTGCTTCAGCAGCTTCCTGCTGATGTACAGAACGGGATGCTCATCTCCGTCTACCGGCTGGGACAGGACAGCGCCGACCCCGGTGTTGGACGCATCCGTGGAGAGGATGAAGGGCCTTGTGAAGTCCGGCGCCACGAGCACCGGCTCGCTGCACAGGGCGGTCTTCAACGTGCGAAAGGCTTCGTCCGCCTCGTCCGTCCACTGGACGTGGTGGGGAAGGTTCTTCTTGGTCAAGTCGTGGAGGGGGGCCGCGATCGTGGCGAAGTTCTGGACGAACTTCTGGTAATAGGCGATCAGGCCGAGGAAGGACTTGACCTGCTTCTTGGTCACCGGGCGTGGCCAGGTCTGGATCTTCTCCACCTTCCTCGTCTGTGGTCGGATGCACCCTCGGCCGATGGTGTAGCCGAGGTAGTCCGTCTCGGTCCAACCAATGCGGCACTTCTTTGCGTTGGCGGTCAGGCCGGCCGCCCGTAGGGTGGCTAGGACTGTGTCGACCCGCTCCAGGTGCTGTCCCCAGGTGGCGCTGTGGATGATTACATCGTCCAGGTAGGCCGCCGCGAAGGCCTGGTGGGGTCGCAGTATCCGGTCCATCAGCCGTTGGAACGTGGCGGGGGCCCCGTGTACTCCGAAGGGCATCACTCGGTACTGGAAGAGTCCATCGGGAGTGATGAAGGCCGTCTTCTGCTTGGCTCTCTCCGTGAGGGGAACCTGCCAGTACCCTTTCGTCAGGTCGAGGGTACTGATGAACCGGGCGGGCCCCAGCCGGTCAATCAGCTCATCGACGCGGGCCATGGGATACGCGTCGAACACGGAGATCTCATTTAACTTCCGGAAGTCATTGCAGAAGCGGAGTGTGCCGTCGGGTTTGGGGACAATCACGATCGGGCTCGACCAGGCACTGTGGGACTCCTCGATGACCCCCAGCTCGAGCATCTTCTGGACCTCTTCTCTGATTGCCTTCCTTCGTGCCTCCGGGATCCGTAGTCTCACTACCTGGCCGTTAGGGGTGTCGATGTCATGCTTTAGCACGGAGGTGTGGCCCGGTAACTCTGAGAACACGTCGCGGTTCTGATCGAGTAGCTCCCGCAAGTCCTGTGTCTGCTGGGGCGTCAGACCCTCACCAAGGGCCACGGCCGGGGCCTGCGGGGAGACAAAGGTTACTAAAGCGGGTAGGGGCACTTCCTCCGGCGTATGCCACCGTTTCAGTATGTTCACGTGGTAGATCTGGTGTCCGCGTCTTCTGCCTGGCTGACTCACCCGGTAGTTCACGTCTCCTTTCCTCTCTACGACTTCATACGGGCCCTTCCATCGGGCCAGGAACTTACATTCGCTGGTGGGGACCAACACCAGCACTTTATCGCCGGGGGCGAACTCTCGGATCTTGGCCCCCTTATTGTAGGTGCGCGCCTGGGCCGTCTGGGCTGCGGCCATGTGCTCTCTTACGATGGGCCAGATGCGTTTGGCGCGCTCCTGGAGCGCGTCGACGTGTTCGATGACGCTGCGGAGGGGGGACGGCTGGCTCTCCCAGGCTTCTTTAGCCAGGTCGAGGAGGCCACGCGGTTTCCTCCCGTACAGGAGCTCAAAGGGCGAAAACCCGGTTGACGCTTGGGGTACTTCGCGAATTGCGAAGAGTACAAACGGGATGAGGCGGTCCCAGTCTTTGGCGTCCTCTTCCGTGACGCGTTTTAACATTTTCTTCAGCGTTTGGTTGAACCGTTCGACCAAACCATCCGTCTCAGGGTGGTAGGCGGAGGTCCGTATACGCTTGACCTTCAGCCATTTATACAGGGATGCTAGGACTCTGGACATGAAGCACGTGCCCTGGTCCGTCAGGATTTCGTCCGCTATGCCGACGTGGCTGAATAACATCATCAGCTCGTGGGCGATGGCCCGGGCGTTGGCGGTGCGGAGGGGGATGGCCTCCGGATAGCGCGTCGCATAATCCATGATGACTAGGATGTACCGGTGGCCCCGGGCGGACTTAGGGAGGGGTCCGACAATATCCATGGCGATACGGGAGAACGGTACATCGATAATTGGCATTGGAATTAGGGGGCTATGGGGCACACCGCGGGGGGCGGTTAGCTGACACTCGGCACAGGAGCGGCAAAACTCCTCAATGGCCTTCTTAACGCCTGGCCAATAGAAACGGGCGGCGACCCGGTCGTAAGTCTTTTGTACGGCCAGGTGGGCCCCTAACTGGTGGGAGTGGGCGAGATACATTACTCGGGACACATACGGTTTGGGGACGAGTAATTGTTCGACGACCTCCCCAGCGGGGTCTTTGCAAGCGCGGTACAGTAAGTCGTGTCGGACGAAGAAGTGTGGGAAAGGTTTCTCACTCACCCCCGGGTTCAGCTTCCCGTCGACGGCCACGACGTTCCGCCTGGCGCCAGCCAGGTTGGGGTCGGCCCACTGAGCGGTGGCGAACGATCCTTGCCGCCGGGGGGGCGGCGCGTCTATTCTGGGGAACTCTAGGAAGGGGTCTTCACCGAGGGCCGGCGTGTCGTCGGCGTCGGAGGCCTCCGCTTCTTCCGGCCAGGGTTCTGGCTGGGGACTTCCTCTGCCGCTGCTGGTGGACGAGGTCCCGTCTTCGCGGAGGGCGGGGCAGGCGACGAGGGGTACGCTACTTCGGCGGCGTCGGCGGCGCCGCGTCCTGGGGGGCCCTCGTCGTCCCGGGTTCCAGTATTTCTCGAACAGCGGACAGTCCGTTCCGATCAAGAGGGGGACTGGGAGTTCGGGGACCACTCCGGCGGCGACCAACGCGGAGCCGCGGGGGGTCTGTACGGTCACGTGGGCGACGGGGTACCGTCGGACATCTCCGTGGACACACGTGACCGGGATGGTGGGTCCATTGGTGGCGGAGGCGAGGTCACCCCGGACCAGCGTCACCACGCTGCCTGAGTCCAGCAAGGCATGGGTGTCGGTCCCATCAACCCGGGCGGGGAGGGTGGTCTGTCGTCGGCTCTCACTTCCGGTGTGGAGGCAGGGGCGGGGTCCTCTCATGCTGTCCGCGGAGGGCATGGAGACATCGGGGCCGGGGGGCCGCTCTGGGCAGGCCCAGGACAGGTGGTCCTCCCGGTTACAGACGTAGCACCTGCGGATCCGCGGGCTGCGGTCGGGGGGGCCGGAGGCACGGGGCCGGACCGGGGCCGGCGGGGTCGGCGGGGCTGGTCGGCGTCGGTCTCGGCGGTCGTCTGTCTTGGGGACGGCGTCGCTCTTGGTCTGGCGGAGCATATCCGAGCAGACGTGGTGGTTCTCCAGGAGGGCGATCAGGGCGTCCACGGATGTGGGGCTGACTCGGGCAACATATTTCTTGGCGTCGGATGGCAGGGCACGGACACACCGGTCTATGACTAATCTCTCAATCCACGGGGTCTCTCCGCCCGTGGTCAGCCAGCTCTGCGTCAGGCGGTAGAGGTCGGCGACCTGAGCGCGAGGGGCCTGGGCCTGCTGATAGGCCCACATGTGGTACCGCTGGGCCCGGGCGGGCAGGCTGTAGCCGAGGGTGGACAAGATGGCGGCCTTCAGCGTCTCGTAGTCTCGAGCGTCTCTGGCGGGAAGGTCCCGACATGCGCGTTGAGCCTCTCCCGAGAGGTAGGGCGCCAGTATGCCGGCCCAGTCGGCGGCGGGCCACTGCTCGCGGTCGGCGGTGCGTTCGAAGAGTTCGAGGTACGCCTCGATGTCATCCTCGGGGGTCTGCTTGGAGAGGACGGCGTTGGGGGTCCTAGGGACATCGCCGTGTCGGTCTAGCCTGCGGACAACTTCCCGCACAGCGTTCTGTAGTTCCGTCTGACTTCGGAGAAGGGCGGCCAATTCGAGGCTGGCCATGTTTAGGCGGTGGTTGAGATCAGATAAATACCCACATTCTCCACCATATGTGGGAGGTCGGGTGGGAAATACAACTCAGAGTGCAGTTTCAGGGGTTAGACACACGATGGCGCCCCTTGCTTTATTTCTCCAACTGGTTCAAACAAAGTCAGTTTTCACAAACAGAACGCAGACAGTAATATTCTTTGCATGAGGTCCCGGTTCCGAGGCGGGAGTCGTCACTGCAGAGGATGAGAGGGGATGTTAGCATACGGTCAGAGCACAAGGTAAGTACAAAGTTGGGGCCTGAGACACCCGGTCTAGGCAGTCTACCAACTAGACCTTTGTATAACTCTTTCTCTTCTTCTTTTCCAGGTTCCAGAGGAGGCCAGGAGGCTCCCCCGGAGGTAGGTAAGGGGGTGCGTATCTTTCTCTATCCACAAGGCACAGAAGAGTACTTTAGAGTAGAAGTACTCGGATACGGGGTGGTGAGTAATTAGAGTAAAAGTACTTGGTATGGTACCGGGCGGGGATGGTACGGAGGGCCCCTTAGGCTCGGCCGACAGGGAGATACACAAGCATTTATATTCTTATTTCTCTCTATCTACTGGGTGGCCGTGTCGGTACGACAACGGCAGTCAGAGGGTTAACACAAAATAAGCGCTCTAGTTTCTAACGGTCTTCTTTCACCGGGCCTGGCGGAGCAAGCCAACTTAAAGTCTCTTCAAATGGTGAAATAAACATAACACGGGCCTGTCTTCTTTCACAGGGTGGACGTGACACTTTATCTAGAGCCTGCTAGCTTCCATTAGTCTCTACGGGGTTATCTTCATTCAACAATCTTCAGTGTACAACACCACGGTGACACTCTTCATTCACAGTCTTCATTTAGCATCGACAGGGTGACTTCCTTCATTCACAATCTTCGTTATTATCCTTAGCTGCTCATTTGCCACTATGAGTGCCTCTTCTTAATAACACGGGTGATAGATAGTGAACGGTTTGTCTTACTGCGACCTTATGGAGCTGTGGAGCTGCCGTTTCCATATGGGGGTCCCGTCTTCCGCACTCGTTCCCGATACGAGCCAGGTGGGTCTCCAGTATGCATGCGGCTCTCCGTGTATACTTGTCTATGGGGGGCACACGCTCCTGCGTGTGCTTCCAGCCCCACTCCTACAAGCCTGGTGATGTGAGAATATAAGAGAGCAATTGAGTGGTGATACAAACGATCAAACAATAAACATAGTCCATACGTGAGAGTCCATAAGTGAGAGGAGTGTGGACTTACCATCCAACGCCGAGTGGACGGCATATGCTGCGCGAGCGTCTGTGTGTAGCAGGGATCTGATACTGCTAGGTGCGCAGGTTGTTTATAAAGGGCGCGGCTGACAGGCTGCGGCTGTCCTTAATTGCTAACCAGGGCGGCGGCCGGAATGAGGCGCAGCTGATTTAGAATTGCTCTGGGATAGTAGACTGAGTCTATGACACGGCCGTGGGCGTGCCTGGTTGTCATGGTAACGCGCCCCTCCCCCTGAGGTGAGACCTGACACACTCCACAATACATACTGTAAACAAATAGCAAAAATAGCCCAGTCTTTTGGATTCCACAGAAGCCAGCATGTCTTCTATGGAAGCATGTTGTGCAGCGGATATAGCCTAGATCAGGGGTGCCCACATTTAGTCCCACACAGTGGATATAGCCTAGATCAGGGGTGCCCACATTTAGTCCCACACAGTGGATATAGCCTAGATCAGGGGTGCCCACATTTAGTCCCACACAGCGGATATAGCCTAGATCAGGGGTGCCCACATTTAGTCCCACACAGCGGATATAGCCTAGATCAGGGGTGCCCACATTTAGTCCCACACAGCGGATATAGCCTAGATCAGGGGTGCCCACACTTTTTTTTACTCTAGTTACTTTCAAAATGACCAGCTCGACAAGATCTACCCGCCCCCAAAAATATTATCCCATTGCTGAAAATAGTTTAGGGGGCTTTTGAATTGCGGTGCTGGTGTTACATAAGAAAAACGCACTTGGAAATGGAATGGGGAAAAAGAGGGGGAAATGGAATTGGTAGGTTGTCTTTCTAATGCTACTGATGTTTGTGCGCAACACTCAAAGTATTGCATTGTGGGTTTGAGTTGACGGCCTTTTTTGATGTCAATCAAGTCCCCCTTAATTCAAGTGGCAGATGCTTTTTCTTTTTAATATTTAAATTGTAAATTTCCGCAAGACTCCGGAATTCCTCCTGCGGAAATTAAAAATTGCGGAAATTAAAAATTGCGGAAATTGGAAATTGCGGAAATTGAAAATTGCACAAATTTTTAGGGAGGGGGGGGGGGGGGGGTGTTTCACTTTACCCACTATTGAAAATGTATGCGTATAATGTCCAAAGAAGGGCCACCGGGTTGAAAGTGGTTGAGAAACTTTTGCCATCAAGAATGCCTTCCCGGATCTATCGCATGGTTCTCTGCACAAAACCTTAATTCCTACTGTAGTGGTGGTAGGCTAAGTGTACAATTATGTTTTGTACAACTTTTTATATATTATATTTCAATACAGCAATGTAGAAATAAAAGTTTAAGTCCAGAATTAAACATTCACTTCCACATTTAAGTCGTTTCAGCTATTTTCAAATTGCCTAAAGTATTAGTTAAAGTAATGATACTCCTAATACTTCCTAATAAATTGTACTTAAGTATAGTACTTGAGTAAATGTAATTGGTTACTTTATAAAACTGCATTTATGCTCAGATATAAATGTGAAACAAACCAAGACACCATATTGCACACACTTCTTTCAAAATGCAAATATTTTATTTTAGATCGGTCATGCGTGTAATCCTATCACCTAGGGTACGCAGCAAAACTGCAGGAGCAAAAGATGAAATTACAGTTTTAAGACGTAAATAATTAGCAGTACTTCCATCTTGTCATTCTAAATCTATGCCAAAACATGTATATATATAAAAAAAAACTTTAGAAGCAGTGATCAGCTTCACTGAAAGAATGACAGACATTCAGATGTGCAGACATGCGTGGGAGGGCGTCAACATTAACTCTGTCCTGCTCTGCTTATAGAGAATAGCCTCATCTTATAACGTTACTCAGGCTTAATGATGTCATTTTTCCGTAGAGACTTCTCTCAAAACTTACAAAATTCCATGTCAGATTTCCATTTTTGAATCTGGATTGTGTGGTTTCGTCCATGTTTTGTTATGTATTACAGAAATCATAGGGCTCCTACAAAGTGCTTTAGTTTCTTCACAAACTAGGACACCAGAACTCCTGCTCCGCCTTTAGACCCGCCGCCTTCGCTGTCCTTCGCCGATTGGCTCTGCGCCTCGTTGTCACCTTCTCCCACCAATCGGATGTTGTAGCGTTCCCTGTACTCTGTGAGTTCCCTCCCTTTCGACTGCATCTGTGTGTTGAGGGTCTCTATAATTTTTGAGATCTGTGAACAGAAGGAAAGAGTGAGATTTTCATTCATTTTAGTTAGATCAGTGAGACTCAATTAGTCAGACTGAACATCACACTACCCTAGGTGCTGGCTGGCTTAGCCCAGAGCAAGACAGAGTTACAAAAATGGCGCCACTTCATGGGGCCAGTCCATTGGCGGCTCTCCTACATAGACTTCTATTGAGAATGGGGACAACAAATAGGGACAAGTACTGGACCGGAAGTAGGCAGAAATGCATTGGACCCAGACAACAGCCCAGCTTTGATGATCTTAAATCCCTTTATTTTAGATTGTTTTGTAGTAATCGTACAACATAAACATTACAGAGACTTTAGTTGTTACTGTACAAATTACAATACTGTACAAAATCTGTCTTGGAAGAGCATGGACTAATCTAATATACGGCAACCTTCCCCATATTTCTTCACTAGTCTGATCCAGAAGAACACAGTTTTCCGGTCACTGTTACAGAACTGACAATGAGGTTAAATCTTCCCTTCTCTGAAATCCTGCCTCAAAAGATCCTGTATTTTCTTTCTTTTGCATCGCAATACATTATTTACCAAATCAATTTAAAGTGTCACCAGTTTGGATCGATTTGATAAATCGCTACATGCCTACTTTCAAGTGATAAACGGATAACCTTGTATTTTTGGAACACTTTTTACCTGTTCTTTATTGTTTTCCAATGCCGGTAGCACTTCTTTTACTGTTCGCTCTACCAGAACTCCCCCGACCAGCCGAAAGCACTTCCTAGATGAATCCACGTCTTTCAAGGTGTCAATTACTAAACTGGATGGATAGGAAAAAGTTGCAAAAAGAAAGTGGTTCTGAAAAAGAAGGCAGTAGGTCTACAACTCTACACAGATTTCTGGGGATCATAACTTGCAATTCAGCTGGCAAGTATTTCAAAGCGTCATACTATGGTGAATGACGGTGACAAAGCATTATCTTTCATGAGTTGAGCTAGTCTAGAATCAATGCATGGGTATAATTAAGCAATAACTCAGTCTCATACCAGCCAGGTATTATCGTCATAATATCACATATTGCATTGTTCTGCCCCTTTGCTGTGAAAGGAGTGAACTGGCCTTGGGTGAGTTTCTTTCATTCATAAAGTCCAAATTAAAATGATTGAATGAAGTTTGTATTGACAAAACGCCCACATGACCATTATGTACACAGTACAGTATATGTAAAAAATATAAAATACAAAAAGCTTGAGCTTTGAGTGCAAATGTGAGTGTCATGTGTTTGGGGCAGGTGTAGTTTACAATTTCTTTACAATAATACCTACAAGAAAGTAGTCCCTGGCTGCCAGCACAAAACTCCTATGCAATGATTACATTTAGATTTTTATCTTCAAGTACTTTGTGTAGCTCTGCCTATCCTTCGCAGTTTCTGACACTGCACCTTAACAGACACCTTTTTGATGCCGTTTCAATGAAATTACACCTTTTGCCTGACGTCAAAGCATTTTAATTGATGCCTCATTTAATTTGCTTAATGTGTTCGCTAATCTTTTCCCCCCCTTTTACGCTCCTGTGTCTGTTCTTCTCCCTCGTTTTATATTTCCCCTTCCCCTCTGGGGCTGGAGTTTTCCTCTTCAAATAACGCAGCATTTTTCTGACTGCTACATGAGGGTACAGACTAGTGCTGCGCCTGTGGACGGTACTGGCAACATTTATTTAGCATTCCGTAACCAATTTTGCGGGTTTATCTCTGCAGTAAAGGTTTGTGACTGAAGTGTTGCCGGTGCCGCTGCAACATTTATGAAGCATTGCTAGTCTCAGGTGTGCATTTCCTGTGCTAAAACTCCCCTAGTCCCGAAACCGTCCCAAATTGATATTTTATAGTCCTCGGAACGTAGGAACCCACTTAGTCTGGAGCCCTGCTCTACGCCGAAAATATCTAGCTCACAAATTGTGAGCTTGTCACAATACGTTGTGTGCTTGTAGTTCTTCACTGAATGTTCCCCACCGGGTTGCACTATTATGACATGTGCAGCAAAGGGATGCTAGGGGGGGGTCATGCTTGATGGGACAGAGATGAGGGCGAGGTTACTCCCACCAACCTGTGCTCGTTGATTTCCATCTCAAATTCTGCAGCTTTAGAGGCCATACCACGCTGTTCCTGACGCATCCTCTGGAATGATGCCACGACCTGACACACACACACACACACACACACACAAAAACCCTTCATATTTCATCGACCAGGGTACCCTGCAGGAGTCTATATACTTGCCCCCCTCAGGCCCTTCCTTTTTACACTCTACACCAAATATCTTCAGCAAAAATAGCCTATCTAATGCAATGCGCTGTGAGTTGTAGATCTGTTATTGTCACCGAAGGTTCGTATTACAACGTGCCCAGAATAAATTAGGAACACGAGGATTCGTGTATCTAAGTGACTGCATTATGCATTATCATATTGACTAATGTTGTCATTATTATTCTCATCCCAAGCCCAGTTATTCAACTACTGACAAACTAGATTTCAAAATGTCCTTACATAGCTCTGGTCCATAAAGTGCATTAGTCTATGGACCAGAGCTAGTCCTTACATTACACTCAAATATATCGAAATAATAAAATTAATAATAATGGTTCAACTAAAACATTCCTTTAAACCATGACTTAATTTTGATTTACTTTTTATCATTTACATTTTCGCCTAGCTTTGTTTGGATCAAGAAAGACTATCGAGTCTGAGTAACTTTTACTTTCTTATCAAGTAAAAGTCAGACTCGATCAAGTACATCCAAGGCAAATTTTTCGCCCATGATGACATGCCCAAAATTGGGGACGCCAATATGGGGGTGGCTGCAGTGCTCACTGCTGTCCTGTGTGGTGGACACACACACTGTCTGTGACTGCCTGGGTTGGTGGCTGCACCCTGCCTGCACCCCACCACAACGATGTTAGCATGATGGTACCGTTAAGTTAGCTTTGTGGCTAGCTGGAATCCAGCCGCTCATTGTCGTATTGGCGACCGTTGAGGTCGCCCTGAAACGGCCGAAACGCAACGACGCTGACCCATGAGGCGAGCAGACGGCCACGGAGGGGACAGTACCTGCTCGGCGGACGCTCCGGACTGTTTCCCGGCAACACTGATGCTGGATTTGCTAACCGTGCTGCTGCTGTTGGCTGCCATCTTGGAAGGGTGTTGCTGGAGACTAGTGGGGGGGCTAAGGACCCTGGCAGGCAGACAGAAGAAGTCCAGAGCTGCCCGTTGACATCGCCTAACATTAAATCATGCAAAAATAAATGCCTGCCGAAATGGCAGGTTGTTGTTGTTTTTTTTCCTTCCCTTTCAATCATTAAACCGGGACTTGCTTATAATTGGTACAGTACTACAAACTCACTAACTTCAAGAGAGTTCAGAGTACAGGAAAGCTCCACGCCAATGCTCGCTCTCACTCTCAGGTGTGCTTTGGGGACGCATTCAAAACATTCCGTCTGTCATTCAGCCTCCTGGAGGAATATATCTGGCTCGCAGCACAGGTATGTCAGTAAGGAATAAGGGCACAGATCTCTATTCTTTATCATCTATGGATCTATGGATCTACAGATTATATACACACGAGACACGACACGGGGTAGCCAGGCGTTTTGAGCTCTCGAACCCACAGTCAGACCCTGCTAAATGTGTCTGTTATTCACCTCTTCTAATCTCAATCTCTGGTTAAACAATCTACTGTACACATTGCCCATTTTAGTGTTCAATCAATCACAAAGTACTGAACTCAATCTGATGTCTTATATCTGACTGCTGTGAACTGCTGTGAATCAATATTGATTTCTGTTATTGTTTCAGTAAAACACTTCACCCACCTTTTCAAAGCGATGTTACTCTAGTATTTATTAATATTATCAATGTTATAAATAATAACATAATTATACATTTTGAGTTTCAACGCATATATAACAGTCAACAGGCTGTAACTGCTGCTCTGTAGACCATGAAGTACAATCATTTTGTTATCTCTGAGGTCCCTTTTTCCACTGGGGTTGAACTGGTAAACATGGTTATAATCATAATCCATATTAATGACTTATTATCACGCCATGGGGACAACAAGGTTCCCAGTTTGATCCCAGGCTCCTGCAGAGTAATTGTCGAAGTGTCCTTGAGCAAGACTCTGAACCCCTATTTTGCTCCTGACGTGCACTGCAGAATGCAGATGGTGCCTTGCATGGTAATGCACTGTATGACAAAGCGCTTTGGATAAAAAGTGCTATATAAATGCACCATTTAAGCCTACCATTTCTGTACCCCAGAATGTCCACCTCGTCTCACCCGGTGGCCGCAGTATGTCAGGTGACAGTCACTCCAGACAAAGAGGCCAACTACTCAGCCTGCCAGCTCCTGGTGGAGCGAGCCAAGGACAGTGGGGCCAGCATGGTCTTCCTGCCAGAGGCCTTTGACTACATTGGATCCAGCCGAGAGGAGACCCTGTCACTGTCCGAGAGTCTGACTGGAGACACAATCTCACGATACACTCAGCTGGCCAGGTAGGCTACAATAGAAGTAAGTAAGTGTAATCCTTGCCGAGTCTACACTGTACACTGAGCTGGCCGTTGAAATAGAGATGGGTGATAATAATAATAATAATATTAATTATCATTCTAATTATTGACATAATGTTTTATATGAGACTAGATTTTTGGCACGTAGTGATGCGGTGTGAGTTGTATGAGCTTGAACGTTTTAGAAAAGTCTTTAACAATTTTGATTATTTTTAACACAAATATTCTCTTCTGGGGGTCCCTGACTCAAAACACTTTCAGATGGGGGAGGACAAATTCATATGCATTTGGGGGTCCTTGGCACGTAAAAGTTTGAGAACTACTGATTTAGAAGGCATTTGTAGAATCGGCCTCAGGTCTGAATGGGTTAATATTGACAGTATTGTAGCTGTTGTTCAATATCAATCAATGTTATGTGATGTCCGTCCGGCCCCCAGGAAGCTTGGAGTGTGGCTGTCTCTGGGAGGATTTCACGAGCGAGGTCATGAGTGGGAGTCTGACAGGCGAATCTACAACAGCCACATTATCGTTAATGATCGAGGTATTGTCAATTCAGTAGTCTAGTCTAAACGGATGCTTGATCTCTCCCTCCCTCAAATACTGATATAATACGAATACTGTAAACTGCTCTCAGAACAAAATCTACTAAAAATGTACATGTATAACACCCAGGAATCGAAACCTGGTCTCCCATTTGGAAAGCTAGCCTAAAGGGGAATTCCCCCTTGGTCAGGGGATATATTAGGCTTTGGTTATCAGGCAGAGGCTCAGAGCCACACTGACTCACCCCCTTTGTTACCTCCCCCCACCGGGAAACTCAATCCGGGTCACGGCACCAATGTAACACCCAGGGATCTAACCTGAGTTTTTCATGTGTGACAGTGCTTCATTAGACCCTTTGGTGTGGTTGTTATGTGCAATGAATGTCTTAGCTTTGTATTTAGGGTTTCTTCCTGGAGGCTGAAACCTTGACAGTCAAACGTGCCAATGCACAACAGTCATTGTATTCATTATTATTCCCACAGGCGATATAGTCTCGGTGTACAGGAAGACACATTTGTTTGACGTGGAGCTGCCAGGAAGGGGCGTGACGCTCAAAGAGAGTGCCTTCACCATCCCTGGACCCTGCCTCGTGCCTCCTGTCCAAACTCCCATTGGCAAGGTCTCACTCCATTCATTTCGTATTAAGAGCATTGTGCTCATAATGTGACTCAGGCTGTAAAGAGCTAGGCTGACTGACTTATCCACCTAAAAAAAAACATATGGTTGAGCAGAGTACCTCAGGGCTCTATGCTACTGTACTCTACTACTGAAACTACTGTTTTCAATTATGGTGGGGAAATCTTTAGCTGAAAATAGCCGATCGACAAGCTCACAATGCGTGACGCATGACGTGATGGGTTTTAAGTGTTTATTAACCCATTAAGATCTGTGGTCGTTTCTACAAATACCTACACAGGTCGTGCCTGCGAGCTTGTAGATTTGCTATTTTTTAATAGCCAACGCTAATATATTATTAATATACGCTATATTTATTTATTAAACAAACAATTAACTAAAGACAAACATTAAACCTGTATATAGGAGGGGCTGAGTATGGTTAAGGGAACCGCAAGGGGTATTTTATTCAATGTCACAAAGTCAACATAATAACAGGATCATGTTTGATAAAGCACACAGACTATAGCCCCTACACAATGCATGTAGCATGTGCTAATGATAAATCATAGATTTATAGACTGTGTAAATGTGTATTTTTTCTGTACAAAAAATTAATACGATAGCTCTGAAGAGCCATGTAACCTGCAATTAAGATGAACCCGGTGTTCCTATTTTGGGCATATAGGAGAACATTTTCAAAATCCTTTGAACCTGGAAAAGATTTTCCAAAGTAGCAAAAACAGCCAATGTACAAGCTCACAACATGTCACGACCAGAGGCGTATCTACAATAAGCCGAGGACAGGATGCCTGCCTGTCCAAATCCATTTTCAGCCTGGCCAAAATCCATATAATGAGAAAAAAGAGAGGACAAAAACAAGACCTGAAAACTATTAGTGGACTGCCGATTGGCCGTTGCGGTAGAGTGCGACCCTCACCCATTGGAATGTAAATGCGGGCCTTTCAGCTTTTGTATCATCGGGCAGGTATATCTCTTTGAAAACCTTTAGTGCTACGATTGTGCACAATGGGACGACAATTTTACACATCTTGCCTGCCCAAAATGGAATGGAAACGCCCCTGGTCACGACACACGTTCGTTTGTAGACTTCTCCATTTGTCAACCATCTGTTGTTCATTTGTGTCCATCATGGTCTTTGTCCTGATCAAACGCTAGGTGGGACTGGGGATCTGCTATGACCTGAGATTCCCTGAGCTTTCATTGGCTCTGCAGAGGCAGGGGGCGGAGATCCTGACCTATCCATCAGCCTTCACCGTGGCAACAGGAGCTGCACATTGGGAGGTGGGTTCAACCCGTTTAGACCTGAGGCCGAAAACGTATGTTGCTATATGAGCGGTTCTCAAACCTCGCTTTCTCATCACAGGTGTTGCTCCGCGCGCGGGCCATCGAGACCCAGTGCTTCGTGCTGGCGGCCGCGCAGGTGGGCCGGCACCACGAGAAGCGCTCGTCGTACGGACACGCGCTGGCGGTGGACCCCTGGGGGTCGGTGCTGGGCGACTGCGGAGGGGAAGAGGCGGGCACGATGGCCCTGGTGGAAATCGACCTGGACAAACTGCGAGACACCAGGAGGAACATGCCCGTCCAGACGCACCGCAGAGACACTGGCTTCTACCATGGCCTGGAGGAGCACACCTGAGCTAAAACATTCTGACTGTGCACAATATGCATCGGTAGTTCTCAAACCTTTTTGTGCCAAGGACCCACAAATTGATATATAGAGCACCGAAGTCTGACGTCAATATCAGTAGAGGGCGCTAAGTCCACGGGTTCATGTACTTTTTGGTATACCGTAATCCCCATAGGGGGATTTTAGATCGCCTCATATAAGAACTGTGATTGGAAAATAAACAAATCATCCTGGCAGTTTCACTCATAATGGATATGAAGAATCAACTGACACTAACACTAATGTTACTGCTGCTGAATTTGTTAAATTTTTGCTAGAAACAGACTGTATCAAATAAGTGACTGACTGTCGTAAACGACACCTCCCCTACAATATTGCCAAGACATTTTGGACCACAATTCTTATATGAGGCGATTTTAAGATGACCCCATGTTATTCTCGATAGAGAAATACTTCCGTGAACCAGGGGATGGGCGAGTGACGTCAGGACTTCGGCACTCTATATTTGGTCATGGTCACCCATCTGAAAGTGTTTTGAGCCAGGAACCCTCAGAACAAGTAAAGATTTGTGCACACATCTACAAGCTCATAGATAGCGTGACAAGTTCATAGTGTGACGCACTATAACTTGAACTGTATATCTGCTATTCTATTTTTTGAGTAGCCGAAGTATTCAAACATTGTCAAAGTGGTTCATATGATTGTGAGTTTGTGATGCTGTATTACCTACTGGAGGTCCCTGGTACCCACCCACTTAAGGACCCCTGGGGGTCACCGGATGCCACTTTGAGAACCACTGATGTGGTTTATGCAGGGTTTCATTTTGCTGAGCATGTATCTGAATTTGATATCCCCTTTCTGTTCATTTTTTTTATCACTGGTGGGGAAATGTTTCATCCCTGCTTCTGATCACATTAAATCAAATACATGCATTTCCTCTTCCTAATGAAATGAAATATAGACTTGACTGACATGTAGTAAGAATGAAGGGTTCACTCGCACGCATGTGAAGTAAAATAGAAATGGAAAAAATGTGTTTAAAATAGTTTTGTGAGGCAGGTTGTGTGTGTGTCTGCTGTTTGAGCGTCACAGTTGTTCTAAATTGTTGATTATGAATGAATGCATCTCATTTCATTTGTAGATCTACTACTGTGGCAGAAAGCCTATCTGAAGACTGATGTATTGATTTATTGAGGTACACACAGAAGGGGTAGGACGTCCGACCTGATAAGGTTTTAACTAAACTTCTTCCTATTAAATTAAGGATAATATCTCTTGGTTTTATTTATTATTATTTTAAATCTAGTACTTCCTTTATTTCCTTTGTCTGTTCATTTATGTTTTAATATGTCTGAATAAATAAATGAAATTAAAGATCAAGGGCCTATGAGAGCTATCAATCTTGTTGCTCATAATAACCAGTAGATGGTGCTGTCAGCATTGTAGAATTGGTATTTTGTAGAATTGGAGTTTTAGAAATCACAAGACAGTCAAATATCAAGGCAAAACATTCCTTTGAGAATCGGTTTACTCACCAATCTCTGAAGCTTAATGGATATGTGGTCAGTTTGATGGACTAATAAACACTCAGAAGTACCCATTGAATTGTATTGATTCCTTTTTTAACAAATTGCAAAAAAAGAAAACAATTTCACAGTTGATCAAATTCTAAATAATTAATGCAGGCCTATTAATTTTTTATTTTTTATTTTTTACCCCCAATAAATATTAAAATTATAAATAAATAAATATTAAATGTAATGAAAAAGAGGATGAAATAGAAGTACTGTACATCTTTTGCAGTTGTCAACATGTCTCATGCAGGCTAATGCAAACATGAGTGACATGACATCATGGGATGGATGGGTGATGAGTTTTTGGTAAATCACGATTCACGACCCTAACGGGTCCATTTGGTTTCCATTTGTACACTCTGATTTTACAATATAAGTTGAGCTCCCAGAGATAGAAATGCCATTATGGGGGTCTACTGTCAGCCTAGATAATTCCAAATTTCCATGCATGTCAAACTGGGGGTCCTTGAATTTATTTAAAAACAAATCTTTTTTTTGAGAGTCCCTGACCCTGGCATATCTTTTCACACTTTTTTCAATTAGGCATAGGCTACTGTGTGTGTGTGTGTGTGTGTGTGTGTGTGTGTGTGTGTGTGTGTGTGTTTGTGAGAGAGTGAGGGGGGGGGGTCTGTAAGAGACCGGAAGTGAACGTCACTGACACAGGAATGAAAAAAAAAAAAAAAAAAACACACACACACACACACACACACACACACACACCATGATGATGATGATGGGGAGAATGTTAAACATGTTACTGTAGTGTAGGACTAGGGAGGAACAATCTGGGGCTCTGAACTCGGGGAAAAGGATGAATCGTGGTGGTGTGCGGGCAGGAATCGAGGCTTTGGGAAGGTAGGTTTAACGCGATCATCTCTGGCTGCTACAATAATAAAATGATGTTCATGATGTGTTTTCAAGGCCATTCTCTCAGCTTCTCGTCAAATAACGAGAACTGAACTCACAGGTTGATGACGATCGCTGTGTAAAAAAAACCGAAAAACAAAAAAAACACCTTCCCTTTTTGGACGTATTATAATTTGTTCTGCTTTATATTATTATAGCACCCGGGAGATAGCTAGGGCGTTTTGTTGAGATGTTTTCTGGGCCCGGAGGGTCGCTATTAAAGTAGTGTGCTCACTGTGCTGATCGGGTCAGAATGTGGAGAACTGATGCTTTTCTTTTGGTGGAGCTGCATCAAATGGAATCAGGCCCACATGCAGCTAGGCAGCTGCAGCCCAGAGAAGAAGTGTAAAAAACCCTCTCAACAACATGCATGCAAATTGAAATATGACCACTGTCTGTTTTTGCATCAGCATCTGGCTGCTTAATTCATCATCCATGCAGTCCAGATGGAAATAATCTGTCTACATTATCAGACAACAGTTGGGTGGTTCACCATTGGCACATCACTGACTGAAGTCAGAAATACATGCTTTCATTTAAATGTATTAATTTGTATTAGCCTTTAGCGTCGTTGTAATGCTGGTATTGTTGTCATATTATAATTATGTTTTGGGTAGTATGTATGGCTGAAGTGAGTCATACGCTCCCTGTCACAAGTGCATTTAGGTTGCTGCTCAAAGTTGCATAAGTTATGTGCTGCTGCTAATACAAATGCAGCCTTGTATAACATCTCGGGGAACAATCATGGCCTCAGTGGTACAGTAGAAAGACTCTTCTCTTAATATTTGTGCACTAAAATTACAAGGAAGAAAAGCACTTGGTCAGAAACTTGTGCAGTAACTCAGAAAGTTTACTAACCCTATAAGTTAGTAAACTAGATATAATTCAAGGCACTATTATTTATTTTATGATATGTAGTAACTTAGTAAGAATGACTGTAGCTATGTGGGTTAATTCTGTTAATTACTGTGTTAATTCTGTTAATAATTACTGCCTGGGCCCATTATTTTGTGTACATTCATCCACTTGTGGTGAGGTTTGATTTATGTCATATCTTTTAAGAGAAACAATTTGGACTAGCTTCTTTTCTTCTTTAGACTTCAAAGCACATTGTGTTGTGTTAATTGTTGAGTACACCTTTGTTTCATTACAAAGGAGTTTCATTGCAAAAATAATAGATTCACAATGTATAAAACAAAATGTGAGTTATTGTGAAATGAAACGCACAACCACTGCCTGTAAGAATATTGGTTTGAAAATGTAGCTACTTTTTATTTAATTGTTGGGCTCGCTCTAGACTTCTTCACGAATATGGGCAAATTGTATATTTTGGCATATATAGTATAACAATAGAGGGTATGCGTGTGACATCATCAAGATTCATCATCAAACCCGGAAGTTATGCAGGAATGCCTACTGACTGGCAAAAAACTACTTTCTGGCCTTGACAACCCATGCATCCAAATGCATTAAACAACGTTAAACAATGTTAAACTCACTTTGCATGTTGCTTTTCCACTCGATTTCCCACTCTATGTGCCATTCACTTTAAGCATGCGCATACCCTCTATTTGATAGAAGATACCTTTGATTGACAGTAAGGGATTACAGTTGTTTGTAGGTAGACACATTTTTTGGTTGCGTCATGTTTCATCTTTAATTGTATGGTCTGAAATTAATATTTAACGATGGAGTGCCGTGATTGTTTTCCACCCTAAAACATGATCATCAGGTATTATTATTGTATAAGGAGGAAGAATCTTTTCAAAAAAGTGTACAGTATTTGTTAAAATGTCATTTTTATGTGGACATGCCCACCAGTTCATTAAGTATGCCTGGTTTGCCTGGTGGGTGGTCATCCACCTGAACTGAATCCGCACCCTCAGCTGTTGTTTTATGATAAAGGAACCCAACGTGTTTCTCTAATAATCAATCATAATCATAATAATAATAATAGTAATATAATGATCAACCTTTTTTGTGTACTGCCCTTGCAATGTAATTTTGCTCAAGGTGGCTTAGAAATAATACAAAAATACTTAAACTGTATTTAAATGTATAAAGTCCTATGTGTCTGTATGATATCTCACAAATAATATATGTAACCAAAATGAAACTGCTAAACCAGGAAAGCTGTGTGTCATTTTAGATTTGCTATTAAAAAATAGCAGAGTTTGTATAACTCAATGGGTCAAGCTTGTACGTGCAGTATTTTTGAACATTTTTGAAAAAACTAAAAACCTTGGGGAAGAAGTGGGAGAACTACTGATTTGGAAGTCATTCGTAGAATCGGCCTCAGGTCTCAATGGGTCCAGTTGTTGTGACAGTGACTATTAATTAGCGAGGCCCAAACTACATCCCGTGTTGGTTGTTTTGTTATGAGGCGATCCATATATTGAGCAGCAGCTTTTGAAGGATGCATGTCGAGCCTCGGGTGGTGCTGTGAGTGTGAGTGACTGTCTGTCTATAGTCTAGAGCAGGTGTGAGCGTGGCCGTGGCCGTGAAACGCTGAGTCATGTCCCAGCAACTGTCGCCGCGGCAACACCTCCATGGTGATAAGGTCCACTATCTATGTAACTTAGAGTGTTGCCATGTCTGCCTGGGCTTGTTTTCTGTAAAGTTGCTTAAATAGTGGTAGTTGTTTTACTACCCCATCTAAAAGTATTTTGCGCCCACTGTACCAGATCTGTGTTGTTGTCACACCTGTGTGAAGTGAGGGGAGCTAATATATTAAAGTAACTCATGGTGATGTAAAACAAACGGTGCCAACACAAACATTGTGATATTTTCAAATATCCAATCAAGTGTTAGTCGCTTTTTGGGGGGGGGGGGGGGTTGTTTTCAACTTTTCATAGACCTAGTTGCTTATTTCTCTCACGAAATCTGTCAATTCTGTTTAATATTAGATTGTAGCAGTCTAGTAGTAGTGTAACAGTATTAGTCATTTTTTAAATTTGTCTCCTGTATTTGCTTTTATTCTTTATTCTTTGAGTCTTTAGGATCCCCATTAGCTAGCTGCCTACGGTCCACACACACACACACACACACACACACACACACACACACACACACACACACACACACACACACACACACACACAGTAGCCTATGCCTAATTGGAAATTTGGAATTATAGGCTGACAGTAGACCCCCATAATGGCATTTCTATCTCTGGGAGCTCAACTTATATTGTAAAATCAGAGTGTACAAATGGAAACCAAATGGACCCGTTAGGGTCGTGAATCGTGATTTACCAAAAACTGTTCAATCACCCATCCATCCCATGATGTCATGTCACTCATGTTTGCATTAGCCTGCATGAGACATGTTTGGAATCTGAATAAGTGGTTGACAACTGCAAAAGATGTACAGTACTTATATTTCATCCTCTTTTTCATTACATAAAGAGACATTATGTAATAAGTATCTATACATAATGTACTGTAAGAAGTCAAGACAAGTAAAAAAAACAAAACGACTACATACATTGTTATTGGATGTCATTTGTTCCACATGTTTGTGGTGATCCAGATAATACACACACACATCTGCATCTATATTTCATTTCAATTCCGATTTTTATCTACTTTCAACCTGGCGTCCCTATTTAACCCTGAGGTAGATGACCCATTCTCAAATTGTGGTACCAGGAGGTCCCGAGCTAAATTTGTTAATATAACGTCACAATCTACCTTGTAGCGCTGTGTCCTCAAATGCATGAAATCTGATGTAGGCTTGTAGCTCTTTTGTACTCCGTACTCGAGTTTCCCTGATATAATTATAGCTCTGAATCGCCACCAATGGCAAGAACTTGGGAAAACAATGGAAATATAGATATAATATAGCCTGTAATAATTATACATTTGTATAATCTCTTCTTCATTTGATAGAGCAAGGTAAGGGGGTGAGGGTATAATATAAATAAATGGAAAGCCTTTGTTAAAATCTGAGACTTTGCAGCAGAGCAAACACTTCATGTTGGATTATGCTGTGATAAAGACAGTCCTCAAAGCGAACCTTATTTTAGCTGTTAATTGCACACATTTATGTGCGACTTCACCTTCTTTCACTCTCCCCTCTGTGGAGTGAACATGCTCAAATGTGTTCTACTTTTAGCAGGACCAATGTTGCATGAATCAGCATAACTGATACAGTGCTTGTTCAACGATATCCTCTTTTTGAAGATGATTTTGAAGGCACTTCGCAAAGACAGTGCAGCAGAGCGATAGGAAAGTGAAGGTACAACATGAAGCATGTGTAGCTTATTTTCTGTTACAAATACAAAAGTGTAATTTCTATCATTTATTGGCAAAGTTTGCTTTTAAAAAGCAGAACCCAGTCAAACTCGGCCCACTCTGACTCTGAATCGGTGTCATTTTAGATTTTGGTGTTGGCTATTCAGAAAATGGAAGATCTACAAGCTCACAGTGCATCACTTGGTGCCTCGCTGCAAGCTTGTTTTTTGAAAAATCTACAAGCTCTCAAGGCATCGCAGCACGGTGCGTTGGGAGCTTATAGATTGGCTATTTTCTTCCAAAAGTGCCCTCTTACGGAATTTCAGCCCCTGCCTCTGTAACACTGTCTGCACGCCCCTGGTCAGTAAGAATGTAGGGGTCTTCAGTTTGACCTCTTTGTCATAACCAATTTCGTCAGAATTCATTTAGATGAAAAATGTGAATGATGGTTTGAAATGACATCTGTTGTCCTACAAGTTTCATACAAGGAGGAGATTCTAACAGTACGGAATCCAAAATAGTATTAATATAACTTCAAGCTACCATAGTCTGATTACATGGTGCTACCCTTTTAGAATTAACCCCTGATTAAATAAAAACGTCTGGGTCTCCGAGGCTAACCCCTGACTGAATTGAGGTGCTTACACAAGGACATTTCATAAAACTAAGCAAACTTAAAAATGTCTTGTAGTACAATTCTTCCAGCCAGGCTAATCCTGTTGCTCATTCCTTTCATTATAACCTATTCAATCAATCAGATCAATAGCTGTATAAGTCAAAGTGAGCCCAGTAGGGCTCTTCATTTAGGCCCATGCTTTGTTTCACAAATAAATGCATAAAATATGGAGTTTGTTTGACTCTATTAGTGTCAGTTACAGAGGAGTCCTTAAGAACTACTACAGGTCACTTGGAGAGCGAGACAAGGCAAATCAAAGCCTCAATCTGAAGCTCTCCAGTTACCCAGTCTTTTATCTGTCTATTATTTCTCGCCCATGCCCATATCAGCATATTCTTGCACATTGAAAATTTAAATTATTATCATAACATTTTTCCTTCAGCCTGCTTGAGATAACTTTAGCTGTAGCGTGTAACTTCACCACAAGGTGGCGAGAGAGAGAGAGAGAGAGAGAGAGAGAGAGAAGGGGGGAGAGAGATAGAGAGAGAGAGAGGGGGGGAGAGGGAGGGGGGGAGAGAGAGAGGGGGGGAGAGGGAGGGGGGAGAGAGAGAGGGGGGGAGAACGGGTTACGGGGAGAGAGGGAGAGGGAGAGGGAGAGAGAGAGAGAGAGAGAGAGAGAGAGAGAGAGATCTTTGAACAACAACAACAAATCTTGACCCTGACACAGACAGTGTGTTCTGCTCGCATTGGTATTCTCCCCCGGTCGCTGTGTACAGGATGCTCACGTGGTGTGTGTGTGGCAGTACCACCTAATCCCCCCCGTCTAAAAATACACTTCCTGGTCTGCATGGTTCCTGCAGAAAGGTTGATGTCACAAGTGGCGTCTCAAGTGGATACAAATGTACACACACACACACACACACACACACACACACACACACACACACACCATGTGGGCCCATTTTCTGTACATGCTGCGTTGACTGTTAATTATTATGAATAATGTGTAGCAGCAGGGTAGCCCTGCAGGAATCCAAAAAGCGAGCCTGATTACTCACTCCTGTGTGTGTGTGTGTGTGTGTGTGTGTGTGTGTGTGTGTGTGTGTGTGTGTGTGTGTGAGAGAATTTGTCTGATGTTTGGTTTCCCACACACACGTGATTACATTGGTGTGTGTGTAGTGTAGGGTAGTGCATAATCTCTCCCTTGGCCCAGGGTTGATCCCCTTTGTTGTTTGGAGACCTGTGTTCAGGGTGGTCACATTGCATGATGGATATTCAAAACAGGGAAAAGACTGAAGTAGCAAAACATTTAATGTGTACATTTTTAAACTGTATTAAGCCATATTTTCAACATTTTACCATCCGACAAAATCATGTTGAGGCATACAGTATTAGGCATGATTCTGCAACGATATAAAATCTATTGTACCGTATTATGTATTGTAAGGGGGATGAGTGTTCATCCGACCTGCCGTACAGTCGTACACCCTCCTTGTGCGTCTGCGGACTCTCTCTTTTCCCAGGTGTTTTGCCCAGGTGGGCGTGGTTCTCTTATACTAGGCATATTTTAAGGCAGGTTTAAAGGTTAGGGTTTACTTAGCCTGGCCAGCATTTATTTTCGGGTTTATGATCCGGTCGGGAGCGGATGATATCATTACGTCATCATGTTGTAGTCATTGTTTTGTAGTCATCAGGCCGGAGCCCGAAACCCTCTAAACCTGAACTTCCTTTCCCTCAAACCGGAAGAATAAAAGCGTGACTCGCACTACACTACGAAGGTATTATTATTCTTCCGGTTTGAGGGAAAGGAAGTTCTGGCTTAGACTAGGGTTCCGGCCTGATGACTACAAAACAATGACTACAACATGACGTAATGATATCATCCGCTCCCGACCGGATCACACAGCAATTTAGTAGCACAGGCCAGGCTTTCCTCCGAGGTGGAAAGCCTGGTGACGCCAGGCTAGGGTTTACTAGGCATGTAGCCACGCCCACCCGGGGCAAAACTCCAAAGAAAGAGGGTGTCTCTGACCTGTGTGTCTTTGGTCCAGAGGTCTTCTCTGTATGGCTGTTGGCCTTTCTACCCTCTGTAGCAGGGAGAGTTCCTCTCGGCTCATTCATATGTTTTCTGATTGAAACTGTATTAATAAAATCCTTTTGCAGTCTCTACTTTTTATTTTATTAAATTTTTCTGTATGCGATGTGATGTCTTGTTTTACTATGCTGCATGCAATGTCCGTTTATCCCAAAGACTTTCTTCCTCGTCTCTTTGCGTCTCTTCTCTGCGTGCATACCTGCGAGACTGCATACTCTATGTCACAGTGTACCTAATTAAAAGCTACAATCTGTCTTGATTTATGTGAATTAATAAAAAAGTATTCGCATAAATCTAAACATTATTTAAATCAGTCTGCGAGTAAAAAGTGTGTTAAATTACAATTATTTAACTAGCACGTTGTCTCTGTAACCTCATATGTCCAAAACTGTTACTTTTCCGGATTAAAAATGAATAAATAATAGACAAAGTAGCAGATCTACAAGCTCAAAACGTGTCACTTCACGTCTCATTACTTCACTTGAGAAAATATACCCTGTTATCGGGTAAGAAACCTTATCAATGCTTATTAATGTTTAAAGGAGCATTCAGTGATTTGGAAAAAACCCCGGTCCACCCGGGTAACAAGGTGTGAACATGCACCCATTACAGTGGGGGGACACGCAACAGCACGCTGTCAAAGGTCCGCCCCCACTCGATCATGATTGGTGGAAGCTCAATTACACCCAAAAAACCTGAACTTTTAACATTCAGTAGACTTTCTGTGGTCTGGGGTGTACTATAATTAAGTTATTTGAAAGATTGGACACTAGATATGCCACCGTCTTTTATTGTAGTTCTGACATCGAGAGAGAGAGAGAGAGACAATGGACACAAAACAAATCAAGAGATTGTAGCTTTGTCTTGTGTGGGTGTGTGTGCATGTGTGTTTAACACTTTCTTTACCTTGGGGCTGGGCAATATATAGAAATATTCCAATATTATATAAATATATACAGTATTACATATACGTGAAGAACAGAATGTTACTGCTGAATCGAGAAATTAATTTCTAAATGCGACGATATTGAAACGTTAACGTATCGAATATTGATGTGTTGTCTCTGTAACAAGTAGCAGAGGCTGAAAAACAGCCAAAAGACTCACACCTTCCAAAAGGTCTGCGGCCCAAAACGTTACCACATTTGAAGTAAAGATGTAACTTTAGGGAGCAGAAATTGGTGTGCAGAGTTTTCTTTTATTCTTGATATCGTCTCTGGAAAGGCCTATTCATAGTCTGGATTTTCGGTGGTGAGGTGACCACCGGAGCTGTAATAACGTGGAGCGGTGGTGAGTAAAAACAGAGAGAAGGGCTGGGGAGAGTGGTGGTTTGCTCTTCACCGCGGCTCCGTGACGTCATGTTGTAGTTGCGGTGGTCACCACACCACCGATAAATCAGACTATGAATAACGCTTAACAAGCCTCGTGATATTGCCCAACTCATATACCTCATCATAGACACTGACTGTAGCCTAACATAAAGCATCCTCACAGCCTTGCATGTATATTTCCATTACTCCTTCCTGCCTTCCTTCCTTCCTACAACCCCCCTCCTCCCGCCCCGTCCCGTCCCATCCAGGGCACCACCACTGGGCGCGTAGCTAAATGGAGTCGGAGCAGCTGTACAACAGAGGCCACTGCAGGAACAGCTACAACAGCATCACCAGCGCCAGCAGCGACGAGGAGCTGCTGGATGGAGCGGGCGCCGTCATGGACTTCCACACCACCGAGGACGACAACCTTCTGGACGGAGACGCTGCCTCCCCAGGTAGGAGGGAGACGGTGCAGCACCACCCCCACAACACCCACCCCCTCCCCAGGTAGGAGGGAGACGGTGCACCACGGTACCACCCCCCCCCCAACCTTAGAGTATATATTAATAGAGACGGCACCCGGAGGAAACCCTGAGGCGAAATGAACATAGTGGCCGAATTTGGTATTGCAGCGCTGGGCCAATTCTGGTCCGTTGACTATCATTGCGCACGTTCATGACGACACGTGAACGCTGTTTCATACGTGAACGCGTGCAATGATAGTCAGCGGCCAGCGCGTTCACAATTTGGCCCAATCCATCCCAGAATGCACTCTGTTCCTACCCGGAAGGAGGAGTGAAATCGCCTCATGCGCTTTTGAGCAACTTAATGCAAGTGGATGGGAGGAGAAATCCGGTGCTGTCTCTAATATTAATATACCGGTATATATACTCTAAGCCCACAACCCCCACCCCCTCCCCAGGTATAGGAGGGAAGATGGTGCACCACCACCCCACCCAAACCCCACCCCCTCCCCCACTGTGATCTGACCACAAAACGGAAATGGCATGCTGGCTGGACAACAACACCCCCCAAAACCACCTCCTCCTCCACTCACTTCCATCCCAATTCTCAGGGTCTGTCCATTGTTTGTTTTTTTTGTTCCTTCACCAGGAAAAAATGTGGATTCCCAATTCCCATTCCTACCGGATCAAAGACTCTATGAATCCTGTTCATAGCTGGTGCCTTCTTCAACACCAAGCTGTTTTTTCTTTTACATTATTTTGGTGGTCTGGTTCGGAGCTGTGTGTGTGCGTGTGCGTGCGATGACAAGACACCCATTGCTTCCGTTCCTCACCTGTGTGTTCTGAGTGACAGTGCCTTGGTTTTCCCCCAGTGATGTGACGCCCATCCCCTCATCCTCAACACCTCCATCCATCCATGCCCAGTTGCCCACTGGGTCTCACCACACCCAGCGTGTGCCACCAACTCTTGACAGTGTGTTTTAACAGCGGTGACTCTGGGAGATACAAATCTCCTATTGGCTGGTATGGAAGGTAAACAAAGCAAAACATGAATTTGTTTGGCTGTTGCCGGACAATGTCGTCCAAAGTAGGGGTGCACGATTCTGAAATGATGACCAATCTCCCATTATTTGCAGGGTCATATCTGCTAATACCGATTCTGACCAATTCCGATATATACAGAGGACCACAATGGAAACAAGCCTAGGCCCTATAGGGGCTTGGCCCAAAGCCTGTTAATAAAGTATTCAAATAATCAATAAATAGCATAATACTTTTCCAAGTGTCTGTTTTCACAACTGAATGACTACTGAATGAGATGAGTACACAAATTAAATGTAGATTTAGTTTTTTATTAATTGTATTTTTCTTTTGCTGGTGAAAACCGATTAAATAATCTTTATTATTTTGAGACCATTCCGATACCGATATGGCATTTTTATGGCCAATTCCGATAATGCTACCGATTAATTCTGCATCCCTAGTCCAAAGATAAAATGTTTTCATGTTTTCGTGCGACGTTCCTCCGCCCACTATCGTCAGTAGTTGCCGCCGGGTTCCATAGATAAATAACGCACTTCCGGAAGATATGTCAGGCTGTCGCCCCGCTGTTAAAACGCACGTCAGTTCCCTCTGACATTGTGTGTATAACTTTTACAAGTTATAGGACTGGGTATCAATACTATATATCGATATAGTGATTCACAGTATGAGACTAAATATTGACTAAATATTGTATCGTGATATGGCATAAGTGTAGTCTTTGCCTGGTTTTTAAGGCTTCATTACAGTCAAATGGTTACTTTATTCTTGTATCTGTTCTGTTTGGCATTACTGATTTTTTTTTTATTAAAACACATTTTGTGAAAGCACATTCCCACAATACTGTCACAATATCCGTGTACTTTGCAAAAGTAATGGCTTCATAACCTGTTACAGGTTCTTTCCATATGCCACCTTGATTTGGTTCCCCTTCATGTTCCTGTCCTGCTATTGTGCTGCTACACAGATTACTTTAGCAGTTTTACTACCTCAGTCTTTTCTCCTCATGTTATGTGTCATCATCATCATTGCCTTTGTCTTAGATTTCTACGCCTTTTGGCTCAATGTAGTGAATGCCTGTTGGCAATACAATGGACGAGAGCAAGCTAAGCACAAGCACAGGGTGGAGGTTAAAAAGTAGTTAACAAAGCATCACAATAACCTTAACCACTTTATCCATTTATATTTTGGGAAAATGTTGCCTTTTTATATAAATCCTCTCTTCTGGGGGTACCTACCTGGCACAAAACGTTTTCAGATGGGGATCCGTATATCAATTTGTGGTCCGTCATGGCATGAAAACGTTTGAGTACTACTGATATACAGACAGTATTATGTGTGCATGACGCGAGTATGAATCATGGCAAGGTTCAAGGTCAAGTTAAACTATTGTCCACAAGGGAAATTTGTCTTGGGTTTACAGCCCTGCTGCAGCCACAAAACATCACTGACAAACAAAACATAAAATAGATAACAGAGGAGGACACAACATTACACGAGTGCACACACAGTGTGCTTAATCTAACTTCCCACAGTCACTGCTGTTTCAGAGCCTCGTTCATCATTTTAATTGACGCTGGTACAACAATTTGTTTTAAACCTGATGTACTTCCACTTTGGTTCTTACTTCTTTGTACCTGTAAGTACAAACTACATTTAAAACATGGGTAACATCACTGACAATTTAGTTTAGCCTGTTTTTAGTATAGCCTGCTCATAAATTGACTGCAGAGTGGGGAGTTGTCTTGTTACCAATGCAGGTAATGCACCTACTGTACCTGTTCCGTCCTGTCATGCCTGGCATTCCTGTGTCACCTGCCTCTGGCTGACAGGTGTCAGTGTGGTGTGTGGTGGCGTGGCGGCTTACTGTAGACCTGTGGTTAAATAAAAAGGAGCGACCTCCGACCAGCAACATGTGATCTGTAAACATCCTGGTCTGCGGTGGTGAAGAAAGATGCTGACTCAGGTCTTGCCATTCCAACTTCCCCCTCTTGAGTCCAGCTTTTTGCTTGCCAAACAGAAAGTGCTCACACAGAGCGAGCAAGAGTTATGCTGCTGGGTCACTAGAAGTGAGTAGCCACAACTGGGCAATGATTGCTGTTGCTTTTGGCCAGAGCTTCTCAAAGTGGGGCCCGGGGATTCCAGGGCGTCCCCAGCAAAAGCAGTTAATATAGCATAGCATCACAATGTGGGCGGCTGTGGCTCAGGAGGTAGAGCAGGTCGTCCAATGATCCCTGGGTCAGCGGTTCGAATCCCTGCTCCTCCTGTCCACATGTCGAAGCGTCCTTGGGCAAGACACTGAACCCTACATTGCCTCCAATGAGTTGGTTGGTGTGAGCTCGCCACCATTGGTGTGTGAATGTGGGAAGTGAAGACGCCGGCGTTGACTGTTCGCCGCTTCACCTCCCAATGTATGAATGAATGAACCATTGTAAAGCGCTTTGAGCACTTGGAAAAGCGCTATGAAAATGCAATTTATTATAATCCTTTTAAACCCTTTATCCAATTAAAAAATAGCAGACAGCGTGCCACTTAGTACTGCAATGCGAGCTTGTACATCTGCTATTTTTGAAAAACATTGAAAATGTCCGCAAACTAATTTGTGTCAATTTCGGGGGGTCCTTGACACGAAATAGTTTGAGAAGCACTCCTTCAGGCTTTGGGTGAGTTGGTCCTAATGTGTGGGTTTGATCATTGAATCTAAAGCATTTAACCCATTATGGGGCGGGAACCCCTTTTGGTGTTTTAAGCATTATGTTATACTTTAGCTATTGAAAAATAGCAGGTCGGTAGCCAAATACAGATAATTTTCGGGGTCCTTGACATGAAATGGTTGAGCACCACTGACATAGAAACATGAGGTTTTTCAGAAAACTGTCAGGATTTAGAAGGCATTTGTAGAATCCTCCTCAGGTCTAAATGGGTTTTAAACCTGGGTGCCTTTGTTTCTTTTTTCGTGAGTTGGCACTTGACGTTCTCTCACACTCCCCAACGTAGTGCCTCCCTCACGCTGTGAGGGAGGCTATTTACTGACTGCCAGTTGTTTTACTTTTTTCATTCCCAGAGTCACATATCAGGGCCTGAGTTATTAAGAGGAGACGGAGCGATACTTCACCCTCACAATAGATTGTGTGTGTGTGTGTCGCGCATGCATGCATTGTGTTTATTCAGGCACCAAATTGAACTGTCGAGTACAATGCTGATTTTCTTCCATTCAGTAAACACGCCTGTATTGGCCAAACAAATGCTCATTGTCCAGGTATCGATGAGGATCATGCTTTATTAACCACAGTGAGTAACTAGTGTCCTGTCCTATAGTGTCCTATTGAAATGTGCTGTTTTCAGTGGTGTGATTGGAGGCTATTCTTACCCAGGCAGCCGCAGCACTGCAGGCTAGATCAGCCCATAACAGCCACTGCAAGGAACCTTAATGTGTGTGTACTCCTGTGTAGTAGTCTGTACCTAAGAGTAATACTCGGTTCTAATGTCAAGTCACATGTTCAACATGTGATTGTAGGCCTGCTGTGTTATTTAGATAGTTTAGTTTGTTGCTTTTCTTGTGTTGCTGTTTCAGAGGATAATGGATAGAAGGGAAAGGGATATGAAGTGGTTACCTAATGTTCCTGCTTTGTAGCAAGTAGCAACAATACTTATCATCAAATAATGATTAACGGCAACCAAAATAACAGACGTTATAGCTTATTGTGTCATGTGGCCAGTCTAATTGTTAACCGATTATTGATGCCAATTTAAAGCAAAAGGTGCCGGCAAGTTTCCTGCCCTGTTATTAATCTGTATCCTCTAGTCCTATAATTGTGAGGACGGATGGCAATAGAACATGAGATGGAGTGTGTTATAGTAAATTACATTATTGCTTTTATTCAACTGTTTTATACACATTTCATATACTGTAGCTTTAGTGCATTGCATGGTGAGATATCAAGTTTTGGTGAAGAGTTTAAAACAACTATACATTTGTTTCTAAGCGCAGTGTGTAATAGCACATAACACAGATCTCGATCGCATTGCTTTGCAGAACCAATTGTATAATAATGACATAAAGGGTTCTGTGTCTCAAGAGCTCACTTTGTGGGCGTTGAAAACTCTGCCATGCAGCCTACATGAAACATATCATTGTATGTAGGCTCACTACTAGGCTGGCAGAGTTTTTCCACCTTCTGCATTGAGAAGTGTTAAGTCACAATAGAATGGAAGATGGGATTCAGGTTAAACATTGCAATGATGTCATCCACTTCATCGTGTAACGTCTCTGTCTGGTGGAAACTTATACTACCGTACGTCCAAAACTGTTTTCTGGGATAAAAAATTTAAAAAAATGGCAAAATCTCCAAGCTTGTGGATCTGCTACTTTTGATGCTTTAGTGTGATGCTGTAGTATGATAAAGTAGGTAGGGCATTGATTTACGAAAACACAACAAAAAAACCTGACTCCAGAGGCAAATTCAAAGGATCTTTTCCCTCTTTTTTTTGCCGATGGGTTCCCAGATTGCATGTAGACTAACACAGACACACATACGGTTATGCCATTCACTGTCTACTTTGGTTTGTTGTGTAACGTGATCTGTGTACCAGTGGCTATAGCAGAGAGTAGACTAGACCTGGCCTGTGCATTATTGATGGAGGACACTGTGTTGTGAGTGACTTACTCGTCCTGGCTGTTCAGTGGGCCTCGCATACAAGCTAGGACTAGCTTCTGATGGCCAGTGTTGGAATAAATACTAACATTTTTCTCATGTTTTCTGAGCTCAATCGCACCCAAAAAACCTGAACTTTTAACATTGAGTAGATTTTCTGTGCTCTGGGGAAAACCAGAGCACTTGTTTGAGCCAGAAAAGACTCAAACAAGTGCTCTGATTTTCCTGTGGACTCTGAGGTATAAAGCGTCCACAAATCCCATATATAACATACCAATTTGCCAGCAGATGTCACTGTTGAGGCCTGTTTGCCTGTTTTCATTGCAGCCCAAAGGGCTTCAGAACACACAGAGAAAACCCCTCAGGACCACTGGTGGTCCCTGGACCAAATGGTTGAAAACCACTGCTCTAAAACATCCATCGTCGTTTCTCAGCCCCACACTCATAGCGTACGAGCTAAATGCAGTCAGTTGCTCAGTGCTGTGTGTTATTCACAGAAGAATGTACTGTACTGTACTGTACCGTCTTGTGGACACACCCACTCCCAGTCTTGGCAGTCTTTTTAGGTTTGTTCGTGTTCAACAGCCCAACCAACACCAACCAGTTTGGCAGCCTGACAGACCACGTAGCATGACTTGGCTTTTGGCATGCACTTCAGGAAATGTTGTAGATGCATATTTGTCTCTTGTAACATTTGCATTAGCTTCATGTAGAATACATGCTGTAGTCCAGTGCTACTGTCTCTGTTGTGTCAGAGGGGCTATTTTTATGCCTTGGGTGTTGGGTGGGTGGGTGGGTGGGTTCATATGAGCCTATCTGAAGCCCCCACACGCTCACACGTGTGCATGCATGGCACACAGGGTGTGAAAGTAGCTTGAGGCAAGCTAGCTCGGAATAGCGGTAACTTCAAGTTGGCTTAAAAGACGAGAAGAATGTGGAAAGGAAACAATCGGAGGAGCAAAGGGAGTGGAGTGCCTTGGGACATTTCTGATTGTGGAATTGTGATAGAGCCATAGAATCATGGATCTGTGTTGGTTAATATTTCCGGCACTGGACTACACAGTGACTCTGTAGCGATTCCTGTCCCAAGGCATAACGGTGACTACTGCTGCTTTTTCCCTCCCATTTTTTTTTACATTCCTTTGATGGGGACATTGGTGAGGGTGAAAAAAGGAGCGAGCAAACCATGGCTGACATCACCGATGCCATTGCTTAGCAACAGCATCTCTGCAGAAAGGTAAAGGGGGGGGGGCGCGCCACGCTGGTCTGAGGTGTCCCTCCAGAGGGGAGGGGAGGGGAGGGGGGCGGACCGTGTAGTTCATTGGTTTTCAAACAGTGTTCCAGGGACACAAGTGGTCGTTGAGGGTGTTCCAGGTGGTCCAAAGTGGATACATGATGGAGAGTTGGTAACCAAATGGACCCTTGGAGATCTTTAACTGAGAGTGTAAAATGAAACGGGTCCATTTGGTTTAATTTTACGCTCTCAAGAGTTTCTTCTGTTGAGAGCGTCAAATGAAACCAAATGGACCTTCATTTTACGCTCTCAAGAGTTAAATAATTGTTAAATATCTGCATTACTTAATTTACGAGAAGTCTACACAATTGGAGGATGTAAAATAATTGTTATTTGCTCCATCCAGTTGATGCATCCTTAGACGGTTATATGGTGAGCGTTTGTGGGGTGTGGGGCAGTTAGAGTTAACTGTCTTGCTCTGAGAAAATTGTATTAACCGGACGCAAATACAGTAGTGTACAGTATGTAAAGGCAACGTAATAAACATGCGTGTAGTCTCACCCCAAACGCACGTGAAAATCGACCTTGTCACAGCCTTAACGCGGTTAATCATTAACCATTAAGGAAATGTGTTGAATGATATGCCCATAAATAAATACCCATAAAATAAGACAGTGCCAATACACTGTTTGTTTTTCCTGTAATAAAATGCACTATTTACACATTTAAAATGCCAATACAGTTGGCAAATTGAATCGGGACAACTCTACCTCACTGCATGGCACAGTATACCCATCTGTTCCACTGCAGACAGACAGTGCATAATGGACAAAGTATTTTACATCCCCTGTTCTTGCTTGGAATGGACTACCGCAGTGGTTTTCAACCGTTTTCATAACAAGGCCTATTATTTATTCGGCATTTGATCCACGGACCACCATTTGATGTGATTTAGCCTCCAAAACGAAAGAATATTTTGTTATCGTTGGATAAGATTTTGTCTACAAATTCCAGGCTGTTATCAAAAATAACAATTCTTCTACATTCTCTAATTGTGTAGACTTCTTAGTAAGCAATGCAGACAAACTCTTGAGAGCGTACATTGAAACCAAATAATGGACCCATTATGGGTTTCGTTTTACACTCTCAAGAGTTAAAATATCTATAAGGGTCCATTTAGTTACCAACTCTCCATCATTTAGCCGGGGACCGCCTGGAACCCCCTCAAGGACCACTGGTGGTGGTGGTCAGTGGTCCCCGGCCGGACCACTGGTTGAAAACCACTGGACTATACCGGTAATCCATGCATTTCTGCACTGCCAAGTCCCCCTTTTTTAATATAACTAACTGACAACATACTATGGTCTCTCGACTCAGACTCTCACTCACACATTACATCAGAACAGTCTGCACACAGAGGGAGGCTGCCAGTTTGGCCTTCGATCTGCATGCTTTTTAATTTAAATACAGCGACGCGCGTGCTTGCTCGTCGTCTTTGGTGCGCGCGTGTATTTGCGGTGTACGCGCGATGACGTCTCTCCAGTGCTCTCTAGAGCCGAGGCTGCGCACGCGCACACGCTGGCACGCGCGCTCAGCCAAAGCTCATTCTAAACCACCCTCCCTCCTCCTCCTCCTCCTCCGTCAGTCAGTCTTCTCTCTTCGGGTAAACATGGCAGCGGGAGGACGGTGCAGGCTGCGAGTCCTGGCCGCAACACACAGCAATAATAATGATACTAAGCCTGGCCGTTAGCCCCTTTTAGCCGTCGTTAGCAGTTACTTTAGCCTCTAAATAACGCTGGCCTCCTCCGGGGTGCTAGTCAACAACATGGAGCAGCAGGAGGACGACAGCATATCCGCGGACCCCTATCTGCCCTACGACGGCGGAGGGGGCCACGGGGACGCCATCCCTCTGCAGGAGATTCAGCCCAGAAGAGGTATTCATTCAAATAAATCCCATGGCTGACTGACAGACACCTGCTACACTGGCATGCAGTAGCAGTACAGACTATATATAAGCCTAAGATTTAGACTCTCGTAGATGTATTTGATCGATTCTGAATGGTCAGAATCGATCAAATACATCTACGAGACTCGAGTCTTAAATCTTAGGCTATTAATTCTGTCTGAATTGCTACACACTGCTGCTGCAACGCGTTGTTATTAAGCCTGTGTGGGGGATAGTCTGTTCTTCTCGTTGGCAAGGAAGGCAAGCCAGTTGAAGCCACACTGATCGTGTCGTCCTACTCCTCCTAGCCTTGGATGCATTTTATTATCGTGACTTTGACATTTATCTCAAAAGCAATCAAATACGTCTCTGTTATGATAGTCTTGATCCAAGGCTAGCAATGCAGTGTCGTCCTACTGTGTGTGGAGTATATAGAATTGTACATTATGTCTTTGCCCATGTACATTATTATTATTATTATTAAAGCCATTATATTATGTCGCAGGTCGTGAGGTTCGTTTGAGTCAGTGTGTCGTGGTGGCTGGTGGGGGTGTATCACATTCACTACTAGGGTTTAGCTTGTGGTGTAACAACGTTATAAATAATAATGGCCGTGGTGTGGCTGATGTAATGCTGCTGTTTGTTCTGTGGGAGCAGCAGTGGCTCCTCAGCTGACTGTTGAGTGACCATTCACCTGTTCATCGATGATTAAGAGTGTGTGCGTGCGTGTGAGAGTGAGAGAGGGAGGGAGAGAGACTATCCCCCCTGTAGGATTCCGAATGACACTTTGTTGTATCAATGCTGTCAAATGGTTGTGCAAAAGCTATCAAGATGTCAGATTTGAACCCATTTGATTTGTTACCTTGTATTGATAGTGTACAGCTAAAGGGAAATGTGTCAAATAAATCTATATGGTCACTGTGTGTGTGTGTGTGTGTGTGTGTGTGTGTGTGTGACTGTGTGTGTGTGTGACTGTGTGCGTGCGCTCGAGCAAGAGAGAGAGAGAGAGAGAGAGAGGGAGAACATAATTTGTGAAACAAAGAGGAGTGTGTGTTATGTGTGAGAGAGGGGGTCAGTGAGTGTGTGAATTATTTGCTGGGTGTGTTAACTGTATAAAGGCTTATACTTGGGCCTACGGTAATAGGTAAGCAATAATATCACCATTGGACTCTTCAGGCATAATTCTAGGCCTCCATTGTAAATAATTCCTTTGGAGGAACATGTGAGAGTGAGTCTTATTGAGGCGGTGGCAGATGATTTCACACTTAAAATGATTTAGGCATTACAGTATGTAGCCATTTTGCAGGCACTCTTATTCAGAGCGACTTGTAAGCGCAAAATGGCATGAGTAATAGCATGAACTCTAGTCGACGGAGTCACATCAGCAAAGAGAGAACAATGTTGTAATGTGGTGTTTCAAAGAACCTAGACTAACATATGAGTTTTCACAGTTTTCACAACAGAGGGTTGTGTATGGCTGGAATGAAGGAGGTGACATGATGTGATACATTTGTAAAGTCGGTGCCAAATCGTCCCCGTATGTTTCTTGTGCATGCATCTATCTATAAATGTGTGCTTATGTGTGTGCAGTGCCAGTGTATGTGTTGGTACCGTCACGTGCGCACTGCATATCCATGTGTGCATGTCAGTCCTCCTCGAGGCCTTTTGAGACTTTCACGGTTGAGCGAGCGAACGCAGACAAACATGTCCCTAGCGACTATAGCGAGACAATACCAGATCCTCTTCTATATCCTTATATCCTCCTCGAACGGGGGATGATAATAACTAAGGCCGGAGCTGGAAATCAACCCCAGGACATCAGTGTTTTTGTGTGGTTGACTGGTGAAACATAACATCCTGATTATTGATTACTTAATACTTTGGAATGTTTACTTTGGAAGTTTGGATTAAATGTGCAGCCCCGCTTCTTTTCTCTTCTGTTTTTACAGTTTAAGCTACACTCACAAAGCTTTATGTCCATTACCTCGGTTTTCACACTCCCCAACAGAAAGAGGTCATTTATTTCAACGATGCCCTGGCTGGATTGAGAAATTGTTTATATTCTAGAGGAAAAAGGCAATAAAGACATTTAAACCAGGATAAATAAAGTAACATACACGTTCAAAAACACAGGTCTCATTGAAAATGAACTATAGGTGAGTTTTATCGCTCCCCGTTTGCAAGGCCCTTAACCCTACCCTAGGTTGGCTGACCTTATGTTGTCCTGAGACCTTCTGTCCTGTTGATCTACTTTCTAGGCTACGTCTAGCAGGGCGACTTTACCAGGATCCGTTCTAATGGGAGCAATACACCAGATTATTAGAAGCTTTGACTGTATTTTACCACTGCTATGCACTCAGATGGTCATAACATACACATATATCTGTCTCATCAGCCTGAATAATTGGACAAATTCATAGCTTTTTATTTTTTTGTTTTTCAAGGAATAGATGGCTAATAATTTGCAACCTCTTCATTATTGCTGCTGATGATGGTATGGTTCCTAAAGTTAGTCAATTCATTTAGTCCCTTTCCACTTTTATATTGTCTAACCTTAAAAACATAGCAGGCATTGAGTTTTATTGTCATGTGCCATCCCCTGGAACTGGGTAAAATGCAAAGTAATGCAAAAGCAAAGTACAATAAAGGATAGTCGTGGATGTACAAACTGCAACGGCCCCTGGGTAAATCAGCATTGTTAGGCATGCAAATTGACATCGTCAGGCATGAAAATCAATTTTGTTTGGCAACTGCCACCACGGTGCTGTGGGCTTAAAGGTATTCGTGCTTGTTACTTGCCTCAGCAAGTAATACCTGGACTGCATAGTGCATACAAAAGGCCCAGAACGAGGCTTACCGAGACAATCAGTAGGCTCACTTTCCCACATCACTAGTTTAAAAAGCAGGTGGCTTGCGCACATCCAGTTCTTGGCTGGTGCTGGACAAAAGGTAGATACATACAGAGAAGGAGTGGTCCGCACACAGTCTTTGCTCCAACAGTGTTTATTGTGTTAAAACACCATTTTAAATCGGGACACAACGTTTCGGCCGTGAACGGCCTTCATCAGGTGATAGTCCACTATCGGCCTTCATTCACAATGGTGTTTTAACACAAACTGTTGGAGCAAAGACTGTGCGGACCACTCCTTCTCTGTATGTCCCACATCACACCTATGATGACCTGCATTGCCTTCCTATCAAATTTAGGATAGATTTTCAGGTTCTTCTACTCTTACTCCCTGCATGTCCCTTAGTGATATACTCGTTGTTCTGGCTGTCCCTCAGATAAGATCTTTGAACACTGTTGATATGTGATGCCTTTTTAATAAGAAGCAAAGATTAATCTGTTCAGACTAGCCTTTCTGTAGTTCTGTGTGTGTGTTCTGTAGGGATACAAATTAGTGCGTTCCATGGCCATTAATAATATATATATTTTTTAATTTACACCTGGTGTAGATGACGTGGGAAATAAGTCCAGAGAATGTTGTCACTGTGGCTTCCGCCTTGAGCATGGTGTTTGACCGGTTTGTCCCCGCCTACGGTAACTGGAGAACTTGCCGGTTTTCCAACTCGCCACGGTTTAGTGCATTTTAGTTTTACTTCACTACTTAAACTAGAGTTTACACTAGATGAAGTAGGTATGCTAAAGTTGAAACACCAAAGTACAGAAACAATGTAATTCATTAGTAAACAATATCCTGAAATATCATTGGTACTATCCTTTGTATACTTTTCACATATTCACCTTTTTATCATTATCTAGCTGACCATTTAATTGCACAAAATATTTTGATCACTACTATACTGATGAAGACAGCATGTTGGCATAACAATGAAGACATTGAAGAAATGCACGTGGGAGTATGGCCATTGCTGTTTGTTCAACAAGAACGGTGCAAGAGAGCATGTGTGTGTAGACTGTCAGCAAGCCTGTTTGTGAGAACCTGTCCTCAGCCCTGGCACAAGCTGAACAGAATGGCAACATCTTGCTGATTCACATGGGAGAAATTGAAACCTGTGTGCGTGTGTGCGTGTGTGCGTGTGCGCGCGTAGTACACAGGTGTGCCTACTGAACCATGATTGTGCTTGAATGCAGTCCCTGATGATTGAGGTTTCCATAGCGTCATAATCTCTTGGCTCCCACAGGGCTAGAAATTAACTTCCAAATTCCCAATTTAAATATATTATGAGCACCCACCATAATGTAAGGAGCTCCAACAATGCGTGTTTTACTTGGTACAAAAAAATGTGAAAGTATTCAAAGTAACCTTAATGAATGGTAAGACCATTGGGTTAATATCATCCTATCCTGTTGCAGATATTTTAGCTTTGCATTAGCTTTGCAGCTTTATGATTGATGCAATTATGGTAAGGGTGGAAAAAAAGGAATAAAGGTGTTGCACCAGAACTAATATTTGCGTAATTGCGTTCGCAGTTCGCAAATGCTACCAATTTTACTTTGACGTTGCCCAGCTAATAAGTACTTTTCCATACTACCTGACGCCCTCAGCTTGAGTTTCCTAATACACAAAAGCCACCAGAATTTGAATTTTCTGAAATGTTTTGATAGTGAGATTCTCAAAATTCAAATCATGAATTCATTATTAATAGTTTATATTAAATTAATTCAGGGACAAAATCTCCCCAAAATAAATACAAACGGCAAAGCCTTTTCGAAATGTTCTGCATAGAATGCTGTAACCTTTTTAATTTTCCTAATTCCATGCTGATCCTTTATTGGCAATACAAAGGATTTACTGTTGGCTCAACCGTCTGGGCACCTAGGCTGCTGAGCCAGCCTGACGGCGTGCCGCGGGTTTGACTCCCGATCTAGACGGCCAGATTACTTTCAACCTAGCAATAAAGGCAGAAAAAGACCCAAAAATATCTTAAAAAAAACGAAAAACTAAACAAAGGCTTACTGTTTACTGAGCATTGTGGTGGTGATTATTAGATTCAGTGGTGTACAGTACTGTCCCTACAGTAAGTACAATTCTGAGGATTTGTACTTTTCAATCCTTTTACTTCTACTCCATTTCAGAGGAAAATATTGTACTTTTACTCCACTACAATTATCTGAAAACTTTAGTTACTAGGTAGTTACTTTGTAGATTTTAATTATTATTCTAAAACATACATTATCCACTTCAGCCCTATTTAACCTTTGGCTATTTGAAAGTAGCCGATCTACAAGCCAGCCATCTACCCAGAACATCGGGATGAACCTGTGTAGTTTATGGCTGCTCCCAACAGTAGTGGCAACATTCAACTTTGGAGAAGTGCTGCTGTACTTGTGTTCATACTTACAACATACATACAACAGAAAGATTGGGTATTGTGTATGTATCTTCTGGGCATCTTTGTAAAGTTAGTGTTAGTAAAAAGCAGGTAAAAGAGTAACGTTTGAGCAGACTAACATCAGTCACTCTACCATTCAATGTAGTAGAAGACCTGCGAGTTTACACCGCAGATATGTCGTCTCCGCCTACAGGAAATACGTTTGCTGCCTGTGACCATGAGACCTGTTTCTGAATTTGCCTATAGGGCACAGCAGAGTAATCTAGTAAGAGAGTAATGACACTCCGTTCGTTGACTCGCATTGTAACAATGGAATGCGGAAGTGCTCATTCTATCTCAATGGAATAGTTCCAGCCATAGGAGCAATGTTTGGAACATTAGCCCATATGCACCCGCTTTGCGGCTAGATCAAAGCGTGTCACCACTCTCTTACTAGATTACTCTGGGGCATAGGCAAGTGTTACCTGGGCTGGAGGCACAGGTGTGTTGGGTATTGTACTCTGTGTTGCTAGGCAGATTACAGTCAGGCATACATGTACTATGCAGACCTCTAGGGAGCTCTTGTTGAGTCAGAATAACTGACTCATCATCCTCTCTCCTTCTGTATGTCTCTTTCTCACGACAGCATATAGGGCTCTCTCTCATGACGGCCCCTCTCTCAAATAAATATTGTACAAATACATATTGAATATAAATAGGAATAAAATGAAGGTGTAAACGGAGCTGTGTTACGTTAACACTTTGAGTCATACTATCTTGTGAAACTATACAAAAGATTGTGCATTTTCTGTCGGAGATGGATACATTTTTGCAGACTTGCTTTTCCGCTGGAACCATAGTTTTACATTTTTAACTTTTTATTAAGTAGTTTATTTTTCTAATAAAACTGTTTTTATTTTGTTCTGTAAAGCGACTTTGGGTACCTTGAAAAGCGCTATATAAATTGTATGTATTAATCTTTGTATTATTATTAATATTATTACATCCATAGAGGAGACATTAGCTTTATACTTTTGAAAGTTGACAGCATTATTTCAATGTTTTTGCATTCTCTCTTTCGTGCGCATGCACGCACGCATGCACGCGCGCTATCTCTTTCTCTCTCTCTCTCTTCTTGGACAGACAGTCCAGATTGTATCTGTCCGTCTGTCCGAAATCAAAATGGAAGATGATATCATTCCTGCCAGGCCTGCCCCCCCCAACCCCATGCTGGTGGGGGGCTGACATTGAGAACGATGCTGAAACACCACTACCACTACTACCGCAACAGACGGCAGCATACACACTCCTAGGATAACACTAAGCGTAGCTGCTGCTCTCACACAGTCTCAGACACTTTTGTAGTTGCACACTTCTTTTTTTGGCTACTTATCACACATCACAAACTGTACTAAGGGTGTGATATGAGTTGATAGACATTTATTCAGCTCAAACTGATATGGATGATGGAGAAGTCAGATCTATAATGATCCACGTCATTATAGATTTTGGACAGACCTGACTAACCTCAGTGAAATGAGCACAATGTACAATCTTAGACTGTATCAATCCGTGCCTTGCACAGATGGAGGATTTGTGCACTTTAATAAGAACATCCTCCAAACCCTCTTCTGAAATCTCCCTCCCAAATCCTCTTCCCAGAGTGTTTTAATTGAATTGAGAGAGAGAGAGAGAGAGAGAGAGAGAGAGAGAGAGACTATAAAGCGAACAGAATGGATCTGATTGTAAATGCAGGAAATCATCTCCTTCAAATCAGGTAATGGCTCAAGAAATGTGTCTAGAGATGACCAGGAAACCGAGGGAATATTCTGGTAATAAAACGGCGATTTGTAAATAAATTCCTGAAAAGGTGTTGAAAGGAAGCAAAGGTATTGTCAATGTACGGGTCTTTAAATGTTTTGATACCTTTTGTTGGACCAAATATCAAAAGCATTGTCCACCAAGGATACCAAAATATTGCTTCATTTCATAAAGACGAGAGGGGGATAATGTGCATTGTTGAAAACCAGAGTGTTCTCATTAAGTTGTCTGTGCATTGTTCATCTAATTCTGACCTGCTTTTCAATCACCAACATGGAATTAAGCATCTGAGAAGAGAATTGAATAGAAGTCCCTACCCTAAAAGCAACTTTTGTTTTTAGGTTGTTCTGTTTACCATTATTACAAATGTTAAATTGTATGTTTATGTTGCTATAATTCTGGGCTTAGGAGTTTTAGGGCTGACAAGAGGTATTTGTCTTTTAAACATGTCTGTTCTTTGCCTTCTGAAAAGATCCTTAGGTTCCCTGCTTGCTCTCTCTCTCTCCCCTCACCCTTTGAACACTTAGGTGCCAAATGGTTGCATTTCGTTATCCTCATGATTCTGTGCAGGGGGAAGATGAGAACCTGACATGGTGCCACCTGCTAAACTGTAGTCTTAACATTTGGCTAAGTGCGTGCCCTTACTGATCTATTAGCCAATATGGCAGAGATACAGTAATCAGACATCACGTGGAGCCTTCTCCTTACTATTATCTAAAAACAAATATGTATATAATGTATGTATTTTGTCTGGAAAAGCTTGGTAGTCCAGTCGTGACTGTGCCTAGGGTTGGGATCCTTTTTTTAGGATTTTAACGATAACGGTCCAAAATGATTCCTATAGGGGCTCCAAATGGACCCTTACAGGTCTGTAACTCAAATGGAACTAAATGGACCCCCTACAGGTCTATTTGGTTCCATTTGTACACTCAAGAGTTATTGGTTGGTCCTTGAAATTCTACATTTTGAGAAGAACCACCGGTATAGACTAATCCATGGTGTGGTGCCCTATAGGTCAGTTGCAGGCAATCAATACCGAGGTGTAAAAGCTGCGCTTAATGGTACACGGTCCTCAGCTATGGCTGCACCCTGTGCACCCCTCCGTGGGGTTTGTCTATACTATAGTAATTGTATAACAGACGTGAAGTCCACATATACCAGCTCTGACAATGCTGTGGCCCCAGGTAGGAACGGTTCCAAATGTGATGGAACCGATTCCGGTTCCTCAATGTTGGATCAGGTTCCCCTGATTCCTCCGCTTTCCCAACCGTAACTGTGCCCAGCCAGCCAGCGGGCACGAGGGCACTTCCTCCTGCCCTAATTATGTGCCCTCTACCACAAGTCATTGTGGGCCAAGTTGGCCAACTGCATAATGTCACAGGTCGTTGGGACCTTCAGCAGCTACATGCCACCTATGTTTGGCCGACTATTATGGCGGTGAATCAATGAATGCTCATGCCAGAGAAAACGTGAATACCGCGTACACCTAACACCTGTGTGTAGCTTCAACTTCTAAATAAATTAGAAAGGTGACGGTCAATGGTTGAACCATAAAACTCTGTGCTTTTCACTTGGGGAAACGGGCAAACCAGTGCCTGCTTGACTGGTTAAACCAATGCCTAAGCCTATGTGTATACTGTAGGCATTTGCCTCTCACACTGTAGGCCAGAGTAAGAAGCTATAATAGTACTCAGGCACACGATAAACAAACTGTCCTCTGTACATCAAAAAAGGATTATTCGAGCAGACTGTGGATTGGATTTCATGCATTCTTCTGTCTGTTTGCCATTTGTCTAGTTCATTTTGGGACGCGCAGAACCTATAAACTTGGCTCTCTGTCTCACTGTCGGCAGTGACATAATAGTTTCTTTGTGTGAGAGACGTCTCTGTCTGTAATGGACTCTTGTGCATATTTGTAGTGTCAAGAGTGCTAAGTTTACACGCGTCACTTATGGCAGTTTCAAATGACACAGAGGGTGGCTTCTTGTCGCTAAACACAAACATGGCTCACGCCAGATTACATAACCGCTGGTCGGGTGCATTTGGAAAACGGCTGAGAGAATTCCTGAGTTATAATCAGAATACCGGGCGCCACTGGCCTAGCGGTTAAGGCACATATAGGCTCTAATGCAGCCTGACAGCGAGTCGTAGGTTCGAGGCTGATGATCTTTGCGGAGTGTCACTCCTCGTCTCTCTCTCTCTCTCTCTCTCTCTCTCTCTCTCTGCTTCCTGTCTCACTGCTGCAAACTATCCAATAAAGGCAGAGACAGTCCAAAAACGTATAAAGAAAATAATATCAGGATATCTGAGGTAGGTCTATATAGTATATAGTCTTATGGGAAGGAATAAGGCCTATAAAGAATAATACAATTAATGACTGGGCACGGAATTACCAAATGCAACATTCCCTGCTACATGTTTATTGCTTTAGAGATCGCAGAGCAAGATGGCTGCAGCAGTGCCGCTTATGGCCTGTGATGTTCATACAGTAACAGGCAGAGAAGACAAAGCCCCAAGGCTATATCTGTGTGTGTGTGTGTGTGTGTGTGTGTGTGTGTGTGTGTGTGTGTGTGTGTCTTTATACTCTGTGTACTGTATTCACGTTTAGGCTACCGTCTGTTGTCTTTGTGACACGCGATGGAATACGGGTTAGTGGGGCTGATGTTTGACAAAATCAAACATCACTATATATTTTTTGGACCAAATACCGCTATATATTGATATTGTGATTGGCAATAATACTGTGAAAATAATAAAAATTGAGAAAATGGTCCATTTACAAGATCACAATGCATCAAGTCATGAGCTTGTAGATTTAAGCAATAAGCCACGAGAGGTCTCAGGGGGTAGAAGACCCTCGGCTGCGCCTCGGGTCTGCCTACGCCCCCAGCCAGTGTAAAATACCCGGTAAGCTGGGGCCTCGAGTGGCTTATTGCTTTTCTAAAACGGTTACAAACATATAGCAATATTAACCTAATAAAACGATTTAATTCACAAAAGTAGCTACGCTTTGCGCCACCAGAGCGAGCCACATCACTTCCTTGTTTTGCTCGGCAAGTAGCCCCAGTAATTGAAGGAGTGGATTATCGGTGGAATTTACACCGGTCACGTGACGGTAACCAGCCAATCAGAATCTAAGTATTGGGACTACCCGTAAGGCGTTAATAAGCCACGAGAGGTCTCAGGTTACCGGGTATTTTACATTGGCTGGGGGCGTACTGTAAAGTAATGGTACCGGTAAAGTAATGGTACCAGTAGCAGACAGTGTTACATAGAATAGACCAGAACACTCTGTAAAGTAATGGTACCAGTAGCAGACTGTGTTACATAGCATACAGTAGAACACCATTGAACACATTGTGGTTCCATTGTGAGTTATCATTGAGCCTGTACCCTCCACCTAAACGCATGTAAACAGTGTCTCCCTCCTCCAGCTCTACCATCCTTCCACTAGATATATGTTCATAACCTCCATAACTATTGTATCCACAGTTCCATAAGAGGCTCTGCCCATTCTTATACATGTAGACACAGAAGTCCTCTGATGACCACACGTTAAATGCATGATATGTGAAGTGATAGAGTCCTCTGACAGGCGCAGAGAAGACCCCTGAGAACACAGGATGAGAGAACACATTACATTAATATAAATTAAAAATACAATTATAAAAATAAAAACCTTAATTTAAAAAGTCAGATCTACAAGTTTGTGTGAGTTAAGAGGTTACTTTCCTCATCTCCTCTGGACTGTTGTTTTCAATGTGAAACACACAGTGGTGGAAAGTAACTAAGTACATTTACCTAAGCACTGTGTACTTAAGTACAATGTTGTGGTATTTGTAGTTTACTTGAGTATTTCCAATTTCCAATACATTTACTTATACTTGGATATAAATATTGTACTTTTACTCCACTACATTTATTTGAAGATTTTAGTCACTAGTTACTAGTCACTAGTTACACTAGTTATATTAACCACTTCAGCCCCATTTAGGCCATTTGAAAATAGCGAATCTACAAGCTTGCATATCTGCTATTTTCAAAAAGATTTTTTTAATATACATTTGAAAACTTGAAATGGCACGTATATTCTGCATAATGAATACTTTCACTTGTACTACTTTAAGTACCTTTTTACTTTTACTCAAACACATTTTGAATTCCGGACTTTTACCTGTAACAGAGTAGTTCTATATTGCAGTATTGATACTTTTACTTAAGTAAAAACCCTTTGCACTACCTGTAGATGGATTGTAGGCGTTGCCGACGTTAGTGGTGACTCTCTTGTAGATCAGAGTGGTGGTAGAACTATACGGTCCAACTTGTCCAACAATACCCAAACCAGCAGAGAAGGCCACCTTCGGTTTGTCTGTCAACACAGGAGGAGCATTATCAAACAGTTATTAAATATTATAAAAGCATAATATTATATTAAGCCAATAGAGGGTATGCACGTGACATCATCGTCATATACGCAGGAGTGTGTACCTTGTACATTTAATTGAACCTTTTGGGGATTTTTTCAATTCCTACTTTTGATATACATGTATACTTAATAATATGTTAGTATATATTATATTTATAAAACATACTTACTCCACAGTTGGTGCACTAGGCTTTCAGCAGCAGTCAGCCTGGTTTCTATGGTGGTCAGCTGAGCAAGATGACCTGAAATCAGTACATTAGCATTAAGTCAGTCATACAGTAAATACTCATGCACTTTCACTGTTGAGTGAGTAAGCTTTCCATTATGGATCAACTGTACAATAAAATACATCATCAAAAAAGGTTATCTATTCTCTGAGATCAATTATAGTAATTAAAGGAGTAGTTCACCCAAAATGTGACTTAATTACACACCCCATGAAGCCTTGAATTCATGGAGATTTCTGAGGGGGCCTAGCCCCTCCTTTTCCCAACTTGATGATTTGATTGGCTGATCACCCCATAGTGATGATTTGATTGGCCGAGCAAAGTACATATTGAGGATAAAATGTGCCGGCAGAAAAGTGAAGACGCCAAAAGTGAATGACATTTGTGATGATTTGATTGGCTGAGCACGGAATGTGATGTATGATGATAACACGGATGTGATTAATTTTTTTAAAGTTTTTGTCGCATTCCAATAAGCATATAATGTGTTGACCGGCTGAGTTGTGGTCAATTCAAGGCTTCATGGGGAGTGTAACTGATAAGTTAGTTTTTGGGTGAACTACTAATTAACCCCCAAAGTGCCTTTTCAACACTACACATGTAGGCCGATACTTGCATTCACTGAACACTATCTGGATCAAATTACCTTCACTTTCTTCCTTCAAGTCTTCAACATGGACCTCACTGGTACTGAGTCTGGTTTGGAGGTCTGCAACATGGACCTCACTGGTGTTGAGTCTGGTTTGGAGGTCTGCAACATGGACCTCACTGGTGTTGAGTCTGGTTTGGAGGTCTGCAACATGGACCTCACTGGTGTTGAGTCTGGTTTGGAGGTCTGCAACATGGACCTCACTGGTGTTGAGTCTGGTTTGGAGGTCTGCAACATGGACCTCACTGGTGTTGAGTCTGGTTTGGAGGTCTGCAACATGGACCTGGAGGTCTTTCACAAGGCTCTCGCTAGCACTCAATTTGGCAGCCATTACTGAAAAATATCACAGAGCAACATTATGTTAAACTATGAAACATTTTAAACACATTTCATCCTGTACCTTTTCAACCTCTTCCAGCTCCATTGTGACCATGCTAACCTGTCATGAACATCTTCTGTTCCTTGGCTTCTTCCTCACTGGCTGCCACCCTGTCTCTCAACTCTATCATCGCATCCCATATTTCATGTGTGAAGAGGGAACCTGGTTCGGCATCGCTCTGTCTCTCGCTGACCGGTCCGTTCTCCCCCGGAGCCCCAGCAGCCTCAGACAGACAGAACAGTAAAACAAGCAAAGCCACACAACCCTTCATCCTGAAGCAGAGTCACTATTTGATATTGTGCAGCTGCTTTTTATATCCTCTCCCTGCTCGTCCACCAACACTAGACACGTCACCGTGCCCAGTGGAAAGTTAGTGTACGGGACAGTAAATGGTGTCAAGGACCCACCTGAGAACTGCAACATGTGCTTTGATGAGATCTGGCAACGTTACATCTCCTGGTTCTGAAAAGAGTGGCTGTGAATATGTGTAATGTAACTGCTATCAGCTGTGGTTGTTTTAACCCATTCTGGACGGGAAACCCCTTTGGTGTTTTAAGCATTATGTTATACTTTAGCTCTCTGTCTATCAGGTTAAAATGTGCCTTGAGATATTATAGAACTGAAAACTAAAAATAGATAATTTCTCCACCAGACATAAAGCACAATGTCTCTGTCTAAAGGTGATTGACAGACATAAAGCACAATGTCTCTGTCTAAAGGTGATTGACCGACATAAAGCACAATGTCTCTGTCTAAAGGTGATTGACAGACATAAAGCACAATGTCTCTGTCTAAAGGTGATTGACAGACATAAAGCACAATGTTTCTGTCTAAAGGTGATTGACAGACATAAAGCACAATGTTATTATCATGTAACCAGTGACCACCACATATTGCTTGCCTTGGTGTAATACAATGGTACATACATTGCCACACAGAAACAAATTGACATGTGGGGTCTGAACTCTCCTGAAGTGTGTGTTTAATTTGTGCAAGCTTTGACTTTGCTGTTATTGAGAATAATAAAGAAGAGCTGAGTCTTGCAGTGAATTCAGTAGGACACGGTCAATATTCAAAATCAACGCGTAACCCGATACGTATCGTATCGAGATTCGTATCGTGAGGTTGTAGGCAATAACCACAGCCGTAAAAAGCTCGGTCTATATCTTTTATACTTTGACGTATGCCAGTGACGTGTATAGTTGCTATTTTTTTTTACATTTGAAAAAATAAGTAACTGTTAACGCTACGATATCAAAGAAATCTCGCAACCTTGGGAACCTTGGGGCTTTGTACTAGGACTATTACTAAGTAGTGTAGTGGTCTTTTCACTGCGTCACTTTGAACTGTTATCATTTTGATGACATTGCCTCAAATTTTAAGAGCAGCTTTAAAGCTAAGAAAGAACAGGGCCAGAGTGGAAATAATACAGTAGAACCTCATTTGAACCTCGGACAAGGAATGATCCAGATAATCAAAATGTAAATTCACCTTTGAACAGACATTTGTTCAGTGCACGACTAACTGTAACATGAATGAAAGCTTTCATTAGGCCAACCAAGTCGTCTGCTTCATTTATAGCCACCAGCCAATGACCTTCACCCCTGGCTTTCTTCATTTAGCCACCAGCCAATGACCTTCACACCTGGCTTGCTTTATTTAGCCACCAGCCAATGACCTTCACCCCTGGTTGGATGTTGCATTTTACAGCTGTATGAGTCACGCTGTGTTCCATGCCAGGCGGCGTTTCTTAAGCCTTGATACAGCGAATGAATTAATTAATTAATGCACCGTGCAGCACTGAGGTGACTGTCTACTCTAGACCAGTGGTTCTCAAAGTGGGGTCTGGGGACCCCCAGGGGTCGTTGAGGGAGTTCCAGGGGGTCCCCAGCTAAATGATAGTTTGGAACCAAATGGACCCTTACAGGATTGTAACTCTGAGAGTGTACAAATGGAACTATGGCCATTGACCCTTCGATTTGTACACACTCAGAGTTAAATTAACATTGATTTTACAATATCAATTCGGGTCCCAGAAATGCCATTAAATGGGGGTCCATAGTCTTGTCAAACTGGGGTATCCTTGAAATTAAATGGGTTGAGAATCACTGCTAGAGCCGTACAAATCTTCTTTTATGGGGGTCCCTGGACATATCTTTTCAAATGGTTCCCAAACCTTTCAGGCCGTGACCCCCCCCCCCCCCCCCTGACATAATCATACTTGGGGACCCCCCAGTTTGTGGGGGTTGGGTCGGGGGTTGGTTTGTCCATGTACTGTATACCTGCGATTTATTCATAATGTCCTCATTAATCCTATCAACCCCCCCTCTCTCCCCTCTCCCCCTCTCTCCTGCTCAGCATCTAACTACGCCATGTCTAACGGGGGCGGGGTTGCCAGCAGTACCACCCACCTGTTGGACTTCCTGGAGGAGCCCATCCCGGGCGTGGGAACCTATGACGACTTCCACACCATCGACTGGGTCCGCGAGAAATGCAAGGACCGCGAGAGACACCGCAAGGTGAGGCTGCAACGGTTAATCGGAATCCAATCTATTATTCAATTAGTTGACAACTAATCGGCCGATTTAATCGATCATGGAAGATGGTCGTTAGTTGCAGCCAGTGATGTCATCTCTGTGGGGGCTGCGGGGCTCTGTTCTGAGAGGCTAAATGTCATCAAATGGTGATGAGGTCTGTGGCTCAAATGCCCAATAAATAATGGGCCTTGATATGAAAAGGGTTGAACAATCACTGTTCTATAATAATTATTGTTTTTCTTTGTGTGCATGCGTGTAGATTAACAGTAAGAAAAAGGAGTCCGCGTGGGAGTTCACCAAGAGCCTGTACGACGCCTGGTCTGGATGGCTGGTCGTGACACTCACAGGGTTGGCCTCAGGTAACACGCACGTGCACGCACACACACACACACACATGCACAGCCGCACACGCACACATTTTAAGAATTTATTTATATCCACACAAAGGGAAATGCACAAGGACACAGACATTATGGGTGCAGTTATGTTACAATCACAGACATACATGTCTTGGAATCATGATACAGCAAGAATGTCACTCAGCAGTGTCTCTAATAGCCATATTCGTTCACACAACGGTGCTCAGAGTCAAGACTAGGCTTAGTCTCATATGGTGGCATATTAGGCACACACACACACACACACACACGCGCACACGCACACGCACACGCATACAAACACACTGTACAAACACACTCCCCATATCAATCCTGTCGTCGGTGATTTTCACAAGCATGTCCTCAGGTAACACAAACATTGCCTCACTTCCCCTGATATACACACACAGTAGACGGTTTGTCTCTCTGCCGTTATCTGTCTAATACAGTTTTCCTGCGTACCAATGTTTATAGGGTCGCCATTCTAACATAGTATTTCCTAAAATAACATTGAATAAAACTCAATTTCATTATAGTCATAATGAATCATACGTAAGCAAATAACCTAACAGTGGAATATCTATATCAACTATACTTATACACTATAGAGTGCTATGTCTACATAGAATGCTATCTAAGTTACTTAAATTTAGTCTTTGAATACGCCTGTAAGGTTGTCAAGGCTAGGGCAAGTGCTACGTGCTAAGATGTTGTCACAATGCAGCGTGATGCGTTGTGAGCTTTGAAGATCTGCCATTTTCACTAGTTTCGGTCCTGGGCAAACGTCTAATTTCTCTTTTGGGTCTTGAGATAAAAAAGTTTGGTTACCACTGGTCTAATGCACGCACATTGGTTATTTTAAGTTGGAAGAGTATTTACAATTGTCATGAATGGTCTCAGAAATGTCATAAAAGCAAAGGTTAACGCCTCAACCTGTGATTTCTTCAAGTGGTTGGTTGTATGTAGAACAGCAGCAACACAGGTTTAGAATGATAATACCTAAACAAAGTAAACATCATCATTACATTTTCTTGATGAAATAAAATTTGGCTTTAGTTTATTCCATGAGCACATTCATTTATTTATTCTTTATCCAACGATTTTGCAACCCGTTTGAATTGATTTCTTTTTTCAATTATCTAATGTAATCCTGGGCTACACTTGCTCTGCCAACCTGGGGGGCCAGTGGACTGACCTCATGCTTCCTTCTATGCATGAGGAGTCCCAAGCTGCTTCTTTTCACCTGACAGGGGGCAGTTTCCTCGGCCGGACGTAGTGCGTGGAAGGAACACATTATTCCAACCAGTTCCTTTCCCCTCCATCAGGCGCCCCGGCTGGCCAGGGGGAGGTAGTTTTTTGTGAGGGTACCTACCCTATAGGGTACACGGGGAGAACATGCAAACTCCACACAGAAAGGCCCTTTCGCCAACCCCGCCTCGGGTATGGGCACTGATGACACGGAGGAGAGAACGCGCCCAAATCGAACCCAGGACCTTCTAGCTGTGAGGCGACAGCACTATACCGACTGTGCCACCGTGCCCCTGAGCACATTCATTTCTCAAACCTTTTTCTCTTGTCCAATCAGGTGCTTTGGCCGGCCTGATTGACATCGCCGCCGATTGGCTGGCCGACCTGAAGGAGGGGGTGTGTCTGAGCGCCATGTGGTTCAACCACGAGCAGTGCTGCTGGACGTCCAATGAGACCACGTTTGAGGAGAGGGACAAGTGTCCCCAGTGGAAGAGCTGGGCGGAGCTCATACTGGGACAGGCTGAGGTAGGAGCACGCATGCACGCACGCACGCATACTTCTACTCCACTACATATCAAATCCAAATATTGCACTTTTACTCCACTCCATTTATTTGACGGCTTTAGTTACTTTGTAGATTTTGATTATTACGTTGACCAATGACAAAGCTTCTAGGAACATCTTTGAATGCAGATTGTGGCCCCTAGATGAGTCACATATGTTTATTATATTTTTGCTTATAACAGCTTTAATCTACCAAAGAAAAAAAGATGACTTTGTGCTCCGATTAGAGGAGGTATACTGACACTTTATATTGAAACGGGTTGTTATGTTGGGTTGGTTGGATGAAGAAGATCGAATCTGTGTGATCTCAATGAAATAGAGAATGAGTATCCTTTTGTCTTGTATTGTCCTTTTTATGGGAGGGTCAGAGAAGAGTTGTTTAATAATATAAACTATAGCTGATATGATGGATATGAATGATTCACAACACATCAACTGTTTATTTGAAAAAGTGTTATTAAAATTTTAGGGCTGTCAAATGATTAAAAGTTTTAATCAGATTAATCACAGCTTCAAAATGTATTAATCATGATTAATCACCATTCAAACTATGTCCAAAATATGCCATGTTTTCCTGTATATTGTTGTGGAAATGGAAAGATAAATGGCAGAAAGCTGATATACATTTGTTTTAACATACCTACTGTATGTAGTATTCTGTTTATTTATTATAACAAATCCACTGTAGTAGGATCATAGAATGGTGTTTTTCTTCTTATTATTTCCGCTTGTAAATTAGATTTGTGCCAGGTACACTCCTGTCTACCACAGACAATATTATTTCTCCTTTTTTACGTTTTACGTACCTTTTTTAAGTTCTTCCTCATCTGGATTTAATGTAAAGTTTGCAACCGACAGAGGACTTGCATATCAAATATAAACCCTTTTTATATTGAGAAACAAACACCATAAATAACTTTTCAAGTCAGTTTCAAGTATTTTAGTGAAGGAATTCAACCCACATAAATAAACAAACAAGATCAGTTCATCACAGTTCATAAACCCAAGGTAAACAGTTCAGAATGGTTGAAAATAAATAAAAGAAACAAAAGATATATTCAGAAACTCATAACAACCACGTGAATTCATTTGATTTCAACCCGGCCGGCCTTTTCAGCGCACAATAAACCTTCACAATCCCCTTCCCTTCCCAAGTTCATAGATAAGGAAAATAAATAAGACTCGTATACCACGGGCTTGTCCGTGCCCGGCAAACAATGAATTGTCCACATCCCAAAACTTCAAAAGATAGCCTATGTCACGCAACACGCAACGCAACGAGTGTGTCAAAGAATGAACCGTGCAGGGCGGCTTTTAATGTCTCCCCGAAAACAACAACAACAAGTGCCTGAAATAAAATAAAATAAGTGAAGTACCACCGCTCCGTGCCGTGCGTGACAGCCAACAGAAAGATGCGGGGCAGCGGGGATTCGTCAGTGGTTTATGATCGCCCTTATTATATTTGCAAACTATCTAGAAAAAGCCTGGGACCTATATATATATATATATTAATATTATGTTATGTTTTGTTTTGATTTGTTGCATTTTAATTTATGTTGTAGGATCAGCAATGCCGATAATAACCAGTGTAATAAGTGTATACCTGAATAATTGTAACTGTATCAAAAGGCGTCAGTATTGATGCTTTTAAGTAAAAGTTGTGAGTACCTTTTCTTACCACTGTGGTGTTCTTTCTCTGCAGGGCCCAGGCTCATACATTATGAACTACTTCATGTACATCTACTGGGCGCTGTCCTTCGCCTTCCTGGCCGTGTGCCTGGTGAAGGTGTTTGCCCCGTACGCCTGCGGCTCAGGGATCCCCGAGGTAAAGTCCATGCCAGCACTCACCTTTCCTCTCCCATCCTGTCCTGTCCAGTGTCCACTAGGCTATTTTATCCCTGTGTAAAAGAATGGCTACTTGGCTGTCGCTGTCCATTTAATTTCCAGTGCGGGGTGGTTATGCCAGTGGAAGTGTGTGTGTGTGTGTGTGTGTGTGTGTGGTGGTTTCTGTTTCTCTCATGTACTCTTGATTTACAAAGGCTAAGTAGGGAAATAGGTTAATTGTCTAATCCGATCCCTGCTGGGTGCACCCTGTGTGTCTGAGGCAGCCTGGGCAGCATTCCATTTGGAGTTTGTGAGTTTGAACTGCCCATACTGTAGATCCGAAGTCCCGTTAGTCTGAACATGCATTAAGGTTGGCCAACATGCACTGCTCCCGTGCTTGCGGTTATGTTTAGGTTAGGGTTAGAGAGAGGGATAGTAATTTCGGAACAATGAACCTTCTGACTAATGTTGAACTTCCTTTCCCTCAAACCGGAAAGAAAGAAAAAGCGTGACTCGTTCTCTCATAGCTTGCGGCTTTTATTGGGAAGGTATTACGTATTATTCTTCCGGTTTGAGGGAAAGGAAGTTCCTCCGAGGTGGAAAGCCTGGTGATGCGAGGTTAGGCGGAGAGATTTGTAAATCTCTGCTTCAAAGCATCCGCTAAACGCCTCAATTGATTGTAAATACTCTCTCTCTCTTGCTCTCTCTGGAAAGCAATTGAATAGACCCGAATAGCTACCGTGGTGTATCAAGCTTTGAACGATGGAATATTGACGTGATCATGTAGTCTATTATAATATTACACAATTCCTAGACAGTTTGTGTTTGTGTGTCTGTGTGTGTAATTATAGCATACTGTTTTGTAAAGATGAGATGAATGGTCCTGACTTGCAGTTTGTGTAAATAAGACTTATTAAGGTTTATTATTAAGCATATCATTCTGTAATGATGGGTCGCAGTCAAACTGTGTAATGTTTATACATTATGTGAGCAGACTGCCCACAACATGTCCCTGGTGAGCTGATCTCAAGATCCCACACACGCACAAAATATGTAACGGATCTAATTATGTGATTAAGATGTCACACGGACAGTCAGTCAGTCAGACGGACAGACATGCTCGAAAATAGTATCTCTCATCTATGGCCTGGCAGAGATAAGATCATGACCCTGAGGTTATTTTTCCACTTTGGCATGTTTTGGGCTAGATGCTTAGTTGTGCTCAGTCATGTGATAAAAGCACTATGTCTTTTTTCTTTTAGACTGTTTCCGCTCTTACTCCGTTCTGTCTGTCTGGAGTACAGCCCAGTCTAAGTCAGTCACTGCAACTCAGCTTATTCATGAGTTTGCTGTGTGTAGACTAGTATTGATTTGTGTCCTGGTGTCGACTCAGCCTAAACGTGCCATCTATTGATTCTCTGCCAGGTCAGAATGCCAGTGTCTGAATCTGTCCAGACTAATGCTGGATATGAAAATATATTGATGATAATGGTTTCAAATTTATTCATTCCTGACAGCTCATATTATAAACTCCCAAAGTCATACAAGTTTTATTTATTTATTTTCCAAGCTCAATGAACAAAGGATTTCAGGCGCATTGAAATAGGCTGTATTGATATTGTTTTGGTCACAGTTTTTGGAGAAGTGTGTAATTAGCCCTTCGCTAAGTCCCTCCCCAACCCGTTCTTGTTAGCAGTGAGGAGACATGGCGAGCTGTCCTTCTCCCCCATTGAGATGCTAAATGTTAAATGACGGGATTTCTCCATATAGATAATGGATAGCTTCAAAATGTCTTCTAAAATCTAGTCAACCAGGCCTGCAGTAGGCTATGCACTCGGCAAATGTGCATGACATTATTTCAATAAACTAGAAATACGAGGAAATGACAGAGGCAGAAACAGTATCCAACAATCAACATTAACGACCGTCCGACAGGAGTTGTATTATATAGAAATTTCACGAAATACCTTTCGTTTATGGGTAGGTTTCCTTCAAAACCGTTAAGTTGTGTATGTGTTCAACAACACAGCCATGCAAAATAACACCGACAGCTATGATTATATATATATATATATATATATATATATATGTTTGCCCAGCTTAGCAACGGTTGCTAAACTATAATGGATTGGCATTGGAAAATCGCTTTTTGGGGTGGGGGTTAGCAAAGGGCTAATTGCAGAGTGTGGATAGCTATGTTGACGTTTTAGAAAAGTGTGAAATTGCAGTCTGAGTGTGGAGAGCCATTTTGAAGTGAGCGTTCTGAGGCTTTTGGAACATGGCCTTATGTTGCCATGGGAACAGCAGCGTTGGAGAGGGATATGGAAGAGTCTTCCCCTTCTTCTACCTCCTACCAATCTCACCTCTGCCCATCCCTCCTTCCTTCCCTCCCTCCCTCCCTCCCCCAGATCAAGACCATCCTGAGCGGGTTCATCATCCGGGGCTATCTGGGGAAGTGGACCCTGATGATAAAGACCATCACCCTGGTCCTGGCCGTGGCGTCGGGCCTCAGCCTGGGGAAGGAGGGCCCCCTGGTGCACGTGGCCTGCTGCTGTGGGAACATCTTCTCCTACCTCTTCCCCAAGTACAGCAAGAACGAAGCCAAGAAACGAGAGGTGAGAGGAAGGTTGCAGCCGACCACTAATTCGATATGAACCAGGGTGTCTTCAACAGGGCGTCTGGGTGTGATAGCATAATTGTGCATTTACATAGCGCTTTTATCCAAATGAGCCAGTGCCGCACAGGAAATGAGCCACTGCCGCGTGCGTGCGTGCGTTGGCACACACACGCACGCACACCTCACCTGTGTTTTGGTGTTGATCTGTGCTGAGGTGCGTTTGTTTTGTCCACTCAGGTCCTCTCTGCGGCCTCAGCAGCCGGTGTGTCGGTGGCTTTCGGAGCACCTATAGGAGGAGTGCTGTTCAGCTTGGAGGAGGTATGTAATATGTAAGCCTATCCATGTGTCCACATCAACGGGACGACATATAGAAAACTGTCAGGATTTAGAAGATATTTTATAGAATCGTCCTCGGGTCTAAATGGGTTAAAACTCTGCAACCCCCTCCATCCTTCTCCTCTCTCCCGTCCGTCTCCAGGTGAGCTACTACTTCCCTCTGAAGACGCTGTGGCGGTCCTTCTTCGCCGCCCTGGTGGCGGCGTTCGTGCTGCGCTCCATCAACCCGTTCGGCAACAGCCGCCTGGTGCTGTTCTACGTGGAGTACCACACGCCTTGGTACCTGTTCGAGCTGCTGCCCTTCATCCTGCTGGGGGTGTTCGGGGGTCTGTGGGGCGCCTTCTTCATCAAGGCCAACATCGCCTGGTGCCGACGGCGCAAGTCCACTCGCTTCGGTGAGGGAGACTTCTCTCTTCTCGTTAGAACGCCCCGACCGATGTTGCCGCGGTCGTGGACCCCCCTTACACTCGTTCCATTTTACACTGTCAAGAGTTCAATTATTGTTAAAGATCGGCATTACTTAAGTTAATTTACAAGAAGAATTGTTATTTTGATCAACGTTTGCCAATCGTACCAACATCAGTACAGCATGGAATTTTGTACAATCCGTACATGTTCTTTAGCTTTGGGTCTGCGAGGCTAAATGTCATCAAATGGTGCCAAATAAATAATGGACCTTGATATGAAAAGGGTTGAAAACCACTGGAGTAGGGTATATTGACACTAGATGGAGATCTCGCCTCAATCCCTCAACACCTGCTGGCAAATTGTTATGTCACATATGGGATTTGTGGACTGTTACATAACAGTCCACAGGCAAATACGGTTGTGTATATTACAGGAATACACTTACCAACTTACCAACAAACTCCGCTAAACTCGCACCTGTATACTACCGGCGTATATTACTGTATATGCCTGCTAAACTTGAGGTTTACGGGAAAAATCTAGTGCCCTGCCCGTGAACTCCTCTTTTCACGCAGTGTCAGAGCAATTGTTTGAGCCTAATTATTCAGAGAATTCACAGAAAATCTACTGGTTTTCTGGGTGCAATTGAGCTCAGAAAATGTAAAATTACAAAAACATTTCTTTATGTCACCTAACCAGACCTTTAAAGATGGAGTGCCACGATTTTTTCAACCCTAGAACATGATCATCAGGTTGTATTATAATATAAGGAGGAAGAACTATTTCCAAAAAGTGTACAGTATTTGTTAAAATCATGCTTTTATGTGGACACGCCCACCTGTTCATTAAGTATGCCTGGTTTGCCTGGTGGGTGGTGATGGGTGGTGATCCACCTGAACTGAAGCCCTACAGCTGTAGTTGTATGATAAAGGGGGAGGGGTTAGGAGAGGGGCTGATAGTGCGATGGTGATGATTCACTGGCCCATTCTGTCAAGGGTTCAGCCTCCAGGAAGAAACCCTAAATACAAAGTTAATACACCATTGCACATAAAAAACTACTCCAGGGTGTCTAATGAAGTACCTCATAGACACATAAAAAACTGGAAAAATATAAAAATTGTGGCACTCCATCTTTAACTTTTTCTGATCCCATCTGCCTCCCCCCCAGGCAAGTACCCGGTGCTGGAGGTGATCCTGGTGGCCACCGTGACGGCGGTGGTGGCGTTCCCCAACCCGTACACCCGTCAGAACACCAGCGAGCTGATCAAGGAGCTGTTCACGGACTGCGGCCCGCTGGAGTCCTCCCAGCTGTGCCAGTACCGCAGCCAGATGAACGGCAGCAAGGCCTTCAGCGACACGCCCAACCGGCCCGCCGGGCCCGGCGTCTACTCCGCCATGTGGCAGCTCTGTCTGGCGCTCATCTTCAAGATCATCATGACCATCTTCACCTTCGGCCTCAAGGTGACAAAACCATGAGCTAATTTAAAACCCATTCTGGATTCTGATCTACAAGCTCATAGAGCAGCACCGAGTGCCACGCTATGAGCTTGAAGGTCTGCTATTTTTGAAAAAATCGTTAAAATGTGGCGCAAATCATTGAATATATTCTGTCACAGTGAACATTTTAACTCATACCTTTGCTTCTGGGCGGGGGGTCCCTGGAACAACATTTGTCAGATGGGGGTCTGCGGCCAAATTCAGATAAATCTGCGGGTCCTTGACATGGAAAAAGTTGAGCACCACATCTTAGAAACATAGGTTTTTCAGAAAACTGTCTTTTTTTATTTTTTTATTTTTAGAATCGTCCTCAAGTCTAAATGGGTTAAACTATGAAACGGTGATCTATTAACTATGACACTATGAACTCTGATCTATAAACTATGAAACTACGGTATGATCGTCCATTTAAATCCAATGTTTCATTGCGCTGTGGGCTTAATGCTTTCTTTTCAAAAATATTTTTATTTAGGTTTTATAACAGAAGCCAAAGGACAAGTATGAATGTCATCAAGTCACAGGTTCTTAGGAAAAAATAAAGAGATTTTATGAAAAGATTACAGCATTCAGTGGTCAAGTGTAGTCAGTTACATACGTATAAGGAATAGGTTAGACTGCTCCTATAGTATCAGTGTCTCAGAGGTAAGCAAACATATAAATCTCAGAGATCATAGGGCAGACATAATGAAAAGACTATGTTGTTGCGCAAAACATGCCCATTCAAGACAAAAGAAAAAGGCTGAGGCAAACAAGCCCAAGAGGCTTATACGAGGCCTCTACCTACTGTATGTAAAACACAATGAAACATTGTACAAGAAATTCAGAATATCCAGAATACATGATTGCAGTATATAAAACAAGAACAAAACAAATGAAAAAAAAAAACATGATTTTGATTAGAATACTTGGTTATCTACAGTACATGATTAGAGAAAAGAAGAGACGATACAAAGAAATATAATATACAAGTGATCTGGTCTTGTGGGCTCAATGCTAATAAACGTCTATTTATATTTGAAAACCTTCTATGACAGTGTAAATGACCACAGTATCAACCCCCTGGTCAGGTTCCGGCGGGCCTGTTCATCCCCAGCATGGCCATCGGGGCCATAGCGGGCCGCATCGTGGGCATCGCCGTTGAGCAGCTGGCCTACTACCACCACGACTGGTTCCTGTTCAGGGAGTGGTGCGAGGTGGGAGCGGACTGCATCACCCCAGGCCTCTACGCCATGGTGGGGGCGGCCGCGTGTCTGGGTGAGACCAGCCAAACATATTGTACTATTAACACATTCACACTGCATCACCCCGGGCCTCTACGCCATGGTGGGGGCGGCCGCGTGTCTGGGTGAGACCAGCCAAACATATTGTACTATTAAAGATATTCCATGGTGGGGGCGGCCGCATGTCTGGGTGAGACCAGCCAAACATATTGTACTATTAACACATTCACACTGCATCACCCCGGGCCTCTACGCCATGGTGGGGGCGGCCGCATGTCTGGTTGAGACCAGCCAAACATATTGTACTATTAACACACATTCTGGATGGGAACCCCTTTTGGTGTTTTAAAGCATTATGTTATGCTTTAGCTATTGAAAAATAGCAGATCTACAAGCTGCCCTACGAGATCTACGCTACGAGCTTGCTATTTTTGAAAAATCGTGAAAATGTGCCGCAAATCTTTGAATATATTCTTTCAGAGTGAACGTTTTTTAAGTCAAATCTTTGCTTCTGGGGGGGTCCCTGGAACAACATATTTTCAGATGGGGGTCGACGGCCAAATACATGAAAAGGTATTGAGAAAATGTATTGGTCGGGTCTTTGACATAACAATGTTTGAGAACCACTGTCAGCATTTAGAAGGAATTTGTCGAATCGTCCTCGGGTCTAAAATGGATTAATAATAGGTTTAAAACAGAACATCTTTCCTCTGCCCCGTCGTCGTGGTGTCCTCCCCCCAGGCGGCGTGACCCGCATGACCGTCTCCCTGGTGGTCATTGTGTTCGAGCTGACCGGCGGCCTGGAGTACATCGTGCCCCTCATGGCGGCCGTCATGACCAGCAAGTGGGTGGGCGACGCCTTCGGCCGCGAGGGCATCTACGAGGCGCACATCCGCCTCAACGGCTACCCCTTCCTGGACGCCAAGGAGGAGTTCACGCACACCACGACGGCGCGCGACGTGATGCGGCCGCGGCAGAGCGACCCGCCGCTCGCCGTGCTCACGCAGGACGACCTGACCGTGGAGGACCTGCAGGCGGTCATCGGGGACAACAGCTTCAACGGCTTCCCCGTCATCGTGTCCAAGGAGTCCCAGAGGCTGGTGGGCTTCGCGCTGCGCAGGGACATCACCATCGCCATAGGTGGGAGGCTTTTGGTGTTATAACCCATTTTGGCGCGGGAACCCCTTTTGGTGTTTCAAGCATTCTGTTATACTTTAGCTATTGAAAAATAGCAGATCTACAAGCTGATAGCGCGCAAACTTGTAGGTCTGCTATTTTTTTAATCGTGAAAATGTGGCACAAATCTTTGAATATATATATATTCTTTCAGAGCGAACGAAACACACGTCCAAAGGGATCACCGAAATAAAGTCCTTTGTGTTGTTTCCATCCTCCTGGGTATTCAATTCATAATCATGACATGAAAAATGTCAATAAAATTCAAATCCTCATAAAAAGGATCAAAAAATCACTTGACTAAGGGAGGAGCAATCATTTCCTCTCCCTTTGGCACGCTGGAAGTTGGATTTTCAGGCCTGATTTTAAAGGACGCCAGTGATTTGCTTCTTTTTTTTTTAAGGAGGGAGTCAGGGCATTCCACCACTTGGTTGGCAGTGCTGTAGAAGGAGAATTGACCCATGTTTGTTTTGAAAGTGGGTGGTAGCAGTTCGTTGTTCTCGCTTCCTCTTGTATTGTGGCAGTGAATACTAGTGAATGTGCTCTATTTCTATTTCCAAGGCCATACCAGGTGACTTGGCATGGCCTCCATATTAAGGCATGGCAGCACCCTTTCTGCTGACTGCAATCTCTGTGTCAGCAATGTGGCCTTGTTTGTCCCCATAAACGACTTAAGTGGATTAGAGTGTAACTTGAACAAATAACTTCCCCTGATAATCATGTCCTCCCTCTGTCTCTTTCTTTGTCCCTCTCCCTCTTTTCTTTTCCGTTCGTCTCACTTGTTTCTCACAAATGTCTCTTTATCTCTCTCTCTCTCTTTCCCCGTCGTCTGTCCTCTTCTGTTTATCTTTCTGTCCGTCCGTCTGTAACATTGTTTCATTGTTTAATGTACTGTCTATGCTGCAACCCAATTTGCCCTTCGGGGACACTAAATAAACTTGAACCTTGAACAGAGAACGCCCGTCGTAAGCAGGAGGGCATCATGCTGAACTCCCGGGTGTACTTCACCCAGCACGCCCCCACCCTGCCGGCCGACAGCCCGCGGCCCCTCAAGCTGCGCTCCATCCTGGACATGAGCCCGTTCACGGTCACCGATCACACCCCCATGGAGATCGTGGTGGACATCTTCAGGAAGATGGGCCTCCGCCAGTGTCTGGTCACTCACAACGGGTGAGTAAGAGACTGGAACGGAACGGGGGGGAAAAGAAAGTACGGTATGCGTGTGTGTACATTTGTAGAAACCAAAAACGGTTTGCCGGATTGGGGCAGGGAAGAAGTATCACTGAGTGAAAGAGAAGGCAACTGTCTGGAAGCTTCCCCTCCAGTTCTCCTTTCTTTCATTGACACTTTAAAGGGGGCAACAGTGAACAGACGTGCGTGCGTGTGTGCACACGCCCACGCACACACACACACACCATTGTATTGCATGGCCCCTGTAACCTGCATGTTCTGTGGCCCTAGCCGGAGTTTTGATTGCGTGCCGATTTTGTGCACCCACAACAATAGCAGATCTACAAGACCGTCAGATCAGCTATGTGTGTGTGTGTGTGTGTGTGTGTGTGTGTGTGTGGTGCGCGACACAGAAGGCGCAACTAAGTATAAACCATCCTTAACTGTCCTGACCTGACGACAGGTATTTTAACAAATTAACTCACACAAGGCAACTTTCTTCTTTAGGAAGAAGGAAGCCTGTGTACCTCTGCTCCCAAAACAAGAAGGGAAATGGAATTTGCTTTATGGGGGAAGACAGTTTATAAGTTATTGACACCACAGCCACGTTGGCAGCAAAGTGGTAACTAGGTGCAGTTTCCCATTGACTGCCCATTCATCCAAACAGAAAAAGTCCTATCTGATTGTATTAAATGACATCACACTCGCCAACATTGCAGCTGTACGGAAAGCTTGAATTATCCTCTTTCTACCTGCAAAGTGTTTGTTTCATAAAAATCCACCGTAGACATGTTATGAGCTATACTTCCTGTCAAGAAATTCCTCGCAAATGACTTGGGTCAATTCAGTGTGATTTCTCATATGATTAATATTATAAAGGAGAACAATATATGTTCATGGTAATGATAGCGGTTGTTCTTTCACCATCAGGTAGGGAGCCACCTGCTGGGGAGATGTATTCATTACAGGACAAATTGTTTACAGCATTTAATTAGGCCCTGACAAAGCAATTTAGGCATTTAGCAGATCAAAAAGCATGGCAATACATCACATACATAAATAGTAGTTATCTTGAAACATGCGTAAGCTAAGAACGTAACAGTGGAATATCTATGCAATGAAACTACATAAAAATGCAATTCTAGTGCTGTCTACGTAACATGCTATAAGTCTGTATAAAATGCTATCTAAGTCTACAAAAAGGGCGATCTAAGGGGAGAGGCGATATATGAAAAGAGTAGAGTAGAGTAGTGTAGGGTCCGAGGTCTCATATACAGTAGCAGCAGCATATTGTTTTTATTCATTTTCATTTTACTTTCTTTTGAATTCTTGTTCATTAACCCACATTTTATTTTTATTATATTTTTAGATTTTTGATACGGTGACGTATCAATTGATACTGAATCCATTAGATTCAGTTATTTTAACTCAAATCATTGCTTCTGGGGGGTCCCTGGAACAACATATTTTCAGATGATGGGCGGAGGCATATTACATATTTTTGGGGTCCTTGACATGAAATATTGAGCACCACTGTTACAGAAACATAAGGTTTTTCAGAAGTTACTTTATATTTCAGAAACAACTTCAACTCTCACTCCAACAAATACTAGTGTCCCAATTCCAGACAGCACCTCACAATTCCACTTTTATTAACAGTTTTATTACGTTACTATTATGTTGACTGCCTTTTATGTTGTCTATAGTGTTTTACGTTTAAGTTATTTTATTTGTGTTTTGTTATCCCTGTTATGTATGCTTTGTGCTGCTGCTGTCTCGTGTCTCTCTCTCTCTCTCTCTCTCTCTCTCTCTCTCTCCCTCTCCCTGACTCTGGGCACACCTAAGCTTCCATGCACGGCCAAAAGAAGCTGTCTGCCGGCGTCTCTTCTGGGTTTTTAGACAGCTAGTGGATGGAAATGAAGCTCCACCCACGCGGCAGAATGCCGCTGAGGCAAGCTTTTCCGGGAATCTGGCCGACGTGGCAGACAGAGCTTCATTTCCATCCACCAGCAGTGTAAAAAACCCGGAAGAGACAACGGCAGACAGCTTCTTTTGTCCATACATGGAATGTTAGGTGTGCTTATACTGAGTGTCTACCTTTCTCTCTCCCTCTCTCTCTCTCTCTCTCTCTCTCTCTCTCCCTCTGTCTATCTCTCTCTCTGTCTGTTGTAATTGTTGTTGTGGGGGCTGTTGCCTAGTAACGGGTGTGTGTTGCAGGATTGTTTTGGGCATCATCACAAAGAAGAATATTTTAGAACATCTGGAGGAACTCAAGGAACACACGGAGCCCCTGGTGACTAGCCACGCCCCCTCCTCCCTCTTTTAACCCCTCCCCCTTCCCCCCTCCACACACACATACACCTGTTCTCTTAGGCTCCACCTCTTAGGAAGGGATGCATGAAACTCTGTGATGTGGCGTGTATATAATATAAAGTGCTGACAGTTCCCGGTGCTTTACCTATTTTAAAAGAAGAGCCACCATCATCTTCTCTCTCTATCCCTCCTCCTCCTCCCGTCCCGTCGTTCCTGTCACTTACCTTTTAAGCACTTCTTTTCACTTGTGGGGTTTGGTGGTTTTGGTGTGGACTTCCTTCTAACAGAGATGTTCATAGCGGTAGCAACGAAAACAAATGCGTAGAACTAGATCATCTCTTGGCATCCATTTCCATTTGCTAAGCAGCTATACATACTTGTTACAGTGTTAGTGAGTGAACGTAGTGTACACTACAGTACATTTCTCCCTAGCTTGGTATATATATATGGGTCCTGTAATGGAGCGTCGCAGTCCTGCCCCCTTTTAGAACGACGAGCGGCCCGTTCATTTTTCCCATAGACGTTTCAAAATGTATTTATTTAAAGAGCCAAACTCTGCTCCTGACAAATCATGACAATAACCAAAACAAATTGGGCCGAACAAATACTCAGAAAGAAGAAAAACTCTACCCTTTTTGTTCTTCTTTCTAATCATTTTGTTCGGCCCAAAACATTGTCATGATTTGTCAGGAGCCGAGTTGGCTTTCTGAAACGTCTATGGGGAAATTCTCTTCCGTGCCTCTCGTCTGGGGGGGGGCGGGACTGCGACGCTCTATGGAGGACCTCTTAATGGGAACTGTCACAAACATAGAGAACGTTGCTAGTTTTCCTGACTCTAGCTGTGTTGCCGGCCGGCCCATGCTCATTCAGCTTCTACTTCCAGTAGTTCCTGCTTGGTAGTGTGTGAGCTGAGCTGTGTCACAAGCATGTCCTGTTATAACCACTTGCACCCTATATATATACCAGTGGTTCTCTAAAACGGGGCCATTTGGTTCCATTTGTATACGGTTAGGGTTAACTCATTTTGGGCGGGAACCCCTTTTTGGTGTAGGTCTGCTATTTTTGAAAAGTCGAATAACGACTGACATAGAAACATATCTTTTTCAGAAAACTGTCATTTTCAAACAGACATTTTTAGAATCTGATCTGACTTTTACATTTAAAAAGTGCGAGAACCATTGCTATATACAGTACTTCATTGTGTGGAGATTCTGAATAGTGAAAATAGCCGTCTACACGCTTGCACTGTAGTTCTGGTATTTTCGCTGTTGTTTTGTTAATCCTTGCCTATTTCTGACAACATAGCGAGATGGCCAAAAGAGGGACGTACGCCCGGGTTAAAGTGGTTAAAGAACCGTACCGGCATCACTACATGTTTTGGTCGATAGCACAACCTGGGCCATATAACGTACAGACAACGCTTCAGCATGTTCTTCTCTGTAAAGGGGATATTTAGTTTTACCTGCTTTTAAGATTTTCTCTCTAGTCATTAAATAGTTACCAAATTAACCTGAATAAATTCAGTCACGGTGCAGAGACAGGTCCACTTAAAGGGTTAGTTCCCAATTTTGGACATAAAGCTGCCTGTACTAAATACTTGCCATTAACACTTTTTTATTAGCACTCCAAGCGAACCGGGAGGTGAAATCTTCCATTACTACCTCGCGCTAATAAGTCTGATCTTTCTTTAGAAGCGTTGATATTCTAATTCTAAACGAGATGCTGGATGGAGAGACATATTTTTCCTTAATGCAAGAACAATGGCTTCTATTTCAGCCTGCTGCCTTTCCAGGAAGAGAAAGGCATTAGTTTCAATTGGCTAGGAGGAATCCCCATTGATGAAGTCATTGGTAGTCAGGTTTCTGAACTGCCCAACAGCTGACCAATGAGACGCAAGAGTGAGCAGACGTAAATTGAGCAATAAGCATTCGTGAGGACCAATTACATCGTTGCTGTCTGGCCAGAAACCTCTTATCTCCATATTTGAATTTTTCTGTGTTTTCATAAATTTATACCATGCCTCGTCATACTACAATGTCACAAAAGTAGCTAAATTAACCCGTCTACAAGCTGGAAAAGTTATGAATGGACATTGACATGTAGTGATGCTTTTATGGTTCTTCAGGATTGAATTGGCAGAAGACATTAAAATAGCATTTTATAGTTGATACACAATACAGTAGCTGTCATTTCATTCCCCCATCCCTAGAAGGCCATCTTTTCATAATGAATGTTTTTATTGTGTGTGTGTTTGTGTGATCTATGTGTGTGTGTGTGTGTGTGATCTTTGAGAGTCATGTTTAAGATTATTATCACATCATTCTACATACAGTCAAGTAGCCATCCCCCCTACTCATCACACACACACACACACACACACACACACACACACACACACACACACACACACACCATAAGACAGCCATCTCCTTTGGGAAACGTTATCTACCACAGTTAACAACTGCTTTTTCCTTTTTCTTAATCCCCCCCTCGGGTCTGCACAGGTGGATGACATCTGACCGTGACTCGTAGCCTCCGTGACCCAAACGACCACTTGGCGAGTAGCTAGCCGCCTCTGGGAAGCAGATCACTGCTTGTTCATATTCCTACGGGGTGTGGATTGATTATTTTTAGGGGTGCAACATTTTTTATCAAACTAATTGATCCAATTGATTATAGAAAATAATCAATAATCGATCATTAATATAGTATCCCTAGGCGAAGATTTTTTGAAAAATAGTGAAAATAGCCGATCTACATGCTCGCCTCGCGTGGCGTCGCGATGTGTCGATCGCCTGTTGTCATTGTTTTTTTTTAATGACACCTATGCAATAGGGCTTGACCGCTTGAGTATAGCGTCATTGATCTCTAAAACAAATCAATGTTTAAAAAGCACACTTATCTAATCGAAGAAAAAAAGTAAGCGATCGAGTGATCGCCAAGAAAATAATGGATAGTTGCAGCCCTAATTATTTTCTGGAGGGGAACGAGGGAGGGAGCTAGGGAGAAGAGATTGAGAGGAGGTTCCCAACCACTGGTACCACTAGTGGTACTTGAGGCCCCTCTGCTGGTACACAGAGGAATGAAATATATATAATATATTACTACAGGTAGTTCTTTTGACCAAGCAATTGGTTGAAATCGGCTCTCCAGACGTGCTGAAATGGGCATGACAGCACACCTAGCCGTTAATGGAAGATTTGAGAGCGGATTATAAATCGCATTAGAAATATCATCTGTTGTGCTGATTTAGATTGAGTTTTGTCATTGCAGCAGCATTATTGGCAATATAGGAATGTAACAAAAAGGGCAGGTATATACGCTCCTGTATTTTAACTAACTGAATAAATAATAAATGCTATTTATTGTTATGGTGGTACATGGAGAGCCGAATCTTTTCTTAGGTGGTACTTCAGTATAAAAAGGTTGGGAACCAATGATTTTCGAGGGATATGTTGGATTGCCCCGTGCAGTATCCCTCCACTCTTCCTCCTCCTCCAAGCCTCCCCGTGGTACTAGGAGGGGTGTGTACTGTAGTGTTACGATGAGCCCTGTGGTGTGATTGATGCTATAGTAATAGTATAGTAGTGGTGAGCTAGCTGTTGAAGGTGTGGGTTATACTTGGTCGCGCGTGGTTTTTTTGCACGCCAGAATTTATAGCCGAACTACAAGCGCACAGCGTGTTGCGCTCCAACTTGTAGACCGGCTGGGTTTCAGCCGCACAACCAAGAATAATTGAGCCGTAATATTATTGTGACCAAGCCAATCCCCCCCCTGTACTCCTCTGGCATCCTCCATGTTGTCACCCCCACCCTGTAGACTGAGTCCACTCCTCACCCCACTTCCAACAGAACCCCCAGACCTCTCTGATATGAATTGGTCCAGACTATGAATAACGCTTAAGCCTGGTGTCCCAAATGCAGTGTTGCGGTCACTTGCTGGTTTATAGTTAGAAGAATATGTACCTAGGGCTAATTTGCCTTTGGGAGATTCTGCTTTGCTCCACTTAGCATATTTAATTTATCCTGCTTCTCAGTAGTTCTTTAGCAATAAATCAAAGCTCCACTCCTAACAGGTCATAGCCTCCCAGAGGCCATCTCAACTCAGACCTGGGTTTAAATGCTGCTTATATTTTATTGTACTTGATCTGCTAAAAAATAGTTCAAATACAGTTGAATACAGTTGTACAGTAATAAGCTTCCTCTGGGCACCAGACAAGTATCTTATCTACCTCATAATAATAGCACAACTGAACTATACATTCAAAAGCTTGGTTGTTTAAATATTTCTTTCTTTGTCAGTTTATGTCTACGGCACGCAATCATATATATTTAGCACATATTTTCTGTATGCACGTGACATCATCATACCCAGAAGTTATGCGGGAATGCCTACTGAGTGGCAAACGACTACTTTTCTGGTCTTGATAGCCCATATATCCAAACAGAAAAGGCAATCTGATTGCAGTAAATGATGTTAAACGACATTAAATTCACTTTGCCAAGTCACTTTGCCACTCGATTTGCCAATCTATTCCCATTCACTTTATGCATACGCATACCCTCTATTAGAAATTGTAGAATATTGCCACATCAGCAATTAAATAGTTTGTTTTCATTTCAGAAACACCCACTAAAGTTGAAAGTAGTAGAGATCTGTTTAAAATAATATGACAAATGCAGAATGACCATTTTAGGCCCAAATATTGGGATTTTGTCACACAAATATAGAACTGTAGAAAATGTAGAACTGAGTGCATACCGAATACAGAGGCAAATTCTATACGCAAATATATATTTTAATCTTTATTTTGCATTAGTAAAAACTACAAAAGCATTGGGTGTGCCTTAGACACAAATCGTCTGAAAACCGCTGTGAGCTGGTTTCAAACTTGAAACTTGAACTACCGGTAAATGAAAAGGAAAAGTTAAGTCAGTCTGGCCGCCTGGTGACCCTGGTTTACTTAGATGAAGCTATTTGGAGCCGAGGTCTGCATTGTTCTGTTCCTGTAGCCAACCACCTCTCCTGACCACTACCACATCTTCCTGCTCAGACACACCTTTCTCTCCAAGGTCTTGATATGCTTCTCTTCACCTGATCTTAAAGGACCTTACCGGCATCACCACCTGTTATTGTATATTCACAACTTTGACCATGTGTCGTAGATAAATCTAGAACATTCTATCTCACGTTAAGCTAGGCTCACATAATCGGGGAGATTTGGGGGTCAGAAACCGATTATCTCTGAAACCTATACAACCTGCTCACAGATGTTTGATATGTATCTGGGATGATCGCACGCAAGCACAACAGCTGAGAGTGTGGAACAGACAGCCGAATCTAGGACGCATGTGAAGAAAAGGAATTCCTATTCCTATGCCAGAACGTTTTCTCACACCTTTTCATCATGATTAGCGGACGTTGAGTAAAGGCCAAATATGACGTAATATTGCAGTCTAAAGACGAAGGACCTGTATATGTTATGTGGTCAAAGTTGTGATTAGGTGATGCCGATATGGTCCTTTTTAAAACTGTTTGTGGCGGAATTCAAGTGCGCTGATACTTGCTGATTACTATGGTCATTGGAGGTGTTGAGTAAGCCTGTGGTGCTCTTGAATCAGCCTGAATATTGAGCCCAGTCAGACCTATTGTCTGCTGTTTCGTGAAGAAGTATTCTGTACATGGAGGACAAGGGAGGAGCTTATTTTAAAATGGAGAGTCTGACAAATTGGCAAACAACACACTAGATTGCCGGACGTTAACCTATTATTCTTCCGGTTTGAGAGAAAGGAAGTTCTGTTTTAGATGACAAACAATTACTACAACAATTACTACAACTACAACATGATGTAATGATATCGTCCGCTCCCGACCGGATCATAAACCCGAAAAGGAATGCTGCCCCGGCTAAATTGACGTCAGTCACAGTTTTCTAGAAGAAACGGTAACTGGCGTCCTACGCTATGTATGAGCGTCTGATCACAGGCTTTGTTTGCTAATTGGGCTTAAACGTCACATTGTGTACATAAAGTTGTGTTGTCCATATTTGGAGCGAAGCCTGTGCGAAATGAAACAAAAGAAGCAACACGATCATCTTGAACAGTTGTCTAATAATGTACAGTAATGACTCAACACGAACCCAGGTCTGTACACCCGCAGGCAGGCAGGCAGGCATGTAAGCATACCCACACTGCCCTCCTGTCTTCACAATGGGAAGATTGCTTTAATCTTTCATTTGATTGAATTATATTATTTGGATGATGCCACGAGTTATGAACATCTTTCAAAAACAAACAAGAAAATGATTTGATTGGATTTGGATCGCCGTACACTTGAGCCTTCTCTTTGCAGTCAGGAAGGGTGTCCTGCTGGGATAACTGGGTAAAAAAAAAAGTCAGGAAAACAAAAAAATAAATGGGGTGTCGACTGCCGAGTCATGCAGCCGGAAAAAAGTCGTATTCTTGAACAGGTCGTAAAGGACATTGTCTCCTCACTTGTCCTCTCAAGACAATGAATGCCACGAGAAGCAAGTATTATGTCTCCTCCTTTTCCCCACTCCTCCCAAGGTTCTGTGTTCACACTGCTTCCTGTTCACCACTTCCTGTTTCCTGTAGGAATCCAGTTCACTCCGCTGCTCAGCACCAACCAGGCTTCTGGACCGCTCTCCCTTTTTTATTTATAAACGAGAACCGCCACAGCGAGACGTCTCAAATGGCACCCTGCTCCCCTCGGCCGGCGTAGAGTGCACTAAAAAACCGAGCATTATGCCAGAGTGTGCGTCATATTCCGAATCTGCCGATGCGGTCAGTGGCGGGGTGCCATTTTGAATGTCATCACATTCACTCACCACTCCTCCTCCTGCTGCAGTATACTCACCACCTATTCTTTCCACCGGCTGTAGTTCTTCAGGAACTCATGTTTTTGTTGGCACGGCTTAATACTGTTGATGCATTTATTTGACACATTTACAAAACTCTCTTTACCTTGAGGTTCATGCGGCGAATCATGGTATTTGGTCCGATAATGTGTGTTCCTTTGGCTGGTGTTAGTCTGGTGGCAAAATAAGCTGTGTTTATGACTTAATAGTATCCTTTTTGCTGTTCACAGGTAAAAGAAAGAGGGGAGAAAAATATTATTTTGTTCAAAACAAAACGGGACCTACTTTATCCACCTGTCGTACCGAGCCATTATGCCAACAAAAACATGACGTCATTCTGTCTCCAACACACGCCCACGACACGTGGGACGCTGCCATCTTTAAGCCTGAGTTATACTTCGTTGTGCGCAGGTGTCGTGAACCGAAAACGTTGCCTCATCTACAGCACACGCTCAGATCTGCAATTTGGTTTGCCAATGCGACGACACCGGCACGCAACCAAGTATAAATTAGCCATTATTACTCCTACTAACTCCGTCTCTTCTATCCTTACCCCCCCCCCCCCCCCCCTCGGACCACCACCCACCCCCACCTCTCTCTCTCCCCCTCCCTCTCCTCTTTCTCCCGCTGCAGGCGACTCCTTGGTATTATCACAAAAAAAGACATCCTGCGTCACATGGCCCAAATGGCAGACAAGGATCCAGAGTCCATCATGTTCAACTGATCCCCTCCTTCATGGACCGCAGGACGGGACGGATCCCCTCCTTCCTGGACCGTGGGGCGGGACGGCGGGGAGGAGAGGAGAGCGACGAGGAGGAGGTGGTGCACCTCCTAGATGGCTCCAATCTCTGACATACGGCCCCGCCCCTTTCCCCCTCAACTCCCAATAGAATCCTTCACCACTACCGCCAAACACTAAGGTGACCCCGCCCCACAGGCCCCCTCCCCTCCCCCCGGTGGCCATAAGAGGGGGCACTCAAAAAAATAGAGGACGATGAGACAAGAGACTCAATTTATTATCATTTGGCTGCTGAGGACTCGGTGATGTCACAGGTTGAGGGGTATATATATGAATATATATATACACACACACACACACACAGATGGCTACACACATGCACACAGCTATCACACTTTTGTGCAGATGTCACACACCCCAACAAGCATGCTTTTTTGTGTGCTGCAAAACGCTGTGGCACACAAACGCACACACACACACACACACACACGTCGAGCCCTGCCCTCTTGTCCAGCTTCTGTCGGGTTGCAGTGGACGCTGCCGTGTGCGCACACACGCATGGCCTGGCTCAGGGGTCGAAGGTCAGAATGATCTCCGCTGCGGGGGGGGGACGAGGAGGGACTGCCGGACACCTTGAGATGACCATCCAGGCCACCGTCCCTAGATTTAACTCCTCCAACACACACACACGCGAGCGCAACCCGTCCGTCCGTCCGTCCTTCAAAAAGCATTGTTTATTACCTGTGAAATGTGTGTATTTGTGTGTGCTTGTGAACGTGCGTTATCGCTATTAGCACCTCTACATTCCGGTCAGGTTGTTGTAACTCTGCCTCACTCCCCCCCCCCCCCTCCCGAACAAGGCAGACTGTTTGAGGTGGCTTTAAAGCGTGCGTGCGTGCGAGAGGTGGATATGCACTGTATTTCAAGAACAAAGAAGTTCCCTTTCAGGAGGAATAAGTGTGCATTAAAGTCTGTATGAGTTAATTTGTGTGTGTGTGTGTGTGTGTGTGTGTGTGTGTGTGTGTGTGATGACAGACACCCATCAACCTCCGCTCTGTCCATAGCAAGGGGACATAAAGGGGGGGGGGCAAAGAAGGAAAAACTAGTTTGAGTTGTTCTGTGTAAAGTTACTCTGTTACAGGATCCACACACACACAAACCACTTTTCCTTTTTTTTCTTCTATTACTATGCTACTACTTTTAGAGTATTGATCTTGCTATAATCAACTAACTTTTTACAGCTTGACACGAACAATACAAGACTGGAAATCTGCACTTTTCTTTCAATGTCGCGTCGGTTGATGTTTCATGAGGAGGAGGAAGAAGATGATGATGCACAGTGGCCGTGTTAACCCCCCCCCCCTCTGGCTGATGCTGTATCAAGGCGTGTGATAAGTAATGTCCTGTATCTTCAAACGGTACCTTTACTTTTTTTCCTCATTGAATATCCATGTCGTCATCTCCTGTCATCGCAGCGTCCGTGGGAAATGAGTGCGAAGTCCCAGGGTGTCTTACACAGAAAAAAATGGCAGATCTCCAAGCTTGTAGATCTTCTATTTTTGTGTGTGCGACGTGGTGCGCTACCAAGTATATTCATGTGCAAATTATGCTTCTCAAAAGGTTTGTGTGATGAAGGCGATATTGGGATAAAGAATCAACCAATGTTATTCAAAATAACTCACGCTTCTAGCAGGCAGATGCCAAGAGTTTGGCCTTCTTGTTTGGGCAAAGACATTAGGAAAAAACAAAAACATGAGGCAATTCATATGTTACCTCCGCCACATTATGACTCGTTCAAAATGAATTTTGTGAATATTTCTTGTCATTTGATTTAACATCCTTGGAGTAACAGGTGTTTGGGGTTTACTTTACAAGGTACAAATTGACTTTGAAATGCTATTATGGGATTCCGTGTATCGTCTGTCTGGCACATGTATCCGATGGTGATGCGATAGAATAAAATCAATGCTAACAATTGTATGCAAATGCTAGTTGATCCGTGTCTTTGGTTAATACACACCATAGGTTAGTGGTTCTCAGAGTGGGGTCTGGGGACCCACCCATGGGGGTCCTTGATGGGATTCCAGGGGTCTCCAGCTAAATTGTTGATAGTTGGGAACCAAATGGACCCTCACTGCTCTGTAACTCTGTGAGTGGAGCCAAAGGGACCTTTGCGACGGGTCCATTTTGTTCCGTTTGTACACAAGCTTTCTGTGGCCTATTAAATTGCATACCAAACTAGAGGTCCTTGAAATTTAGGTTTGAGAATCCCTGCCATGGGTGTACTGTCCACAAACCCTTGCCTGTTTGGATGGTGGTAAACGTACGTGGTGGTTATTCCATCACATTGCTTTTAGTCATAGTGGGGTACATAGCTTGAGGAACCGTTCAATGGACAGGTGGTGACATCTTGGGAGGTTTTCGCTGTTACTTTCCATGGTTGGAGTGACGTCCCGTTCTTCTAGACGATCTTAATATATTGATTAGACCCATCTAAACCCACTAAGTGTCCTAACAACACATTTGGGCCTGTCATTTGTGTTGTGTTCAAATGCAGGAGCAAAAATTAAGCAGCATTCAATCACCCTCTCTACTTGTGCGCTTGTCAAAGTGGTCCCCCCCAGCCCAGCCCACGAACCTTGTTCTGTTGTCTCTCTTAATTACATCGTGGCCCCTGCATCGCAATTCTCCACCATTTCCCGAAACACAGTATTGGCCATTGTTGTGTTGTATCCACGTATACTAATGATGATGGATGCTTCTGCTATTGACGCAAAGCGTGTACGTATTCCATATGGCGCGCATAGAGGGAATAAAGGACTTTGGGAACGGGTGGAGGATTGGGAGCGCAGAGGCAAACGAGAAACCTGCAGAGTGACATGTATACATGTGAGAGCCATGGAGGGAGGCGTTATTCATTGTCTTCTTTCTTTCTAATGCAGTGACTGTCCTCTGTGTGTTGACAAGCAGAGCCAACGCCTTCGTTAACCGGTGGTGTCGCCTAACATTGTATTTCATACTGATCGATGTTTTTCCCTTTTTTCTTTTCTTTTTTTTAATTTATGGGTAGTTATTATAGTTGTACATTATGAAGAATTTTATGTATGATTAAATTGATGGTTTGATTGTACATTAAAAAAGAAAAGTAAAGATAAAATTTTGTTTTAAATTAAAAACACAAATGTTCCAAGTTGCATAGTGTGCGTCTGGATGCTTTCTTTTCTAAGCATGGTAGTAGTAGAGAGTGGAAAAATACGTTCACTTGTCATCTCAATCCTTCTCTATGCTTGTGAAACTTGGACTCGGATCAGCCAAGCCATCGGCCCACATGATGACCTTCTCTGACACTGTCATATAGCATTTACTAAGGTGGTATGGACACATCACCAGATCCTCAGGCCTTGCAAAGACCATCCTGCAAGGCACCGTACAAGGTGGCAGGAGAAGAGGGAGACGGAAGAAAAGATGGGAAGATGACATCGGAGAACCGCGTGACTGTGGCTCAGGAGGTAGAGCAGGTCGTCCAATGATCCATGGGTCGGTGGTTTGAATCCCGGCTCCTCCTGTCTACATGTCGAAGTGTCCTTGGGCAAGACACTGAACCCCAAATTGCTCCCGGTGTGCTGGTTGGTACCTTGCATCGGTGTATGAATGGGTGAATGTAAAGTGCCTTGGATAAAGGCGCTATATAAATGCACCATTTACCATTTGTGAGGCAATGAGAGCTGCCGAGGATGGAGAGGTGATGGCGAGGTCAACAGATGTCTGTGGTGCCCCAACGACCCTCCGCCTCTGGGGTTACGGGATATGTGAGGTGAGTGATGATACAGTGTACTGTAGATTGAGGTCGATTTGTATCAAATCTGGTCTGTGGCCAAATTAATACCAAACCGGGGGTCTTTGACATTAAAGTTTGAGAATCACTGCTCTACCGACTGAGTCTCCTCTCCAGCTTCTACTCCCGCTGGTCTCTCTGTCTCTCCCCGGAACTGGAAATCAGTGGGAAGGAACAACGGGAATTGGTTAAGAAAGCTATTGATAAGCAATTATTTTGCAGATGTTGGCATAATAATTGGTCAAAATGTGATTGTATTGTAATGGCAGCACTTTGTATCCACAACAGCATGGTAAATGGTGCATTCTGAATGCACCATTATAAATTAATATAGGCCTTTATCCAAGGCGCTTAAACGCTTTACATAGATTGTGCATTACATTCACCCATTCACACACACATTCATACACCGATGGCAGAGGAAACATGCAAGGCACCAACCTGCTCAACGAGAGCAATTTGGGGTTCAGTGTCTTGCTCAAGGACACTTAGACAAATCAACACTAAACTCTGGGAGCCCGGGTTCAAACTGGGAACCTTGCGGTTCGCGGTTCCCATCCGACCTGAGCCCATGCCACAGTTACACTTTGTTTCATTATGATCCTAGACACATTTGGTTCATTTGTACATTGTCAGAGTTATAGGCCCATAAGGGTCCAATTGGTTCCTAACTATCAGTCATTTGGCCCCTCAAGGACCCCTGGGACTCTTTGAGAACCACTGCAGTAGAGGAAGGAGGATTAGGTTAAGAATCACGGCACTCCATCTTTAAGGTGATGGCCGGGCACTTGGAACAATTAACGATAAAGCCCTGCCCACCAGCGTGGAGTGGAGTATCAGGGTTTGAATCTACCCTGGGCCTAGTGCATCCACTTTGACCAAGTATCTATAGGCCTACAGCTCCTTCTAAAAAAACGTTTTTTGTTTTAATCTTGATGATTAGGCTATGGCATGAATCTGAGCTCATGAAAATCAAACCAAAAATCCTATCTCAAAATATTAGAACATTTTACGAGACCACTAAAAATGTTTTTAAATGTTTTTTTTGTGGCTTTCGTCTTTATTTTATATTTTTCATAGAGGGACAGACAGTAGGCTGACAGGAAATGGGGGATGTTGGGGTGACATGCAGTAGGCTAAAGACCGTCGGGATCGGGAGTCGAACCCGCCCGCGGCACACTGCCAGACTCGAACTACCGAAATGTCGACCATCTGAAAAGTATATTAATGTATGCAGCCAACATTTGTTCTGTGCTAGTTATTTGGATTAACATATTCCCCTGTATACAGTCTAGAATAGATGAACTATTCATTAAAATAACTTGAAGGTGAATTCCAGTGCATTTTTAAATGTTGAGGGGCATACATAGCAAGCATCCGTGTAAAATATCAACACTAGTGTATACAATATTATTACATTTCCATGCAAATTAGCTGCCAGCTGAGCTATTTGTGCCATTTGCCAGTGTGAGGTCCCTTGTTTTCATTTTGCCTGGCAGGATAAAATGTGGATTTGCCCGCAAATATCAATACAGATAAATAATACAATATCATTAAAACGACTCGTGTGATACAATTCTATTTTTTTTTTAAAAGCGCTGTAACATAAGAAATGTTATCCGACGAGGATGGGATTCGAACCCACGCGTGCAGAGCACAATGGATTAGCAGTCCATCGCCTTAACCACTCGGCCACCTCGTCCTATGAGAATCACTTCCGAGTCACGTGGGCATATAAACTCGCCTGGCAGCGCTCGCCTCTTTCTAGCCCTGCTTCGCCATCTAGTGGCGATGTCAAAGAATAGACGCTCGGTCATACCACACAATGTACTGAATTAAATAAATAGGCTGGCTGCAAATAATAAACCCCACATTTCCCTCTAGATATTTTCGTAGTCGTCTAGGTTAAAACAACAACGTGTCGATGCAATACCACCCAGCTGCAGTCTCGCAGACGAGACGTGGTCCGTGAGCGGGCCGTTTTTTAGACCTTGTTGTTGCGTGTTTCTCTCACACAATCTGGCAACAGTGAACCCTGCACAGAGGCGCATGCGCAGAGAGGGCTTGCTCCATGTTGTGTTTTGGTTTTGGAGGAGAGATAGATAGACATCCCATTGATAGAAGATAGGATGTATATAATAATTAATAACATTTAAAACATCTGAATGAGGCTTAAAGTACTCGTTTCTTTATGATCGGCAGACGACGGACGGCTCGTGACAGCAGCGTTTCCGTAACAAAAAAACAAGTTATGGGGTTACTATAGTCATCATGTGTCGAATCCCCAGCGTTACAGCTGTTGTCCTACAGTAAACACTCACCCCCGGGACCCCCCGTGGCTTCACTGGCTGACTGGATCTTTCTTTCTGGAGGAAACAAGGAATGCATCTCTCTAAGAAATGCTCTGTCTTCAAAGTGGTGCTGAGCGCTCTGCTCATAGTGGCGCTTTTACAGCTCATCTACCTGTCCTTCTTGTCCAAGTTTCACGGCAAACAGCAGCGGTATGTGTTTTTTTTAATGTTATTATTGTTTGTCTTTACATTTTAATTTAAAGAGGTTCCATTGAGGTCCTGTGACTCCTGTTGTGTATTCAATAATGGACATTATTATACACCAACATTTTAGACTCTCGTAGATGTATTTATCGATCAATACATCTACATTTTGGGCTAGAATTGAATAGTACACAGGACCTCAATCTGGAAATAAGCCATAGACTTTCTTTGGTTAATCCTTTTAGCATATTTCTTTGCATAAATCTGTACCTCTGTGCTTTTGAAAACTGTTAATATTTAATAATAATTCAATCAATCAATCAATCAATCCAAAAACAGGTACCGCTATTCGGAGCTGTTTGGCGGCTCCAAGAAGAACCCGGAGAAGAACTCCCGGAAGGAGCGCCTGCGGTACTCGCTGTCCACGGGGGGTGTCTTCGACCACAGCGGGCAGTACCGCGTCTACAAGAACCTGATCAAGAGTGACTACACGGCCAACCACAACCCGGGAGCGGACGTGGCCAACGTGAACGTCCTGGCCCTGGCCACGCACACCACCATCAACAACCTGCACCACCTGGACTCCCTCCTGGAGCGCTGGCAGAACCCGCTCTCTGTGGCCATATTCGCCCACGGGCAGGACGTCGGGTACGCCACCGCGCTGGCCTACGCCCTCAGCGTCTTCTGCCCTCAGGTGCAGGCCTTGGTGGACTTCCACCTGGTCTGCCTGTCGGGCGAGCTGGCCAGCTTCCCCGAGCAGGACCGGGAGCACTTCGAGGGGCTCGAGGACTGCCCGTCAGTGTTCTCCAGGCTCGAGACCCACCACAGGGACACGCACAGGAACTACGCCATCGGTGGGAACGTCTCGTACCCCAACAACCTCCTCCGCAATGTGGCCCGGGGCACCACGGAGTCCTCGTACGTCCTGGTCATCGACATGGACATGGTGCCCAGCGCCGACCTGCATCCGCAGTTCCTGGCCATGATCACGAGGAGCGAGCCGGACAGCAACGAGGTCTTCGTCTTGCCGGCCTTCGAGATCCGCCACGTGCGGAAGATGCCCGCCACAAAGTCCGAGCTCGTTCAGCTGTATCAGGTGGGCGAGGTGCGGCCCTTCTACGAGGAGCTGTGCCCTCGGTGCCATGCCCCCACCAACTACTCCCAGTGGGTCAACAGTCACGCCCGGGGGACGGGGCCCCTGGAGGTGGCGTACACGCTCGCTTGGGTGGACCCCTGGGAGCCCTTCTACATCGGGCCCCGCACCGTCCCCCTGTACGACGAGAGCTTCAAGCAGTATGGCTTCAATCGTATCAGCCAGGTGGGTGGCTCCCTCGAGAGACCCGGAAAATAATTCCCTGTTCATTTTCCTCATAGACTTTTCAAAAAGTATTTAACAAAGCCAACTCTAGTTGTGACAATCATGACAACAAACAATTTTTTTTGGGCCAAACAAATAATTAGAAAGAAGAAAACACTTTTTTTGTTGTTTTTCTTTGTAATTATTTGTTTGGTCCAAAATATTGTGTTTGTTGTCATTTCACAACTCGAGTTGGCTTTGTATGACGCTTAAAAGGTCTTTAAATAAATACTTTTTGAAATGTCTACTGGAAAAAATGCATCGTCATGAAAGGCGACACTCTATACTCCTCTCTTTTGATTTATTATTAAAGATAATGTTTCTCCTGTTCTCCTGTTACTACCTCCATTCTCCTCCCCAGGCGTGTGAGCTCCACGTGTCCGGGTACAAGTTCTCCGTGCTGAGCTCCGCCTTCGTGGTGCACCGAGGCTTCAAGGTGCAAGGAGAGTTCCACGCGCAGAAGGACGAGGAGAACAAGCGGAACCGTGTCCTGTTCCGTAGCTTCAAAGAGGGTCTGAAGACCAAGTACCCGACCTCCGCCCGGCGCTGCTGAACAGAAGAACCAAGGTGTAGTCAGTCGGTCACCTGTGAAAACCTCTAGCTTTGCCCGGCCGGCCTTCACATTTTTGTGGTAGCAGTGAAGAGTCAAAGTATGTAACACCCAGTGTAGCCCATTATTATAAAGCTAATAATAGCTGCCTGCGCCAGCATTTAGGCTTGGAGACCCAATTATTATGTCCTCCACTTGAAAGAGAACATACATGTCATTTATTGCTCACTAATTACGCCTGTACCCGTCACTAAGAAAGTACTTCTTGGTATTTTAGCTGAAATGGTGGATGCGCACTTTCAGCTTTGTGGTCACGTTTAGTGTCAACTAGTTTTTCCCAACCAAACCATATAACTCTGGCTTAAAAAACAAAACAAAGCTCATTGTCATTGGTTTTCAGAACTACTAGAAACTGTGGGAATTGAAGCTAATTTGACTGTAACACACTGTAAGGTCAGTATGCGTGGTAGCCTGGCGGACAAAATCCTAACTGTAAATGAGAAGAGACTAACGTACAACCCCTACTTATACTGTGTTCCGTGCGGGTGCACAAATGCACGCTGAAAATAGCAGATCTACAAGCTCACGATGCCTGCTTGTAGATCTGCTATTTACAAGTAAGTATAAATTACTTGGGCTTAACAACACGTCTTTGATGCAAATTTAACGCGAGCAAAACAGAGACATAATGACATTGTGGCATTGCTGACAAATCACTGGAGGTAAAAAACAATAAGATCACAGGATTATTAGCTTCATGTTCTATATAATATATGGCTAATTAACTATTTCCTCAGTATTCCAGGAGGCAAACAAAATGACAGAATACTATAATGCCACGTATAGCGATGGGCATTTCCTTAAATCAAATTGTAGTACAGGGCTGATAAGGTCCATGCCTTTACTTACAAGTGTAGTGTGTGTGATTTGCTACTGTAATTACTTTGTACTAGAAGAAAGGCAGTTTACCACATGGAATTAATCCTATGTCACTATTCCGGGCATGTCAGACTCGTAATAGGTGAAACTAGCAAAAATAAGGTCATTCATATATACAAGCTGTTGTATATATGTTGTAGAGCTGCTATTGTCGACAAAGAGATTTGGTATATATGGGGAAAAGGGGGTGAGGGAACCAAGTATGTATACACGGGGGACAGTCCTCAACAATGCAACTCCTTGCAACCGTTATCCGCAAATGGGCACCGACCGGTCTGCAAATAGTCAGTCCAGACCTGTGGACTGGGCTTTAAGCGGTAGAGGAGTCTCGGAGGTCACAACTTGGTCGGTCACAACAACTCAACAACATACTGTAACACATAATATGCACAAGACACACTACCTGTCCTGCTCCAGGGACCTTGCTCATTGCTGTTCTCTTTCCAGTATGTTCAGACTATTCTGCTTAAATGCATGCATTACATGTACTGTACTGTACTGTACTGTACTGTACTGTACTGTACTGTGCGTGTCATAGAGATGTGTGGGGAAACAAGTTCCACAAAAAAAACACAGTATTGTGGCAGTATCAAGGCTCATTCATTCAGTATGGATTTTCGGTGGTGAGGTGACCACCGAACTACAGCATGACGTCACAAGCCGCAGTGAATAGCAAACCACCGCCCCAGCCCTTCTCTCTGTTTTTACTCCCCACCGCTCAACGTTATTTCAGCTCCGGTGGTCACCTCACCACCGAAAATCCAGACTATGAATGAGCCTTAACAAGTACTCGACTCATGACAGCTGGTCTAAATCATCCCTGCATGAAGGGTTTGTTAAATATGCTGCTGCCCTTTGGCTTTGTGTAATCATCCAGCTGTAAAATAACTTCTGAACTCCAATGGTGGTTTATTTCAACCACACAGCACTCCATAGTTGCCCTTTTTTCTTCTTTCTTTTAATTTCAGTGCCAACGTGTGTGTGCAGTTTGACCACTAGATGGTAGAAGGTTCCCATGCCTACATTTGGAAATGGCCCGAGGAACCAAGAAAGTGGACACTAAAAAGAGTATCTTGGTTTGCGAGACAATAATATTTTTGGGTGGTTTTTAACTGTGTGTGAGATGTTAGCGACTACTGTACAATCTGAAAAGCTTGTTCCTGCCACTCGAGCACAGAACGATCGAGCACCTTCCGCAACAAGCGAACTGTGTGTCACCCTAAAGCCCGATTCATACATTGTCACACGGCGACTAAAATAGCTGACCTACAAGCTCACAATGCCTTGCGAACGCAATGTGCCGTGAGCTTGTAGGTCAGCTATTGTCGGTGCTAACCGCAGCATAGGTTAGACATAACACTTTGCCTAAGGTATGCCAGATTTAGGTACTAGCACACTGACTGGGGCACATCAGTATCTTCTTATGAATTATTTTGTAAGCCGCACGACAAAGACTGACGTTGCCCCTTCCATGCCATTGTTCTGTTCTGAATGCACTACTAGGTGAGGCTCACCTTTATTAAAGATTGAACCTTAAATTCCCTTAATTTAAGGTTGTCCCTTAATTTCCACCCTGCCAGTGTATGCCAAGTTCAAGTGTATGCCAAGTTTTAAGTATTTATTTGACTCCCCTGACTACTATATACAGTATATTTATTTTTTATTACGATTGCTTTGAGGTGTCAAGTGTTAAAATTACAAATTCCTTTTCTCTTCTTTCTTTCTTTTTGAGAGAGAGTTGTGAAAAGTAAGCATTGTGTTTATACGGTATTGCTATTGTATTTATAATATTGTGAACAAAATACTTTTTGCTTGAACTAAATGAGTGATAGTTGTTGACCACTGAGAGTAACATTGTAGCACACTATTCTATTTGTTTAATCTGAATTTTTATTTAGATTTCACAAATCCAAAATTTCACTGATTGTTTTTAAAATCCACTTAGATTCGTGTCATTGGTGTGATGTCTTTTTTGAGGTGCTTAGTTGAAAATTTGAGAATGCATTTTTTTCTTTTGTTTAAAACTTTCTTTCCGTAGACAGAAGATGATGTTTGAATTTCTATTAAATCAGTGTTTTTGATTCCTGACTACTCCCAAATAATCCTGTACTCGTTGGTGTCGGGTGTGAACCTTGTATGTAAAAAAACTAAACTCTTCCTTTTTATAATTTTAAAACATTTTTAAAATAATTAAAATAACCAATGCAACATGTTAACGTAGTAGTCTTAGTAGGGCATTAGTTTACGAAACACACATTAAAAGCTGGATATTGTAGTGATACAATGTTTTTGCCTGACAGCAACGATTTGTACTTCTACAATCAATGTATGTTGAGCATGAATACATCCAAATATACTGTTGTCATTACAGTTGTTACAGTAACATCACCCTCAGCCACCCCTTTGTCATCTACAGTAAGTACTGTAATACTATATGTGCACCAATCAATAAAATGCATCAGAGTGCATTATAAGGACACACAAAGGTCACACTCTTTATGTATAGTACAGCAGTGGTTCTCAAAATGGGGTCTGGGGACCCCCAGGGGTCCTTGAGGGAGTTCCAAGGGGGTCCCTGGCTAAAAGATAGTTAGGAACCAAATGGACCCTTAAAAGGTCTAACTCAGAGTGTACGGGTCCGTTTGGACTCTCAGAGTTAAATTAACATTGATGGATAGAAATGTCATTAAAGGTGGGTCGGTCAAACTGGGGGTCCTTGAAATTAAAATAGTTGAGAATCACTGCTAGAGCTTCTCTTATGGCATATCTTTTTAAATTGGGGGTCCGTCGGCTAATAAGTGTCAATTTGGAGGTCCCTGACACGAAGAAATTTGAGAACCGGATGCAAGTATCTCTCAATCCAATACACAATGGACTCAAGCCTAGAATGACTTCCAATGGAAAACAAACTCATTATGCTTTTTTTGGTTTACTCCCAAGTATGAAATGTTATACTTTACATTGGCCAGCAGAGGTCTCTATACAACATTAGTCAGGGATCCCCTTCATTTTCAGATTTTTAACAACAGTACAACTTTGTACTGCAGTAACTATTGTCAAGCAAATGGAAGTAGAATAGCTGAATCTGATGTCTGATGTGAGATATAAGTGTAAGAAGTCAGTGGGGGGGGGGGGGGGGGGGTATTGTGAATATTAGAGGAAAAAGTCTTAACATGTCAGGCAGTCATGGTGAAAGCTGAGTTTAATATTGTTTTTAAATGGTTTGTCTTATCAGCTTGGTGTTTGACTTAGTTTGCATAAGAGTGTAGTTCAAATTTTAGTTGTAGTTAGTTTAACTTTTTGGGGTATTATGTGGGAAAGAATGCATGACATCCAATATGATTTACAAAAACATGTTGGCATTAAATGTTTATTAAAATGAAGTTTTAATTTTGCACTGCTCATTGTAGTTTTCACTACAGTGTTTTATTTTCATTTCAGATAATGAAATGAACCCCTCCATGCACTGCTAGCCATGGTGTGTGCAGAGAATGTCTACTTGTGCCATGATGCTCCACCTGACATCTTCGTTCAACCGACATTCCCCCAGCTGGGCTATTAACCCATTTAGGCCTTTAAAAAATGTTTAAAAAAAGGTTTTCTGAAAAACCTTATGTTTCTATTCTGTATCAGTGGTGCTCAATATTTCATGTCAAGGACCCCAACAATTATATGTAATATGCCTCCGCCCCCCATCTGGAAATATGTTGTTCCAGGGAGGGACCTCCCCAGAAGCAAATATTTTAGTTAAATTGTTCACTCTCTAATAATATACTGTATATATTCAAAGATTTGAGGCACATTTTCATGATTTTTCAAAAATAGCAGACCTATAGTTTATAGTCCCCGATTATAACACGACTTAGGATATTTCCATTGGTCTTATATTCAGGCCAAAAGGGTAACTAGGCTTTACCTTGAAAATAGTACTAATACATGTTGCATGATGATGTTGCTCATTAAGAAGCCAAAGTGATTGTATTAAGCAAGCATGTACTAACTACAGTTTATTGTCAAATATCTTTTTAAATTGTGACAGACGTCAGAACAAATGGCATTTGTATTCTGCAACTGTATAGGTAATATTCAGAGTCGTATAAAACGTCTTTGTACACATGGAATTGAATCTGGATTTAAATTAATCTTTTCAGAATAATAAGATTTAACACATAATTCCGTATTATACTTCCATAACCCTTTAGCATCACTTAGCTCTTTGACGGGCCACAGTACTGAATTACAACAATCGTAAAACCCCAATTCCGTTGTCTAGAAAGAAGTTCCCTGGTTCTGTTCAGACCTTAAATAAAACAGTGGTTCTCAAAGTGGGGACCCGCCAAAATATCGGATGACGGCTAAGAAACCATCAACCCTTACAGCCTAGGTCTGTAACTCAGAGAGTGTACAAATGGGACCAAATGGGCCCTCAATTTGGTTCCATTTGTTCCATTCTCTGACTTATGGGGGTCCATATGGCCTGATGCTGTTGGATATAGTTAGTAGTAATTGAATTGCACTGTTCATAGCACTTTAAAAAGACAATAGGACAATGACCATTCGTGTCATCCCTAATCAGTGGGATTGGGCCCATCTGTGAGAGTTTATAGGCAGGAAGTGACACATTGCATTCAGATTTGATTTGTTTGAACTTCAACTTGATGCCGACATTGTTCCACGTCCCCCTGTTTTCTGATATTGCTAGTAAGAAGTAAGAAGTTGTCCCTGTCTATTCACAGATGCACACTAAACTGGGGGTTGGATCCTTTGAAATGAAAAAACTTTGAGAAGCGCTGCCCTTACAAGAGTTCTTATCTGATCCCTCCCCCAAGTTTGTCCAGCACAGAGAGGCCCTTCTCCAGGTAGTCGGCTCGGCTCAGCCAGAAGGAGTCCTTGTCCTTCATGATGTTGGCCAGCACCGCCCCGCCCAGGAACACCATGTGTTTACGCCTCGGAGGGTCCTCGATGCGGATCTTGAACTTCTACACACACAGAGACACACACAGGACAAGAGGACGGAGGTGCAAGATGTAAGCAATGTAACGTTTGGGAACCATGCACTACTCCTGTGTTGATTTCGTCGACTGATACTATGACAAAAAATGTTCGTCGACTACCTTTGGAAACTAAGTCTAAATATATTGACAATTTCGTAATATTTCAAATGTTAGGAAGGGACTAGTGGACAAGAGATCCAGTATGCCGTAAGTCATTTTACACTTGGTTGAATGGTGAAAATAGCCGATCTACAAGCTCACTCACAACGCGTCGATCTACAAGCTCGCAGCGCGTTGCAGCTTGACGCGTTGTGAGCTTGTAGATCGGCTAATTTCAGCAAGTGTAAAATCAGTCATTACGACAGCATCAAGGCCTGCCAAAATACATTTTAGTCGACTGAATCAATTGTAGATTTAGTCGACTAAAATCTTATGATATTTAGTCGACTAAAAGACGAAAGACTAACTAACATTCCAGGTGACTAAAACTAAATAAAAACTATTCAAGAGACTATCGCTAAAACTAAAATAAAAATGTGCTGTCAAAATCAACACTGCTGCTGTAAAGGACATCCTTGTGTTCTTATTGGCTTGATGAAAAATAAAGAAAATAAGTCTTACTGATAGCTTCTGAGCGTCTCCATCCAGCACCCTCTCCAGGTACAGCTGTTTGATTTCCCTCTCCAGTCGGGAGGGCAGGCCTGGGTACATGGTGCTGCCCCCGGACAGCACAATATGCTTATAGAAGTCTGCCCTGCACATATAGGACACAAGAACACAGGATGCTAAGAAAGGGGGAGGCCTATGGCGTTTTGATGGACCTTGAAATGGAAAGGTTTTGGAAAAACACCATGGTTTAGAAAAGTCTCTCAAACATTTTCATATCAAGAATTATTATGTATTTGATTTGTGTTGTTAAAATGTTCCCAAAATACCAAAAGGTGGTGCCCCTCCTATGCCCAGCCTTGTGTGTCTGCGTGTACCCCAACACAGTTTAAGCCCTTAATTTATTTACAGGGTGCAATTAAAAACCTTTTACTTGCACTATGTAAATAAATTAAGGGCTTAAACTGTCTCCAGTTCCTTCCTTCCTCCTGCTACCTCCTCCTGCTACCCTTTTGCCAGCAGATCTACAAGCTCATAGCACGGCACTCTGTGCCACGCTATGAGCTTGTAGATCTGCTATTTTTCAACAGCTAAAGTATAAAATAATGGTTACTTAAAAATCTAAAGCGACACAGATGCGTTAATAAGAAAGCAGTACAATTCTAGAACCCTAAGTACATTTTAGTATGCACATGTAGCGGTAGGTAGGTAGGTAGTGTGTGGTCAGTGCGGCACACTAACTAACTGCGCGGTGTGTGTCTCTGACCTGAGGTCAATGTCGGCGGCCTGGATGCAGTTGAAGAGCAGCTCGGCCACCCCTGCTCCCTCCACGTTGATGAGGTGGGGCTGGAAGAGCGCCTCGGGGGCGCCGAACCTCTCGCCTCCCACCATCACCTGCCGGCCGTCGGGGAGCTGCAAACACAAAAGGTTGTTGACTCACTGGGAGGATAAATGGTAAATGGAGCATTTATATAGCGCCGCTTTACAGAGATTGTGCATTACATTCACCCATTCATAGATGGCAGCGGAAACCATGCAAGGCACCAACCAGCACATCAGGAGTAATTAGGGGTTCAGTCTTGCTCAAGGACACTTCGACACTAACTCTGGGGGAGCACGGGTTTGAACTGGCAACCTTGCGGTTAACATCCGAGCACTCTACCCCTGAGCAGTGGTTCTCAAACTTTTTCATGTCAGGGACCCCCCAAATCGACATTAGCCTGCGGACGGATAATGTTTTGTCCCTGGCACAACAACATCTTGAGATGGGGGGCCATATACATATCAATTTGGGGGGTCCTACTTGACAAGAAAACGTTAGCTACCATGTATGACTCGACCAGAACGCTGGTCTCGGTCGGTGGCCAGCCGCTGCTCCTACCATATATGACTCGACCAGAACGGTGGTCTCGGTGGCTAGGCGCTGCTCCTGCTCGATGTTGTATCCCACGTAGCACAGCTTCTCCTTCAGCATCCGCACCGTCTCAAAGTCAGCCGAGTGGTTGAAGGCGTAACCTCTCAGCAGCAGCAGCTGATGGAACCATGGACAACAAGAGAGAGGTTCAAGGGATAGCTCTACACTCTGGGGTAGCCCAAGTTCGAACTGGCAATCTTGCGGTTACGGTTACCATCCAGCCACTCTACCCCTGAGCCACCGTCGACTTTCTCAAACTGGGGTTTGAGAAAGTCAGACGTCCACGCATGTCTTATTACGCCTAACGTGCTAAAAGCATTTCTGTCTGCAGTTCATTCATAACAAAAATCAAAAAATCAAATATCCTCGTTCAAATTCAAGAGGCCCTCGATTTGACAACGTCCCCGGCATGCTCTCACCTTGATGAGGTAGCGTGTGATGTCACGTCCTGCTATGTCCAGCCTGCGTGTGAGGTGGGGCAGAGAGAAGCCCTCGTAGACGGGACAGATGTGGGTCACTCCGTCCCCAGAGTCCACCACCACGCCCGTCAGTAAGCCTGTACAATACACACCAATGACACCATCCATTCCCAGAGGATCAACACTACACAGGCCTCATCTCTGTCCAGTGAAAACCTCATATGAAGCAGGTTATATAAATTATCTGAAACCCTTTACTTGTACTTTCTGTTGTAAAAGCGCTCAAATGTTCTTCTCTCCTACCTTGATCCCCCCAAATAGGCAAATATGGGGCGGGACATTGCAGGGGAAGAAAATTGAATACTGAGAGGGACGAGACTAATATCCACGCAGTGATATTAGTATCGCTACGCCAGGCTAGTGATGTATAGGCATGTCACAATTATTGACATGCCTTGACATACTTAAAGGGTTATTCGGGTCAACTCTTCATCGTCAACTAATCATTTCATGAGCATGTCATCATCATGGATGTGGAGCGCTTACCCTGAGCATACAGAGTGAGAACTGCCTGAATGGCCACGTAGATGCCATGGAACTCGTAGGTCTCAAACATGACCTCTGTAATCTTCTCACGGTTCTTGATGGGGTTCATGGGCGGCTCAGTCAGCAAGACCTGCAAGAGGAAAGCATGAATGACCATAGCGGTGGTTCTACAAATCTGACCAGATTTAACTGAGAGCCTGCCGTTGCACAAATTCCAGGAGAAAAACTTTTTTAGTTTTAGTTTTTTCCAAAATTAGTTAATAGCACAGGCAGACCAGTGGCGTTTCCAGGAATTACATTTTGGGCAGGCAAGATGTGTTAATTGTCGACCCCCCCCCGTGCACAATCGTAGCACTAAAGGTTCTCAAAGAGATATACCTGCTCTCAACATTGTGAAACAACTTCATCACCTAGAACAGATGACCTATTCTTTAAGACTGCAAAAAGAGCTGGGTGAAAGAAGATGGGAGAAATGGACAGAGTACTTAGCTGGGGGGGTGGATGTGGAGTGAATATGGGCGGTGTCTTTCCAGTTGTCATTTAATGTAAAAAATAAAAAAAGAAGAAAAAAATAATAATCTGTAATATGTATCGTTGTTGTACATCCCATGACCTCTTGTTTTATTTTATTTTGTTTTTTGTCTTTTGTTTTTATTCAGTTTTCTTTTACTGCCGATATTTTTGTCATATTGTATGTCTTGTTTGTCTTTGGTGTCTATTTTGGCTATTCAAAAATTCAAAAATAAAGAGTTTAAAAAAAAAAAGAGATATACCTGCCAGACGAGTAGGATACAAAGGCTGAAAGGCATGCATTTACATTCCATTGGGTGATTGAGGGTCGCGCTCTACCGCAACGGCCAATCAGCTGTTCACTAATAGTTCTCAGGTCTTGTTTTTGCCCTCTCTTTTTTTCTCATTGTATGGATTTTGGCCAGGCAGAAAAAGGATTTGGACAGGCGGACGCCTGCCCTCGCCTTATTGTAGATACGTCTCTGAGGCAGACTCTTCACATAGTAGAGCATGTCTGAAATAAGTGTCAGAGCTGAAATCGACATGTGAATATGAAATGAATGCTTAAACATGTAGCTAGGTGTAATGTTAGAGACCACAGAAGTGAACCTTTCAAGAAAAAACGAAAATTCAAAGACATCCAATGGCAGTCCCTCAGTCAAATTTGGTCACAAATGTGTGCTCCAGAGACCCTCAGGGTTCCTTGATCGGGTGGACCCTAGCATGACTTTGAGAGTGTATCCATGTAATCCATTTGGTTCCATTTGTTCATTCTCAGAGTTACTGGGGTCCTTGAAATTAAAAGGTTCGAGAACCATTGACTATGGTAACATTATTTTACGTTTTATGTTTTATTCAGTTTATTTTTAATGTTTATTTGTTCATTTGGAACGGATCCGCATTAGTTGTCACCTGAACGGCAACTAGTCTTCCTGTGTACGTCCAAGACAACAATATTCATTAACCATTTATAAATAAATAAAAACATCAAAAGTGCTTTGCATCTCTTTGCCTACTATTTATTGTATTTATATATTTATTCATCACACTCCCAGTCTTTAGTGTACCTTGCATTCTGGCGGGTTGATGTCCAGGCGCTCGGGGCCAAAGGTGTAGTCCCAGAGGTGGAGCATGTCCTCCCAGCTGCGGACCATGCCGTTGTCCATGGGGTAGGACACCTCCAGGAAGGACCGGCACTCACTGGCTTCATCCCCCACCATCAGGTCCTGCATGGAGGAGAGCAAGTTATCATAACTATACTGGCTTCATCCCCCACCATCAGGTCCTGCATGGAGGAGAGCAAGTTATCATAACTACACTGGCTTCATCCCCCACCATCAGGTCCTGCATGGAGGAGAGCAAGTTATCATAACTACACTGGCTTCATCCCCCACCATCAGGTCCTGCATGGAGGAGAGCAAGTTATCATAACTACACTGGCTTCATCCCCCACCATCAGGTCCTGCATGGAGGAGAGCAAAGCTTCATTCATAACTTATCATAACTACTCGGGCGGCAGTGGATCAGGGGTAGAGTAGCCTGGGGTCCACCTATGCTTTCTATGGCATAGGCAGCTCCCGGCAGGATCCGCCCGACGCAGCTGCGCGACATGAGACTAATTAATTAGAGCGACAGAGAGAGAGGAGTGTGTGTGTGTACGTGTGTGCGTCAATTCAAAGGTGCAGACGATCAGAAATCAGCAGAGAGTGATTGACGTTTGCGCTACTGTATGACGTATTGAAGTGAAGATATGCCAGGGATCCCCATAAAAGAAGATTTGTATGCCTCTAGCAGTGATTCTCAACCAGTTTAATTTCAAAGACCCCCAGTTTGACATGCATTAGTCTACGAACCCCCATTTAATGGCATTTCTATCTCTGGGACTCCAATGTATATTGTAAAATGAATGTTAATTTAACTCTGAGAGTTAAATTCCATTTGTACACTCTCAGAGTTACAGACCCATAAGGGTCAATTTGGTTCCAAACTATCATTTAGCTGGGGACCCCCTGGAACTCCCTCAAGGACCCCACTTTGAGAACCACTGCCGTAAAGGACATGTGCTGCTCTGTCCTGCGTGGTTTACGTGGGCGAGAGGTCGGGGGATGACCAGGCTGACCTCAGTCTGTGTGACTGAGCACTGATCTGGGATCACTGGTCAGGTCATCTGATTAACAAAACTTAACTCTGTCTTAGGAGGCCAACAGGTGCCAAAGCAACGCTCTGCTTCTCTGAGACACTTTAACTTATACAAGCTCATAAGGTGTGACAGATCAGGTGCTAGGTCACTGGGGGAACAGGATTTAAGTGGTTGGCTTTTGTATTCGATACGTGTCGTGTAGTACACGTATAACGACTGAAACAAGTACCTATCCAATTGTAACTCACCTCGTGGTTTATATAATTGCTATAGGGATGTCCCGATCACGTTTATCATTTGATTTTGAGTATCTGCCGATACCGATTTTTCACGCTCCGATATTTATATTTTTATAGAACATATCACAATAGTCCAATATCCAAAATCACAGACAATATCCAGTCTAATATCATGATATGGATATAATATTGATACTAGGGATGTCCCGATGGCGTTTGAGAATATACGGTTTTTGAGTGGTGCAACCACTCCTACAACCAGCAATGTCAGTGACGTTCACCTATGTATGTGACGTTAACCCATGCACCTATGTATGTGTGAGCATGCACCAGTATGAGTACCGGTAGGGGCGCTGTTGTGCCATGCAGAAACAGAGAGAGAGAGACAGTGCTGACAGACTGTTGCCTGCTAATGAAAGAGAGAGAGAGAGAGGAGGGGGGGGGAGTTGCACGGAGTTGCACCACTCGGTTCACACTGGTGTGATTTTTAAAATAGTAAAAAATGGCAAATTAGTTTAGGGATAAGGATAAGGGATAAGGCAAGATATAGCCCACAGACTTCATAATAATGTTACTGGCCATAGGGTGCAAATTTCAAATTGTTACTACAAATACTAACATTGAGTGACTGCAGTCTCTTCCAGAGGTGAAATGTCCCTTTAACGGCAAGTCAAACTGCACTGTATACAAGTGGTTCAAGCAGTGTGTGAAGAAGATTACGACGTCTGAATCCTCCGCAGTGGCCTCACCTTTATCTCGATGTTGCCCACTTTGGTGGTGGATCGTATGATGGGGCGACCCACCATAGCAGGGAAGATGTGCTCTGGGAAGTTGGAGCCAGCAAAGCCACACTTGACAAACTGTGGATGAAATAAGAGGAAACATGAGAGCTATAGGTACAGGCAAAGTTCAAGTTGGAAGCTTTTTTTTTTTTTTTTTTGCTCTTCACTTCTCTCAAATAATTTCAGTTCCTATTTCTTGATAGCGTGCTGTCACAACAGTCACAGTACAAATTGCCAATGACTGGTTTTCTTTTTCCATTTATTGTGTGAAATATGATTTTGGAAAAAAAAAAGGTTTCTGGGAAAAATTGCTGCAGCATTGTTTGATAACACATGATTTGGATTATTATTGAATTGTAGCAGTTTGACATCCATGCATGGCTATTCTCTGGATTGTCTCAACTTGTCTATTTGTATTTGCCCATGAGACACATTCCATAGCCTGAGGGTTTATTGCAATGCATTCCAGTGTGTGTCTACAATCGGTAGCATATACTAAATGTTTCTGATGTTTGTGGATTACAGTAGACAGCTGGTCTGATTGAATGGTAGGCATATGCTATAGTACAGTAAGTACACTAAAGTAACTTGAATGATACATTGCCTATAATGTAATATCAAGAGGTTTATGGTGGAGCCTGACACCTGGAAACTCTTTCTTCCTGTTTCTCGGCCAATGGGGGCTCACTTCCAAACATCACAACCATGTATGGCAGTGTGTGCAGGTAGGAGTTGTTGGACAAATGACAAGTCCAGACAGATGTGGTGGTGGAATCACTTCTATCCACTGTGTGCAACTGTCTAATACTGTACACGCCCTGCCTGTCTGCAACTTCTCCACAGTAGACAGTTATGACAAAAATGGTCCAGTAGGCAAAGGGTTTTGTCTTAAATTAAGCATTTGACACAAAATATATAACATGCATTTAATAAATAATGGTTTTCTATTAGGAAAGGCAAGTTATCTCATGAATGCAAAAAAAAATTGTTTACAGTTTCTGTACATGGTTATTATTCATAAAATAGAACATAATCCACTGTAGAAATGACAATGGCTGATGCAAGATAATGTAGCCTATAACTATTCTGTATTGCCAGAGCTGTCAGTTTTAACTACAACCAAAGTTTCAACTTCAAAGCGGATTATTATGATTAATTCAACGTTACCCCAGTGCCATTGTCACAGACCACCACCTTCCTTCCCTCGCTGTCCATGTTCAGTGTTATTATTCCCTCCCGTCAGGAGGAGAGGAACACCCGTCCTGGCTGCAGCTGCTATATTAATATGAAGTGTGAAAAGTGTTCAATATTACATAAATATTGAGCAGAATCCTCGCTCCCTGTAACTTCTTCGTGAATGGGCGGTGGGAGGGAACTTTGGAAGGAGGGAGTGAGTGTACGTACCGACGAGGAATTCAAGGAAGGGCCTAATGCAGGTATACAGCAGCACCCCTGCATGTCATGTTGAACGCTTCGTTTGTTTAGGTCAAAAATAATAACAAATAACAAAATTAATTCGTGCAAGCAATGGAATGGTAGTTTGCACACCTGGTAGAGCAGAGTAGAGTTTGTAGTAGCTCTGTCTGGTCCAGTATAACTGGCACTGCTCCAATGCTGAAGGCTAGAGCTATGGACCATCCGACCAAAGCTAAGTTTGTTTGTAGCATAGGCCTATTCAACGCAAGTTGGGGATAATAATAGGCTACCATAAAACCTCGAATTATTATTTCCCTAAATTCACCCCTTCCATGCAGTTCCTGTTATTTAGAAGATTTCAAGTAAGTTAGAGCCTACATCATCCTGTATTACTCGACACCCAAGTATATTTGAGCCATATTGCATTGCTTAATTGCTTAATAATTTACTGTGCCATACAAATTGCAGCTTTAATGTGTAGTGGGAAAAGAAAGCGAAATGGGTTAAGTTCAATCTTCATTTCAGACCAGTACTGACAACATGTTTTAACAAAGTTAACATTTGAACAAAGTTGCTTTTTGGTTAGCCAACTGGTCCATAGCCCTAATCAATGCATCTATCATAGAAGCATTAGGGATATGGACCAGAGCTACTTATTGGTCAAATACCCGGATGTCTCAAAGAATAGATACAGTAGGTGTGCCAGGGATTCCCAATATTATTATTATTTATTTTTACACTGGAGAGAGTGAAACCTATTAGGCCTATCTGAATACTCATTTTCATTTGGCCAACTTATAGCACAGTCTCTCTTTTGGCTAACGTATGGCAAGTGAAATAACGGGTAAATTCAACCAGGCTTAGTCCAACCACTACTAAAAATTGTGGTAATTCTGTCCCTCGTTTAGCTGGAGACCCCCTGCTGCTTCCTCCTCAAGCCAAGGTCACTGGCCCCCGCGTCCCTGCCTGCCTGCCTTGAGAAGCACTTGCCTGCCCTACTTCTAAGGCAACTGAAAACTCGAGACACCCACAAGGTTGGATAAAAATAAGTTCATTTATTTACATAAAACGTTTACAAAATACACATTTTTCAGTGAAATGCAGCGATGTGTTTTTATGCGTTATGGTGATGGGTATATATAAGACATGAAAACAGTTGCAGGCCTGTGTCATTTTGATAAGGTATGACTAATAGGTCTCACTGTGAATGTTAAATAGGCACATTTAAAGTTAGTGCTTCAATTCCTCTCCGTTCCTTCATCATTGTTTGAGATGTTTCACCTTCATTATGTTCACCCTTGCAGGTGTTTCATCAGCACGGGAAAGCATTTCAGAAGACAACTTGTCAAACAGCAAAGGAGAGGAGAACAGGTAAATTAAGAAAGTGTAAAACAGTGGGGTGAAATTTAACTGGGGGTTAGAAAGTAGTTTTAATTGTAAAAGAGTTAGTTCTTGGTTCCTCTTTAAGGCAGTGAAAATCAGTCCTGTTTTCACCATTGACTTTAGCGTATATAGCCTGGCTATCACTCAAGGCATTGATCATGCAATGGGTGCGCCTCCCTGAACCGCTGTCAATAAGAAATGCACTCTGTAATGTACATGACGATTTGAAAAATATCTACCTAAAGAACTTAATATAACGTCAACAATCAAGTCATCTAGAGACATCCGTGGGCATTATTTCTATGAATATGTTTCCTGAGATGTAGAAGTACCCACGTAACATTGTCTATCTACAGTTTTGATTAAATACAGTCATTGTTTAGCTCAGTCGGCACTATAGGCCATTTTCACAGCAGCCATTTTGACATGAAATAGTATGGTAAAAAAATACAGTTGTAACAATTAAGGTTGCATTCATTCAGGTCAAACAGAGACAGGGTTCTGCTATAGTGCATGTAGACTCACTTGAAAGGCTCTGCTGAACTAAATGTAATATTATTAAAACGTATAGGCTATTAGCATTATCGGCAACACCTGTGTTTACCCTACAATTTAGGCCTAATGTTAATATGGCTGCCGTATATAGTACAGTCACGTCGGACATTTGTGTTTGTTTAAGTGCATGTCGTTTGTCTGTTGTTCCCTCATAATGTTCACGTCATAGACAACAACCGCATCACGTCCCAGCTCTAGAACAGCTTTGGAATGTCTGCAGTCAGATAGTAGTATGTTCTTCAATGTCAGTCCATCCTTCTTTCTTTACATAGCCGCTGATGCTGTGATGACAGGCGCCATTAGGGTCCCAGTGGGGCAAGAAACAAAAAGCCACGCTCTCCTCAGGGCTCAAACTCACTGTCACTACTGACAGAGATCTCGGGTGTGGAGGCCCCTGTCCTGTGTGGCTCGGTGCCTGTGCTGCAGTCACTGGCCTCGGGGCTTCCTGGGTGGTGAGGGTAGGCAGGCCGAAGGTGGGTGTGGTGGTGGCGGCGGTCCTGGGAGCCATCGGGGGAGCTCTGGGAGACCATGAGGGAATGATCTTGCTGCAGTCTGCAGGGGTGAAGGGAAAGAGACAATAGTCATCATGCTTTTATGACTTACGCCCTGAGCTTGTCATTTTATGATTTTAGATATTGCCTGTATACATGGCGCTGCCCAAAAATAGGGGCAACAAAGACACATTAGAAAGAATGTTAGAAAGTGGTTGAGAGTCCCTGAACTGAATGAGCAGGTTGGTAGAACTGTGTGTGTGTGTGTGTGTGTGTGTGATTTAAATCTGTAAACTCACAAGTGACGAGTCAAGTGCGACATGATTATATGAAGCATGTTTGATCAATAAAACTGGACAAATGTGAGTGTGGCGACATCTTGACAGCCCGAGTCTTTTAGTCACCGGTTGTTGGATTGGCGAGGGTTTAAAAAGTCTTTAACGTTTCACTGGATGCAGACAGACAGTGAAAGGCAGTGAATAATTAGGAGGACTGGTGTAGGTCATCATGTTTCTGAGACATACCTATTCTTTGCCGATGCAGCTCGGTCTCTTTGTCGCCGGTTCTTGAACCAGTTGCCGACCTGTGTGGGCGTGAGACCTGTAGCCTGAGCCAGGTGCCTCTTTCTGGACGGGTTGGGATAGGGGTCTTGCAGGTACCATTCCCTCAGCAGGCTGCGAGTCCTCTCCTATGAGAAACGGAGACAATGGTGGATGTTTTAGGTTCCAGGCCGCTCCGTGTTCAAAATGATTAGATATGTACTACCGATGTGTACCATTGTTTTACTTCCCTAGTTCGATACCTATAACCTGCGTATTGGTCGATACCGATCCGATAGCAGTGTGTAATTGAAAGATGAAATCACGCTACAGAAACAGGAGATAGGCTCGTGCCCTATGGCCCTATCATGGCTCGTCAAGGCTTACTTACACAGAACCTCAGAAGTCACAGTGTGTGGAAACGGATCTCATTCATAATATGGTATAAGCCGCCAGTGAGTCAGTTGACTCGCCGTTATGAAAACCGTCTCATCAAACACCGCTGAGAATAATCTGGCAGATGATCTCTCGCCGAAGTGGTCTTAATCTCATTAAAGTGGATTTATAAATAGTGTGTTGATCATAATCTACAGGAGGAGCGGTGTACGTAACATATGTATATCCAGTAAATTGGATAATGCTAAGGGCTTATGGTGCTGGTAAAGGCCGTCCCTTATGAGGTTTAAGGAGAAGGGTCTGTTACACTTGTGAGCAATGCTGCATTCATACTTCCAAATGTGTTGGTTTAGCCAATTTCAGCCATTGATTCATTGAATACTTTATTAGCACGTTTATTTAACAGCAGATGTAGTACAGTCGAATGTTATGCTAAAGGCTTGTTTCCATTGTTTCCACATGGCGTCCCTATTTTGGGCATGTCATTATAGGCGGAAGTGGTCACAAATATTCAAATGTTTAAAAATATATAGCCTATTACAAGCTCAAATTACTAAGTATTGTACGTGTAGATATGGATATTTTCACTATTGTTTTACTTTACTGTATGTGTACACAGCCACAAAGATTTTTCCCCTTTTTTTGCTACTACTTTGCCCTACCGCTCACCCTTACAGCATTTAACAGGCTTGATCTTTGAACCTTGAAGGCTACCTCCAGTTTGCTGTCCAAAGCAGTAGAATCATTGGTCTTGCCTGCCTTAGTTGGAAGGTCTCACTCCACAGTTTTTGAGAATAGAGCGTCGCAGTCCAGCCCCCTACCAGGGCCCAGGAAATGATTTCCATTTTCCTCATAGACATTTCGAAATGTATTTATTTAAAGACCTTTTAAGCCTCGTACAAAGCCAACTCGAGTTGTGAGAAATCATGACGACAAACACATTTTTTCGGGCCGAACAAATAATTAGAAAGAAGAAGAAAACACATTTTTTCTTGTTTTTCTTCTTTGTAATTATTAGTTTGGTCCAAAATATTGTGTTTATTATTGTCATGATTTGTCACAACTCGCTTAAAAGGTCTTTAAATAAATACTTTTTGAAATGTCTATGGGAAGAATGCATTGGGAATTATTTCCTGGGCCTGGCGTCGTCATGAAAGGAGGCAGGACTGCGACGCTCTATTGACAACCTGCTAGTATAGTCTCCTTCAACGGCCTGTATTGGCACCAAATGGAAACTATTTCCATATTTCCTTCCAAGTACTCTCTTTCAAATGTTTTTAGAACATTAGATCCTGGTATGGCATGCTAACATTGTGTGTTAGTGGCTAACTTAGCATCCCCCCCAAAACAATCTTATTTTCTCTTACATTTTTATCACACGATTTTTGTAACCCATTTTTTTCAACTGTCTAGTAGTGTAAACCTGGGCGCTACACTCCCTCTGCCAACCTGGGGAGAGCAACGGCTGACCTCATGTTTCTTTCAATCCAGTCCAAGCTGCTTCTTTTCACCAGTTTAGAGACCAGGATTACGGCATGTTTTTTGTGAGGGTACCACTACCTACGTAGTACCAACCCCATCCCAATCATTTGAACCACTTTTCTTTAATACACTGCTATTTTTTCAGCGCTTTGTGCCGCTTTTTGGAAAAAAGATGGCTAAACAGGTGGAGTTAGCTGGTTTGGCAGATAGTTTGAGGATGCAATGGAGTTATGAGGTTTTCGCCTTGCACTTTTTAATACTTTCGATTGGTTCAATATTGTTTTAACCAACACACAGACATAAAGGGTGTTCAATAGCATAGATTGATGCCGAAAACCTCAAAAATGGAGTTAGGTGGTGGACAGCAATATGCGGTATATATTAATTTAATTTAAATCTTCTCTTCTCGGGGTCCCAGCTGGCATAAAACCTTTTCGGATGAGGGTCATTGGCCAGAGAACTAACTGATGTATATTACTGGATCATTCATTCAGCAGTAGTACATCCAGTGTTGATTTTGACAGCACATTTTATTATTTTATTTTAGTTTTAGTCATATAGTCTCTTGAATAGTTTTCATTTAGTTTTAGTCACATTTTTGTCACCTGGAATGTTTTAGTTGACTAAATATCATACGATTTTAGTCGACTAAATCTAGTTGATTTAGTCGACTAATATGTATTTTGGCGGGCCTTGATGCCAGCGTAATGACTGATCTTACACTTGCTGAGGATAGCCGATCTACAAGCTCGGCTATTTTCAGCATGCAACCAAGTGTAAAATGACTTATACTGGATCTCTTGTCCACTAGTGCCTTCCTAACTTTTTAGTCTAGTTTTTATTTGTTGATGAAATTGTCAATATATTTAGTCTTAGTTTTAGTCATCATAGCTTAGTTTTAATTTAGTTTCCATTTAGTTTTCGTCAGTGAAAAAAGGTATTCGACGAACATTTTTTTTGTCATAGTATACTATTTAGTTGACGAAATCAACAGTGGGTCCCACCTGAGCTCTTGGCCCTGGGATGAAACCTTCTTAGCGCTGCATGTGCAACAGATGGCTCGCTTGCCTGCCTGCAGACCACAGACCACTTTCAGTATATTGTCTTCAGAGCTCTGAATGCATGGCTACATTACAATTTACAATTCAGGCCAAGCTTACATTCAGCTCAGACAAAGCTCATAATATACTATACTGACAGAAATGAAATAAGTCCTTTTTCTTCTCTTCCTTTTCTTAACCCATTCTGGGTGGGAACCCCTTTTGGTGTTTTAACCTTTCTGGACAGGGTTCTGTACAGTATGCACAGTATTCCAAAAAATATATAATACTTTGATGCTGCTATATAAATATTTGAAGTTTTTCCAGAAAACTTACGTCAGGATTTAGAAGTGGTTTTTAGAGTCGGCCTCAGTCTTAATACACTTGGTTTCTTCCTTTTCTTTATGTAAAGCTACTTTTGGTACTTAGAAATTATAGCTCTATAGAGCACCGAAGTCCTGACGTCACTGTCAGTAGAGGGCGCCAGTTCACAGGTTTGTGTACTTATTTGCATTGAAATCCCCATAGGGGGATTTTAGATCTCTTTATTCTATTCATATAAGAAGTAAGAACTGTGTTTGAAAAATAAACCGATCATCCCGGCCTTTTCACTCGTATGGATATGAAGCATCGACTGAAGGTGGAAATTTACAAATATACCCAAAGAGTAACACAATAAGCGCTAGAAACGGGTAGACTGCACAACAGAAACTGTTAATTACGTTTTATTTTATTTAAATTATTGATATTTAATGTTTCGTGGTTACTACGAGTCGAGTCACTGCCAGCTGAGCTTACGACAACGAGGAATCTCAGGAACGCAATGTGTTGACAGCTGGGCATGACGTATATTAGCATGCTTTCATATCCTTATCCACATTAATTCCATTTTCTCCAGAAACTGGCTGTATCAATTATGAATGGACATCATTAACGACTCGCAGCACTGTGAGCACGCACCCCCTGACAGAAAGGTCGGGATGATCAGTTTATTTTTCAAACACAACGACCTAAAATTCCCCTATGAGGATTTCAATGCAAATAAAAAAATACATAAACCTGTGGACTGGCGCTCAGACTTTGGTGCTCTATATCAGTGGTTCTGAACCAGTGGTCCATGCCGGGGACCACCAGTGGTCCTTGAGGGGGTTCCAGGTGGTCCCCGGCTAAATGGTTGGTAACCAAATGGACCCATCTGTAATTCTTGAGTATAACATTAAAACAAACCAAATGGATTTGTTTGGATGGATTTTACACTCAAGAGTTAAAATATTGTTAAACATCTGCATTCATTTCTTGTTAATTTACAAGAAGTCTACACAATAAGAGAATGTAGAAGAATTGTTATTTTGATCGTTTGCCTGTTATCTCTCCTAATGGCACCAACATCAATACAGCATGGAATGGAACTGTGGACATATTCTCTAGTTGTGGGTCTGCAAGATGAAATCTCGTCAAATGGTGGTGCGTGGCTCAATAATGCAGAATAAATAATGGGCCTTCATATGAAAAGGGTTGAAAATCACTGCTCTATATAAATCTTTGCTTATTATTACAAGTTGTCACTACCAACCTGATAGAAAGTAGACCAGCCTGTTTCGCAAAGCTGGTTGAAAAAAGATATTTATGTTTTATCATCTTCATCATTTATGCTTGTTACATTTTAGATAGGCTACTGGTGGTTTGAATGGATCTACCTTTTGGACACCCCTGACATAAGGCGATAGGAAGCCTTTATAAATGCGGCACGTTGGACTGTAGCTCCATAAGTAACTGATCTGACCTTCCCCCAGACAGGTCCTGATCACTTTACAAAACCTACTCTCCTGACATGCAGCAGATCTCTGACCTTGCAATAGGACACCAGCAGGTCTAATGTGCTTTAACCTGCAGCTCAGCAGGCATGGAGGATCACCCCCGGGTTCATAGCATTATCATCTTAAGAGCTCAGAAAGCCAGGCTGCTTGATACACCCACCCACCCACACCACGGAGTCCTATACTGGTTTTAAAGTATATCGGCTAATGTATGTTAGACACGTGAATCGTTATGTGTCTCATTGGTTAGCTTTCATCATTCAGGATAAGTGGTCGGCCTCTAATCTTGAGGAGTAAACGGTCTGTGACACCCATCAAATCTATATAACTTCCCTTTACATGTGAAACCTTTTAATGGTTTTGGGAGAAATCTGGGTGAGGTTGGAGCAGAAAAATCCACAGGCTAGCCTACTATACTATACTTGTACTACAACATACTATGCTGGATCTCAGGGACCCTCGGGGGTTCCTTGAAGAAGGGGTTCCAAATGGACCCTTGCAGGACTGTATAGATGGAACCACTTGGTTAAATGACCATTACCTTATGTTATTATTGGCAGCCCTTGAAATTGAAAGGTGAATCACTCCCTGTACAAGGATTGTCGCTTAAAATGATCTAGCCCTGAAACATGACTGTCATAATCATGACAGCGTCTGAATGTGAAGTTGTGAACCATGGCTAAATCAAATCCACAGTGTTAATCTATCCATGTATAAAATCTGAGTGTAACTAGGCTACAAATTTAACCACCACTTCTACACTCAGAGTTACATTAACACTATAGCCCTGAAACATGACTGTCATAATCATGACAGTGATGTAATGTTTCAGGACTAGCTGTTACAGTGTTACTGTGTTAATGTAACTCTGAGAGTGTACGAGCGTCGTCATGTCATGGCTACATTATTAACAGTAACACTGACTGTTTTGAACATGGGGAAAAATACTATAGAAGGGGGGGAAACGCACAATTGGACTCACCTTAAAGCAGTGCGTCTTCTGCTCTCCGTCCCAGATGGTGCGGGGCAGGGGGAACTTCTTTCGGATGCGGTACTTCTCCACCGGTCCCAGGGGTCTGCCCCGGAGCCTCTCCGCCTCGCGGTAGTGCGCGTCCAGCCACAGGTCCTGGAGCTTGGCGTGCGACTCGCGCGTAAAGCGGTGCGTCTGCAGGATCTGATAGAGACCCTCGAAGTTCCCCCCGTGGAAGGCGACCAGGGCTCGGGCTCGCATCACGGACTCCTGTCTGTTGAGAGCCTCGCCGGCGGTGCCGGGCACGGCGGCGGGCAGCGACCACAGGAAGCGGCCGAGGCGCTCCATGTCGCCGGTCTCCTCCAGGTTCTCGCATACCCGAGCGACCTGCTCCGGCGTGAACATCGGCAGCACCGGAAACATGTTTCCGTGTTTTGATTGTTGTTGTTCGGTCAAAGAGAGGCAGTCTAGACTAGTTTAAGGAAATGTTATTTTGCTTTTGGTTTGAAGGCGCATCGCATGTTCTATACCCAAACCGCGCGTAAAAAGCTCCCGTGTGCGCACACAATACCGTGCGCCTTCTGGATTTTTATGAAACTGATACACGTTCGTCTGTATACTCTTCTTAACTTAAGCAATAGTCACATGTAATCGGCATCGACGGCATGACTTCCTTTTGTAAATTGCTTCTCCCTTTGCCAGCCCCAGTAGCCTATATTCGTGCTACCGGGAAGCAATAAGTTGTGGCCGAGCCGATACAGTACAGGTCCTACTCCGTCTCCTAGGAGGAGTTGTGGCTATTATAGTAGTAAAGAAATAAAGCCAGGAGTCAATCTGTATTTATAGCTCGATACAATTAGCATCGCTGGAGTTGTTTTGAGAAGGATTATATGACTGGGCCCATTAGCCTCTTAGTGGGGGGTAGTGTGTACAGAGGTGACTGTTGATCAGCTTGTTTGGCTTAGCTTAGCCCCGAGGATATGTTGACTGGCGGGATGATTGCGGTGTGGTCTGTGGCGGCGGTGCTGCCTGGTGGTGATGAGCAAACAGGCGAGGATCGTTTATTTAATTGGTCTCGATGCCGATCTGATGTAAATCTGGAGGTATTATCCCTGGATGTGTAGTGAAGCGTTGTAAAGTCGTAGAAAGAAAGGATACGGCTCAAACTGGTTGTAGGCTATTCCAGTCCTGACTGTCCAAATCAAATGTCCAATGTGAAATGTTGACACCATTGCACCAAGATCAATGTCTGATATGTTGTTAGATTAATGTATGGCTAATTATAACCAGTTGTGGTAAAAGTACTGTATTTTCTTTTATAAATAAGTCAATAAAATCAATAGCCTACTGCAATGTAGAAATACTGTTGCAAGTAATAGTCCAGAATGAAAAAGATACTTTAGTAAAAGTATAAAACTATTGGCATCAAAATATACTTAAACTACCTAAAGTAAAAGTACCCATTATGCAGTCTGCAGAATATCCAATTTCACAGGTTTTGAAAATAGCAAATCTTTAAGCTTGTAGATTGTCTATTTTCAAACAGGCAAAGTTTAAATGTCTTTAATGTATGTTTTGTAATAATAATACAAACATACAAAGGGACTATAAAATAACTAAAGTTTTCTAATAATTTTAGTGGAGTAAAGTAAAGTATAGGCTACACATTTTAATGTAATCGTAAGCAATTTGTACCCTATCTGGAGAAACCGTCTTATACCATTTAATTGGTAAAAGACAATCAGAATCAGATATATAGTATAATATATCATTTTGCATCTTTGTGACCGGCTTAAACATTCTCCCCTTCCTCCCCACACACACACACACACACACACACACACATACAGAACCAGTTTCGACGTTGGTTTTGTCATAATAATAATTTTGAAAACATTCAAATCTTCCCATTACGCACAAGACCGGCATCGGTGTCGGCCGATCATGAGAAAAACTATCCGTGATCGGGATCGGTCCCAAAAAAACCTAATTGGAGCATCCATACTTAAATACAGTACTTAAGTAAATGTATACCTAGAGTTACTTTCCAATTTCCACCACTGGAATAGCCTAATATCAACAATAACAATCGGCACACACTGACTGAATAAAGAGCAGAGCTCTCGCTCACACCAGCCACTAACACACACAGGCTCGTGTTTTAATGAGTTGTCTCTCCTGTGGTCACTGCCTCTGACCCCTAGCCATGAAAACCATAGATCACATGGTGTCTCCTGGTCACTGCCTCCTGCCCCCTAGCCATGAAAACCATGGATCACATGGTGTCTCCTGGTCACTGCCTCCTGCCCCCTATAGCCATGAAAAGCGTGGATCACATGGTGTCTCCTGGTCACTGCCTCCTGCCCCCTATAGCCATGAAAAGCGTGGATCACATGGTGATGCCGGTGTCTCCCATTTGACCGAGAGGACACGTCGAGACGCAGAGCAGCTAAACCGCCAACCATGATCCTCCCGACACAACTACTAATACCTCATAATTAAACTAGACAGGGCTATCCTCCTGCATGCTCCGTGACCTCCCACAGGACCAGTGGGTATAATTATAGGCTAATGCAGTGGTTCTCAAAGTGCATGAGGCCCTTAACAGTTTAAGGGCCTCATGCACTAAGGGACCCAGGCGGAGGTCTCCGTCCTATTCATTAATTACTTGTGATGCCCGCCTATACAGAGATTATTGATATCAAAACCGATCGCGTCGCTGCACAGGCTGGGAGCGTCTGTTGCGCAACATTCGATGTTGTGCAACAGTGGGACGTCATGGAAAATGTTCCCCCTACATTTTAGCCGACGAGATTCAAAATCTTAAAACGTTAACTCTTGATCTAAATCATTCCGTCCAATTCTATAAAAGATTATGTGTTAGACGGCCCAATCATACCTCCCGTTGTGTGTTTTGGCTACATCAAGCTACTTCAGCCACATCTGGGATAACATCCGGTCAACCATTTTAATTTTAAGGACCCCCAGTTTGACATGCATTAGGCTACGGACCCCCATTTAATGGCATTTCTATCTCTGAGACCCCAATTTATATTGTAAAATCAATGTCAATTTAACTCTGAGTGTAGAAATGAGAGTTACAGAACCATAAGGGTCCATTTGGTTCCAAACTATCATTTAGCTGCAGGGGACCCCCTGGAACTCCCTCAAGGACCCTTGGGGGTCCACAGACCCCACTTTGAGAACCATTGCTGCTATGCACTTTGGCCCTGCAGAAGTGCAGAAAGGTTACTTTTGATTGATTGAATAGGCTACTTTGTTATTAGTAAATAAAATAATTAAACAGCACGTGGTACAGTCAGACATTAAGGCTAAAAGGATACAAAGAAGGTTTCAATTGTGGTCCTAGAAGGAGGTAATTTTTTACTTTAATTGTTTGTTTTTGCGGCTTTCACCTTTTATTTTATAATTTGATAGAGGGACAGACAGTAGGCTGACAGAAAATGGGGGAGAGAGATGGGAAGTGACATGAATTAAAGGCCGTCAGGATCGGGAGTCGAACCCGCGGCACACTGCCAGGCTCGGGCCAAGGTGCCTGGACCGCTGAGCCACGGCCCAGGCCAAGGGGTAATTTGTTTGCTTGAACCCCGACACCCCCTGTTCTGGGGGGAACAACCGCCAGAAATAACCATTGCCTGAAGATTTTGCTAAATTATTTTCTCTGCATAATTATAAAATATTTTTTAATTAAATTTGGTTAGTAAAGTAAATGATTATAAATTGAATTTGCAATACACCGGATAATATACAAATCCAACACCTATTGTGTTTCTTTTTTAGAACACTTATTTTCTCTTCTTTTTTCCTTTTCAGAGAAATTACTTGATATTTCCCTTTTTCAATTTTTTTTAACTTGATAAACAGATTGTAAAACACAGGCAAGTCTAATGCACTTCCAATTGTTTTGAGTTAATTCCATAGAATACAATATTGATTCAATCTGACAATCAGAGCTGAATTAATGCTGCATTTGACAGTGTAGTAGTATACAGTAGGTAACATTCACTAGTGCTTGGGACATAGACGACAATTAGAGTATAAAATTCCCCTGTCAACGTTGGGCAAACATGATACGTGTTGGTAGATTAACTCTAGTTGGAACAAGGCTAATGGAAAGGGGGTAACGGTGTGTGTGTGTTTGTGGTGGGCGTCTCTCTCTACGCGCGCGCGTGTGTGTGTGGCGCGCGTGTGCGCGCGCACGTGCGCCACACACTTTGGCACATAAGGGGAGAGAAATTAGCTCAGAGTAGATCATGTTAAAGACTAATCTATCCCTTCCCGGTCTCAGACATTTTGCGCCATCGAAATCTTTGTGACAGTGGTCACACATATGCACACGCACACACACATGACACCCCCTCCCCCCCAAGCTCAAATCCTGCAAATCCAAAATCTGGTTTTAACACTTTTGAGAGCAGATTGAGTGTCAATCTGCTTAAGCACTCCCAACTCAAGCCGTAGAGCTGGTTAATGAATCACAAGATGATGATGATGACCAGTAACAGATGAGGGTGTGTGTGTGTGTGTGTGTGTGTGTGTGTGTGTGTGTGTGTGTGTGTGTGTGTGTGTGTGTGTGTGTGTGTGTGTGGTAACTAAGTACAGTACATTGTTTAAGAACACTTTTGAGGTATTTGTTTCACTTTAACTCCATAGTACATATAGCAAATTGTACTTTTTACCTCACTGCAATTATTTGAAACTTCGATACATTTTGGCCATTTGAAAATAGCCGGTCTAAGATTTCTTTCAAGATTTTTACATAATTTTTTTCATACATACAAACTTTTGAAATGGGACATTCTGCATAATGACTATTTTCTACTTTTGGTGATACCATTACCAATACACTAGGACTAGGCACTAGGGCTGTTAGGAGTCATATTTTGCCATTTCTTTACAAATTGCAGCATTTAACTCCCATTTCATTTTATACGTATATTTTATATGTATTCATGTAGAAAACAGAAGAAGAAATGATTATTATAACTAAAGCTAGCTAAATAAACTAGAATAAAAAACAGTACAGTAGTACATCCCGTGGATGCAGAGGTCGTTGTTTTATTGCGTCCATTAACTATAAACTATTTTTTTTACTCAAGTAAATTATAGACAAAAAAAAGTATTATGCAGGGCTCAATGTACTCCGAAACATGCACACAAAGTGCAAAGACCCCTCACACAAGTCTGTGCTTGCAATACGAACTTTATTTAGGCAACGTTTCGGTCAAAGACCTCCTTCAGGTATACTCAAGTAAATGATACAATTCTGGACATTTACTTGTAACACAGTAGGCCAGAGTAAGCGTGGCACTTTTGAATTTGAATCCAAATACAACAACCTTGGACATAAGGAGGGTTCCACCACTGTAGAGACGATATGTTATTTCCATGTTAAGGTTGTTTGTATGAAGGGGTATATAGGTCTAGCCTGGCTAATAAACCAGACTAATATCTGGCTTATTTTGCTAGTATATTCAGGTAGTATTCAGGCTAGTATTCAGGCTAGTATAGGTCTGGAGTGAGAGACCACCCATTGATTGAGCCATTCTTTTGGCCTTTTTTCATTTATTTTTTTAATTCTTCCTTTTAATTGAGTGTGGCATCCCACAAGGATTAATATTATTATTAGTATTATCCACTTGGACGTTTTGTAATTAATTATGTTTTAAAAAAAACATTTTTTTACACAGTCCAATGCCCATATTAGACAATAGTTTGTTCTTAATTGATTGATTGGATATTTAGTTAGTTAAATATGGGCAGACAGATGTACACACAAAGGCCTACGCTATATGTGCACACACACACACACACACACACACACACACACACACACACAGCTTCCCATCATGGTGGAACCCCACGTGGCATAATTAATTAGAGGCTTAAATGGACGGCTCCTGCTTAAAATTTGAGCTGTTGATTTTGCCAACAGACAAAGCAGGGGGGGCGTCTCTCTCTCTCTCTCTACGCGTGTGTGTGTGTGTGCGCGCGTGAGTGTGTGTGTGTGTGTGTGTGTGTGTGTGTGTGTGTGTGTTTGTGTAGAAAGAGAGGGGGGGGGGTATTACCACCACTCTATAAATCCACACCAAACACAATTAACAAGCAATTGGGAGGAGAAGTAATTAGTATTATCTGCTTATCACTGGCAGCTCCTATTCTAAGTAGAATGGGGGCAAAAACACACAACGAGCTCACAGAAACACACACGCATGTGGCCACGTGCACACACACACACACACACACGTCACACACACACACACACACACACACACACACACACACACACACACACAGAGCGCTAATTCCCTCCAGGCAAATGTGTAGGGGCTAATTACAAGCTCGTTTGCAAGTCAATAGCAGCATCCTCTCAAGAGGGTCCGTCCCCCTCGCTCCTCCCCTTTCCTCTCCATCAGCTTCCACATGTCAGTGTGCTGCATGCGTTTAGTCCACTATCAACTTATAATATATGGAATGGATCAGTGGTTCCAAACTGGGGGTTGGGACGGGACCCCCAGGGCGATCCCCACATGATTTCCCCCCAGAACATTTATTTTCTCACTCAACAGTAAATCTACCCATCCGTCCATCTTCAACCGCTTATCCATAGTCGGGTCGCGGGGGCAACAGCTCCACCAGAGAGCTCCAGACGTCCCTCTCCAGAGCAGCATTAGTGACTTCCTCCTGGGGGATCCCGAGACGTTCCAAGCAAGGCCAGGGTGTTGATGTGTTTCCTCCAACTGCGCCTTGGTCTGCCCCGGGGTCTCCTCCCAGTGGGACGTGCCTCGAGGACCTCCCTATAGAGAGACGCCCGAGAGGCATCCTAACCAGATGCCCCGAACCACCTAAGCTGGCTCCTTTCCAGGCGAAGAAGCAGCGACTATACTCAGAGTCTCTCTCGTGTGACTGAATTTCTCACCCTATCGCTAAGGGAGATGCCAGCCACCCGTCGGAGAAAACTCATTTCGGCCGCTTGTATTTGCGACCTTATTCTTTCGGTCATGACCCACACTTCATGAACATAGGTGAGAGTAAGAACGAAGATTGTTCGGTAGACAGAGAGCTAGCTGGCTCAACTCTCTTTTCGTCACAACAGTAAATGGTGCATTTATAACAGTAAACAAACCAACGCACAATATAAGTGTACACAGGGTATCTGCACATCTGAGTGCATGGCCATTTTGTTGGGTGAGTGGGTTTGTAATTTGTTTAAAATGTCCTGCAGAGGCCTGGGCTGTGGCTCAGCGGTCCAGGCACCTTGGCTGGTGATCCAGTCTGGCAGTGTGCTGTGGGTTCGACTCCCGATCCCGACGGCCTTTATTGCATGTCTTCCCCCCCATCTCTCTCCCCATTTCCTGTCAACCTACTGTCTGTCCCTCCATAAAAAATATAAAACAAAGGCAAAAGCCAAAAAAAAAGGAAAAAAGAAGTCCTGCTGATATGTGGCATGATGCGCCTGGACACCGCTAGGCCATGCAGCAGGCACCCTATAACATTACACTGTTTCCATGGGAAATCCCTTCATGCTGCTTGAATTAACGGGGAAATTAGCACCTCCTCCACACGCACATGCACGCAGTATCATTATTGACGTTGGAAGGATCAGCTTATCATTGAGCTGCTTCATTGTTTACTGGATTCATCATGTTTGCTCATTGTGGCACTCATGTGCTGGGTTCCATTTGCTGTGCCTGTGCGTGCGCGTGTGTGTGTGTGTCCTGCTTCTGATCACACTAAATTAAAGTACATTTCCTTTGGAGAAAAGTCAACTATGTGAGAGAGATATATGATATGTTTGATACTGCTCTCTGCTCTGCCTAGTTTTAGCTCAATAAGCTGTGAACACAGCTTACCCACTTAAGAAGATCTAATCTATTTATTTATATCTTAAGGTGTATTAAAGATAAGTAATGCTGCAGCTGAACACTCAAAGTGAAATTGAAAGTTTGATTTCATCTAATTTAAGAGCCAAAGTCGAGAGCCAAACCAGTGGGGGAAAAGTGTATTAATCAAAGTGACTGTTTTGCCTGAACCAACTGGGAATGGCGCCCTATTACCACAAAAAAACCCCTCTCCAAATCCAGAGTGTTCATTCCGGTCAGTGTAAAAGGGTCTGTTACAGATCCATTATTACACTCTCAGAGCTAAACCCACACTCCAGGATCTGTGAATGCAACAGATGTTACTGGAGTTGAATATAGGGATCCTACAGGGATTTAGGACGGGAACCCCTTTTGGTGTTCGAAGCATTATGCTATACTTTAGCGATTGAAAAATCGTTCAAATGTGGCGCAAATCTTTGAATATATATTCTTTCAGAGCGAACGTTTTTAACTCAAATCTTTGCTTCTGGGGGGTCCCTGGAACTACGTATTTTCACATGGGCGTCCGCGGCCAAATACAGATAATTCTAGGGGTCCTTGACATGAAAAGGTTGAGCTCCACTGACCATAGAAACATTGTTTTTTCAGAAAACTTTTAGGATTTTAGAATCGGCCTCAGGTCTATACTCTCAGAGCTAAACCCACACTCTGGATTTGTGAATGCAACAGGTGTCACTGGAGTGGTATATAGGAATCCTACAGGGATTTAAAGTGGTACCTCTTCTCACCTAATGCCATAATGCTCATTAATTCCTTCTTCAGTGACTCGCCTCCCACTCTGATCCTCTCCGGCCAGGCCAGGCGCATGCCTTAAAGTGGCCACGCTGACCAGTGCTGATTCTGTCGACTAATACTAAGACGAAAAATGTTCGTCGACTACCTTTTTTCACTGACTAAATGAAAACTAAGATGACTAAATATACTGAAAAACAAAGAAAAACTAGACTAAAATGTTAGGAAGGGACTAGTGGACAAGAGATCCAGTTGACTAAAACTAGACTAACACTAAAACATATCAGATGACTAAAATATGACTAAAACTAAATTAACTTTTATTCAAAAGACTGAAATGACTAAAGTTAAAGTAAAATCTAAATTTGCTGCCAAAATCAAGACTGACGCTGACACACCCCTTGTCAGCTTGTCGTGCTCAGTTTGTGCATGACTGTATAGCCAAGTCAAAAAGGTGGCCGCATTTTTAGGGGGTGTGTAGCTTTAGTATTACAAATAAATGAAAAGACACGGCCCCTCAGTCAACAGACTAATTACTGAATCAAGTAACTTAAAAACGGTATGGGGTGTTCACATAAGCCTGAGTAGATGATAAAATGACCAAAAGGTTTTTTGAAAGTGAAATATCCCTTTAGTAGTAATAATGTCTCATTCATAATTTTTCATTTTTTCCTTTCCTAGAAATGTAGTGGAGTCAAAAGTACAATACTGTGTCTGAGTCTCCACCACGGCATAATAATTACCACCAATACTTCTGACGTGGCCTGACTTGACAAGTCAGAGTGAGTGAGTGGGTGGGTGGCCACCGACCAGGCACGTGGTAACCTCGCCTCACCAGGCTTTCCACCTCGGAGGAAAGCCTGGTCTTTGTTTCAAAAGTGCCGTATGATCCGGTCGGGAACGGATGATATCGTTTCGTCATGTTGTAGTATTGTTTTGTAATCATCAGGCAGGAACAATCTTCCGGAACTTCCTTTTCCCTCAAACCGGAGGAATAACAATAAAAGCTCTCGTAGCCTGTAGCTTTTATTGAGAAAAATCACTTTGAGGGAAAAGGAAGTTCCGGAAGATTGCTGACTACAAAACAATACTACAACATGACGTAGCGATATCATCCACTCCCGGCCGGTTCATGAACCCGAAATGGAATGGTGCCCAGGCTAGGCACGTGGCGTGCATGGCTCGAGGATTGATTTAGCTGATGGGATCCGCATCCTCCCCCATGACAGCTTGTCGATTATGGATGAAACCGGCGATGAATTATTCCCCCCTAGAGGGACAATGTTTAATGTGTCCATGAAAGCTATGAGAAATAGAGACTGCTGAGGGTATGCGCATGACATCATCATCATACCGGGAAGTTAGCGGGAACGCCTACCGCAAAAAAACTACTTCCTGGTTTTGACAGTACATCTGATTGCATTAAACAACGTTAAATGATGTTAAACTCAATTTGCCACTCATTTTATGCATGCACATACCCTCTATACAGGGCTGTGATTTTTTGGGGGACTTAACCCGTTAATCCCATTTTGTCCTTGCAATTAAAGAAAAGTCCTTACATTGCCCTGCATGCACAATATAGAGTTTGTTGAGCCATATAATTTGTTTCAAAAGCTTTTGAAGATACAAATTACAGATCAAGTTGAGCACTTTGTTGGTGGCCTCTACTGTAAGTTGCTCTGTTGTTGTTGTTGTTGAATATCTGTCTGTCAATCCTGACAGACAGATACAATATAAATACAATATAAAACGTGCTTTAACTATTTCCCCTATTGACTGTCTGGAAATTAAACATGTTCAGTGACTGTACCTGTCTCTATAATTCTAAAGCTGTGTACTGTATGTTTTGACAGGATACAGTATATGCCAGATGTATGGAGGACGGAGATGACTGGAGATGCTGCTGGAGGGCTCGTCCGAAGATGAACTGCATGTCTCTTTATCCATCCATGGATTCCAAAAGTTTGACCCTGGTGGTCATCATCACTTACACAACTGATGACATCGAGTAGAAGACTGCTCAAAGTAAGTATTTTCTTTCTTTCTTTGCTGCTGCTGTTTGTTGTAAGCTGTGTGTATACTAATGTGATTCAAGGTTTGTATGCGCGTGACATCATCATCATACCCTTGCTGGAAGTTATGCGGGAAAAGTGTGGCAAAAAACTACTTTCTGGGCTTGTTGACAGCCCATACATCCAAACAGAAAAGTCCTATCTGATTGCATTATACGACACTAAACTCACTTTGCCTCTGACTTTGCCATTCGATTTGCCACTCGCTTTATTTGTAGACAGTGTGTCTGTTGTTCAACTCTGTTGTGTCTGTTGTTGAAGCTTACGAGTTGTGACAGGATGGCTGTACTGGTTCATGAATCATGACTTGCTTGGTTGCATACATTGTATTACACTAGAGCGGTGCCCGGCTGTAGAGCACTGAGTCAGTAACGAAGGAAGTTGGAGATCCATGCCCCACCCGGGCTATGCAATACCTGTTGTTGTACCCGTGTCAGAGTACCCGTTCTACCCATCTCTCTTTGTCCCTTTATTCCTATATATGGAGTTCTGTGTCAGGCATGCCCAAATGGAGTGTTGTGATGTCAGAACAGGCCAGCTCCATATATGGAGCCTCTCCAGAGCTCTTTTGTGGCGGTTCCCAATAAGCTTTCCTGGAGTCGTATATTAGAACGAATTACAAAAACTATCCATCTCAGAGGCACACCCGCCACATTGTTGTCCTTGCCATGCCCGAAAGTGTGTGGCCGAAACTATGTTTTGCTGTCCGAGTGTCCGTCCGTCTGTCCGTCTGTGAACAGCTAATCTCTGACACCGTTGGCCCGATCAACGTGAAACTGTGCACAGCACACACTCCCTGGGTGCCAGAACAGAACCTCTGCCCCATTCTGCCACCAGGAGGCCGATTTTACATTACTCCTACAGATTTCTACTCTACTACTGATCTCTCTCTCAGAGAGAGAGAGTGAAAGAAGCCATGATCATGAAAACTATGACTAAGATGTTAGGGAGGGACTAGTGGAGAAGAGATCATTTTTTGTTTGGTTGCGATTGGTGCTCTGAAAATAGCCCATCGACGTGTTGTGAGCTTGTAGATCTGCTATTTTCAGTGTAAAATCAGCCATTATGACGCCGTCAAGGCCCACCGAATTACATTTTAGTTGACTAAATCAACTGTAGATTTAGTCGACTACAATCTTATGATATTTAGTCGACTAAAATTAGACTAACACAGATGACTAAAATATGATTAAAACTTCCAAAGACTTTGACTGAACTAAAATTAACATTTGCTGTCCAAAAACCAACACTACTGGTAAGAAAGAATAAGTGATGTGGGTGTGTGGTGTCATGTGTCCGTAAAAACCTTAGATATTTACACTTCTCCAGCAACCCACATCTGATCCCGCCTCTGCTGTTCTTCCTGATCTTTGTGCTCACTTCCAACACTGTGCGTGTGTGAGTGGGTATGTGTGCTCCGTATACACACTCAAACAGTGATGGACCCTCACAAACCCTCACAAAAAACATGCAGAAATCTCTATACTGACTCCCCCCCAGGCCAGCTGGGGCGCCTGGGATGGAGGGGAAAGGAACTGGTTGGAATAACGTGTTCCTTCCAAGCTCACAACGCATCGGGATGTGATGCTATTTTTGTAAGGTTCTTTTATAAATTTTATATATGATAACTTGTGAAACGGGAAATACTGCTTAGCGAGTACTTTTAAGTATTGTGATGACAATACTTTTGTACTTTTACTCAAGTAAACTTTTACTGGTCACACACACACACACACACACACACACACACACACACACACACACACACACAATTAAAAGGGCTTTATTGCATGAGAAAACATACGTTTACATTGCCAAAGCACAACAAGACAATACAATCAAAACAAAATGCATGTACATTTGAAAGTCAGAATCTCTAATAAATCAATTTCTATGTACCAAGATCACTCGATGCAGATAGTGGAGGAATGCATACAATGATTAGTCTTTAGGGTGGTTGTGTTCCATTTGATATCCTTCTATCACAGCAGCAGCTCACGAATCTCACTGCTGTGTTTGCACGTTGTACTTCGCCCATGCAGCAGATATGGGAGTTATTTTTGTCATTAGTCATGTTTTCAAAATCTCTGTGGGTGATTGTAATCTGTGGGAAGTAAGTATGTATCTCTTGTTATATACCTGGCCTAGGGGTGCCAAGGGGGTGCATACTTAGTTTAGACTAGTCATTGGTTAGACATGGGTTAAGGTTAGGTTACCGGTGTGCTGCCCTGTGGGAGGTTAGGTTTAGGGTGAGGGTTTGAGATAGGTTGTAGTTGTAGGACTAATGACTGGTCTAACCGATGACTTGTCTAAACCAAAAACTGTCTAAACTAAGTACTAGGTGTGGAAATCAGTAGTCAGTAGTGTAGTGTGGGTGTGCATGAGTGGAAGGTATGAGTGCATGTTGAATGTATTAAAATGGTAAATGGTGTATTTATATAGCGCCTTTATCCAAGGCGCTTTACATACATTGTGCATTACATTCACCCATTCTCACACACATTCAACATTTAAAAACAATTTTCATTGTACTAAAGTGCTGTACAGATCGGCACCGGGCCCTGCAGGTGCCGCCACTTGACTGATTATCATGACATCATAGCTCTGCTCCCCAATCCACTGACAAGACAAAGAGAACAGAAATTAGGATAAGCAAATATACCATAGTGAACTAACCCAAAGTGTACTATACATTTAATAGAAATAAAGCTACACCAGACCACATAATATAAGATAACATACTACCATATATACCATAATACAGTACCTACTACCATACACCCTAATATAGTACAATACAATATATACAGGGGGCCGTCACACTCTGATGTCTTGGTACAGACACACTCTGCATCCTGTGCTGCCCGGGCTGAGCTATAGGGGGCGTTGCAGGAGCCTGAGTTGAGCCAGCCTGGCCTGGTGTGTAGAAGGATTACTCATATATCTGTTAGGCATGCTTTTCCTCCTCCGCTCCCCCAGCTGGGCGCTGTCACGTCTCATTAGTCCTGCACCCGAGCCTGGATCGCTTGGCTTCAGCTAAGGATGCGTTTAAAATGCAGGCGGCATGGGTGTCCATGAATACAGGGCTTACGGGCAGAGTGATACCGTAGTGTAGTGTAACAGTATCTGTCAGTGATTCTCAGATAAAACCTTTTACATGTCAAGGACGCGTTGTTTATTATGGATCCCACTGACGTTATATATAAGATATAGACCCGCCTTACCTGTGTCTTCTGATTGGCTCCCTGCCAGGCATAGTTTTACTGATGTTTAGGGTTAAGGTTATAAGGGTTTAGGCAGTTGCAAAACGATTGCAAAACAAAGTGAGAACTCTCAATCGCATGCAGCGACTACTGGCCAATCACAGCAGGTCTCCCTAGAAAAGCAGTGGTATCCATAAGCATGTGTCAAGGATCCTCAGATGATTGTGTATTTGGCCACGAACCCTTTCTGAAAATAGTTTGTGCCAGGGACTGCCCCAAAAAAGATATTTATGAAAACAGCCGATTTACAAGTACAAGCTCGCACAACACCCTTAAGGACCCACTGACCCCACCTTGAGAAGCCTTTTTACATGAATATTTTGGAAAAATATAAAAAAAATGTTTTGGAATAATTTAGATTTTTTTCTTTTACACAATTCTTCTCTCCTGGGGTCCCCCCCCGACATATGGTCCGACATATCAATCTGGAGGCCCTCTACTTGAAAAGGACCCCCTAAATTGCTCTAAATTAACGGTGAGCCCTGACATTTTTTCTTTGTGTGTGTGTATACAGCAACTAAATGGTTCCTATATACGAACTGAGACATGTAGCTCAGTCTTAAGCCTCGTTCAGAACCATTTTGCTCTAATCTCTCATGATGCTTCACAGTCAATCGGCTCCACAAGACACAGCCGCTGACGCTCAGCTAAGTGCCGTACATACAAACAGGCGTCCAATAAGGTTCCCATTCATCGCAGGACCTTTGAACCCACTGTTAACACATGCTACAGTGGGCAAACAGTTTATCTGCGCCCCCCGAAACTCCTTCTGTGAATGCCCCGCACAGGATGTGGGTCACCGGGCTCCTTCCAACTGCCCGCACAAGCTCACTGACCCATGTAAAAGGTCCTTATACGTATGTCTATACGTTGACCTTACGACCTCTCTATCCTCAGCCTTCCTCCCCTATTCCTCAGAAGAACCCCCCCCCTCGTCATGTTCCTCCTCCAGCTGGCTCGCTCCCCTGTCCAGAAGCGGTGGAGGCGTTTGGCACGGTTCAGCTAATCTAGATATATGGATTAATGTTCTCGTCGCGCCGACTGATTTCGGTCATTTGGATTCCACATATAGAAACCAGCATGTCTCCTATGGAAGCATGTTGCACAGCGAAAATAGCCGATCTACAAGCTCTCTGTGATGCATTCATTGAGAACATTTGAAGTGGTCAAACTAGCAAAAGAAATTCAGAAGCATCTTCCATAAAATCTTAATTGTCTCAGATATTTCATATAAAAGCAAAGGTTACAGCAGGAACAATATTAGGCTATACTGAAACGTAATCTTATTGTGTTCATTGTTTAAGGAATCAGCCGAGTGCTATAGTGGAGGCCGCGGTCCTTTCACACGGTTTCACAAAATCGCAACATCAGGACTTGGGTCATGATATAAACATCTTTCAGTCATCATGACATTTTATTTTTTGCTTTAATCCATGTAGATATAGGGGGAGGCCGGCCACAAGGGAGGGCCGGGCCTAATTGCTTCTGTCATAAAGCTCCCTGACCCAAATAAAGCCGAGAACCCCCAAAGCTGGCCAGATAAACCCCACTTTACCTCACCAAACCTGCCTCACACTGCACCCCCTAACCTAAAGCCACCATATATCCCACCCACCCTTCTCACCCTATGCCCTCCTTCTCCCTTCTGCTATACATTAACGGGCCCGGCCCGTTTATATTTCCCTGAGCGCCAAAAACGATGTGCTTGCGTTGGAAAAAGAGGTGCTGGTGTGAGGAGTCGGATGTATTTAGACGGGGAGGCGAGACTGGTGTTCTCTATGAAGGGCAGGTGTTCAGACGGGACCCAGAAGCAGGTGTGATCATGATTTCCAAAGCAGTCAAGCATAGGCCTCTCGGTTACAAATGGGCTGTTGATGAGCAGCCATAGGAGGTGATACTTGAGTAGGACTGTATGTCAGTGTTGTTTTCGTCGACTAAAACTATGACAAAAAATGTTCGTCGACTACCTTTTTTCACTGACGGAAACTAAATGAAAACTAAGCTATGGTGACTAAAACTATGACAATATACTGTCTATTTTGTCAACAAATAAAAACTAGACTAAAATGTTAGGAAGGGACTGGTGGACAAGAGATCCAGTATAAGTCATTTTACACTTGGTTGCATGCTGTAAATAGCCGATCCAGCGTTGCAGCGCGACGCATTGTGTGTAAAATCAGTCATCAGTGTGTAAAATCTGTCATTACGACGGCATCAAGGCCCGCCAAAATACATTTTAGTCGACTAAATCACCTGTAGATTTAGTCAACTAAAATCGTATGGTATTTAGTTGACTAAAACTACTAACTAGACTAAACACAAAAACATTCCAGGTGTCTAAAAGGTGACTAAAACGAAATGAAAACGTTTCAAGAGACTATGACTAAAACTAAAATAGAAATGTTCTGCCAAAAACAACACTGTTGTATGTACTATTATGTTGGGTTAGAAGTGCCTTGGTCCTGGTTTCATTCACATTGGGCCTTCTGCAGTCTACTCTACACGTTGTTCTCGGTTTCTTCCTGAATTTATAGAATACAAAGATATATATACATTTCCTTTCTTTATCTGGGGATTTTTATGCCATGTCATGACATCTACTGATGTCATTGGTTTGTCGGAACTGTACAGCAGTGGTTCTCAAAGTGGGGTCCTTGAGGTAGTTCCAGGGGGTCCCCACTGCTACATGATAGTTTGGAACAAAATGGACCCTTAAGGTTCTGTAACTCTGAGTGTACAAATGGTAAAATGAACACACAGACTAATGCATGTCAAACTGGGGGTCGTAAACATCTTCTCTTATGGGGGTGACGGGGTCCCTGGCATCTTTTCAAATGGGGGTCTGCGGGCTAATTAGTGTCAATTTGGGGGTCCTTGACATGAAAAGGTTTGGGAAAGATTGGCGTAAATCGTGCCATGCATCGTATAATGTGCATTATGACCAGTTAACCCATTTAGAGCTGACTTAGAAATTTGAAAAACGTCTTCTGAATCCTTAGAGTTTTCTGAAATACCTATGTTTCTATATCAGTGGTGCTTATGGTGCTGCGTGCTATCACCTTCCTCTGCGTGTCATTACTGGGGCCCCGCGTAATGCAGGCTTAGCCACAGAATACCACCACGCGGTCGGGTGGTGGATCTCACACGTGTCGTACTTTACTAAACAGATGGTCTGCCTGTTGGACACTAAATAGTAAATACGCCTCAACAGCCAACTATACTGTACGGTATTGTAAAATGTTTTATGTAAAGGAATATACTGTCACTCATATGATAGTAATATAAACTCGTACTTGGCAGTGAAGCCTGCAGCACCTCTCAAAGCAGATATTCGACTACCATTAACATCCAAGTTGTCTCTCTGTATGTGTGTGTGTGTGTGTGTGTGTGTGTGTGTGTGTGGGGGGGGGGGGGGTGTGTGGGGGTGTGGAACATTCGCCAAAATATAGCAGATCTACAAGCTCGTAGATCGGGGCTCAGAGAGTTGGTGTAGATGGGACTAAGCGGCCCAAGTGCAGTTGTCGCTCGGGTCTGTTTTACTGAGAATAGAGCAGTGGTTATCAACCCTTTTTACATCACGGTCCATTATTTATTCTGCATTTGAGCCACAGACCACCGTTTGATGAGATTTAGACCAAAAACTTTGAATATTTTGTTGTTTTGAGTGAAAAATGAAAGGGTCCATTTTGTTACCAACTCTCATTTAGTTGGGGACCACCTGTAAATCCCTCAGGGACCACTGGAATAGAATTACAGAGATGAAGGACAGCTCCAACACATTGAGAGTATAGTTTGAGCTTGCCACTACAGTGGTGTTTTTGAAGTAATTCTGCTGCCCCCTGGTGGTCAAGTCCTACATTCACAACACCTCAATGTTCAAACAACTCCAAAAAGCACTTAATTGTAACAGCACTGTGTGATACAGATATTGCAGTTTTATTGCGATACTGAATTTACTTCAACAAAAAATACAGCAATGTGTTGTTTTACATTCAAAGAAATAGTGATTACCAGACAGTCAACACATGCATCACATACACACACCACACACACACTCGCAGAATCTTCACATGTACAGTACAGTACATAGAATGAAACAAAAAGGAGAGAAAAAAAAGAAAGAAAAAGATAAAAGCATGCAATAATATTCAGAACACGCCATAGCTGGTCAAATTAAACTTCCTCCTCTTGCAAATTTTAAAACGGTATATATATAATCTATACCCCACAATTTGAACGATTAGATAATTTTGAATTCACAACATGGCCATATACATCAGTAATAACATAGAGTTGAACAGTCCGTTTGTAACGACGAATGTACGGTTTACATTCAACCAGTCACCACGAGGTATGGTGGAAGGTGCCAGTTTTATTGGCATTCATTGGTCCTCATGTCGTTGTGGAATGTGGAGTTCACAGTACAGAAAAGAAACGCCAACTGGAAAGAGTATCTTTAAGAAAAAAGCAATCCGTAACATACTGGTGAAGTCAATCCAACTTCAAATCTCCATCTTGATCATTTTCTCCCAATTCCCTTAACACTGCCAGTCCCGGCTGGCTGTTACTGCCAAATCCCAGCCCATGCAATCGCATCCCATCGACCTTTACTCCACTGTGTTCAGGAAATCGCCCCAAAAAAAAAAAAACCCCGATTTCAGTCGTTCTTAAACTGTTTCATATCTAGGATGACCTGGTTCATGCATTAGGGCAGTGGTTTTCAACCCTTTTCATATCAAGGCCCATTATTTATTCAGCATTTGAGCCACGGACCCACCATTTGACGAGACTGGGTATCTGAAGACCCCCATGGGGTACACGACACGTATACCCCCATTGGAGAACCACTGTCCTAAACGTAAAGGACCGCTGGGGGTCCCTGGACCTCACTTTGAGAACCACTGAAATAATCCACTACTTGAGTATAGGGACAGCTGTGCATTCTGACCAAAGACATGTTCCACACACTTGTACACAAGGCTATATCCTTAAGCTTCTCCCATGCAGGGCTTTTACAGTATGTACTTACATCATGAGTAAGTAGTGTTTGAATGTATAAGACTATAATGTAAATGATGGCAAAATGGTCTCTCTTTTGGAATGTGTGTGTATCACGTTAAGTGCGTTTAACCCTGACTACCGTGTACTTCCTTCCTTCCTCTACCTGAAATCTTAAGGCCTATGCATACCGTACTCCAGTTTTAGGTGATAAGGTGACCACCGAAAAATACAAAATGGTGTCACGCCGCGGTGGCCCCAGAGCCTTGGATATAGACAGAGTTACACAAACTGCGTTCACTTCATGGGGCTTCAGTCCAATGGCGGCTCTCCTACATAGACTTCTATTGAGCGTGGGGACAACCAACTGGGCCAAGTCCTGGACCGGAAGTAGGCAGAAATGCATTGGACTCAGGCAACAGCCAGCTTTAATGATTTTAAATCCCTTTATTTTAGATTGTTTTGAAGTAATAGTACAACATAAACATTAAAGAGATTACCGTACAATAATTTAAAACAGTTAACATGTTGCACACATGCTTAAAATAGCTCTTGTTTGCGCTCGTTGAAAACAATGCATTTCCAACTCCAGCTTGGCTCAGTTCAGGGCTGCGTGAACAGCGCTCGGTTTCTGCCCCCTCTATATCGTAACTCTTCTATTACTAAGCACCGATGAGTATGAATAGGCCGTTAAGGTTATAGCAATAACAATCTTTACTTTTATACAATCTTTACTTTGTTGACTTTGGTATTGCGGTTTGGTCTAGGCTGTTCCAGCTTTGATAAATGAATGATAGCGATAATTCCAAGGGGTTATTATAGCATTACTAAGCTTTTATTCCCTAAATCCATGGTATACGACACTGTACGTGAGTTAAGTAAAATCATCCATTCGTCTTTTACAATGACCCAAAGCTGTACAGTGATAGGATTACATCAACCTCAGAGTAAGTTAGTTATCCCCCCCCCCTCATGCGTACAGAAGTATAGCTATAGTTTCCATGCAACAATAGCATGTTGGCTCTCTTTAGGTGAAGAGAAGAGCCTGGTCTTGTTTCAGTGATGCTGCAATCCTATACATACTGTACTGTACAACTCTGGGTTCATTTCACAGACGCCAGCCATACATGTTGTAAGATACAGTAGGCTATTCCAGCCATTCCCAACCCATGGGTTCGAGGACCTACAGGAAGTGGAGTTAGTTTCATTGATCCAAGCCGGGAACACAATCCCATCGATCATTCAAATAAACATGCCCTGACAATGCACGCGGCCCACGTGACCCTCCTGACCAATTAACACAGCCATAGAGCGCCAAAGTCCTGACATCACTGTCAGTAGAGGGCGCCAGTCCACAGGTTTGTGTACTTTTTATTTGCATTGAAATCGCCATAGGGGAATGTTAGATCTCTTCATATAAGAAGGTGTTCTTAAACTAAAAATAAACCGATCATCCCGGCCTTTTCACTCATATGGATATGAAGCATCGACTGAAGGTGGAATTGTACAAATATATCCAAAGAGTAACAAAATAAGCGTTAGAAACGAGTCAAACAACCCAGAGACTACATTTCCGGGTAGGAGCTGGTTGCAGCTGCCCGTCGCACAACAGAAACTGACATGTTAATTACGTTTAAAAAATAAATAATTGTATTGATATTTAATGTTTCGCGGTTAGTACGAGTCGAGTCACCGCCAGCTGAGCTTACGTCAACGAGGAATCTCAGGAACGCAATGTGTTAACAGCTGGGTGTGACATATATTAGCAGCGACATTGCTTTCATATGTAGTTTCTTTTTGCGATGACGTAATCAAAACGCGTCTCATATCCCATTCTGTCCGGTGGATTGCCCGTATGACTGAAAACTGATTTAAAAACAATGAAAACTCGGGCAAATGTTAAGTGGTCAGATGGGTGTGCACTTTGGAGACCATGGCTGCAAGTGGGACCTGATCCAGAAAAGGTTGGGAACCGCTGGGCTATACCATATGACACACACACACACACACACACACACACACACAAACACACACACACACACTCTTTAGGACGATTACAACCCCACTCTGTGTGCACATATACAGCACTGTAGCACAACTTGTTCTGGCAGTGTTCTCTACATTGGTGTGGCTCTGTTGCGTGCGTGGATCCTTTAGTAGTCTCTCAAGACAGACGCGCTGGTTCTCTAGTCTCAAGTTCCAAATGCTTCCGCCTACCCGTCTGTAATTAAGCAGCTCTGACAGTGAGTAGTAAACAAGATGGATATTATCCGGTCATTTGCCCACGTCCGTATCCCCCGTTCCGGCAGATTCACACTATGGTCGTATATACAGTACTGCGTATAATCGGGACCACCTGGCAGATGTTGTGGTTGGTGTGAATGCTGCGTACCGTTCCCGGGAGCAGATCACCCAACCGTTCCCGGGACCACATGGAGGTAGTCTCGGGACCGGTTGAAGTGTACTCTCATACGCTGCACTGTGAAAGCATTGAATACAGTTGAATGAAGTGTAGTCGGGTGTGGAAGAATCATCAAGGCCAATGTGAATCATGGCCAGGCAATCATATTCGGGGACAGATTGAATCAAATGGACTCGGTGTGAATCTGCCCTTTTTTAAAGAACAACTACTGGAAAACTAATTGGTAGAAGCCTTGCCAGCTCAACAGAAAACCAATCATCTCATATAAGATATTTTACAATACATTTCTCGTGAACACCGTCGGAACTGGTTGAACACCTTCCCTGAGAGCTTTTCCGTTGGACGACGATTGTTTCCTCTTCCGAAATTTGAACGGGGCTGAATTACTGACCGTCTCTGCATGGGGTTATTGGAAGATTGTAGAACAGCTAACCAGGCTGGCTGGCTTGAGAGACTATATAGTCCTTTTTTAAGGGAATAGTTAACCATGATGTGAGATGATCCAACTCCCTGTCTCAAGAAGAGCTGTGTTTTTTTTTTAACAACACGTCCACTAGTCCTCACCCACCCACCACCACCACCACCACTACCAAGCAGACACAACACAGCAACCAAGATCACCGGGGGAAGAAAGGGCCAGAGAGAGAGAGAGAGGCCGACCATGCATCCCCTTCCCCTCCTCCTCCTCCCCCTCCCCGCTGCTCACTCCTCACACACCGACTCGCTCAGGTCCACGGCGCCGCCTCGCGTCAGCCTCCGCATCTTGCTGAAGTCGTGGTCGAGCCGCAGGTAGGAGAGCGAGGGGCCTCCCTCGCTGTGGGCCGCCAGGTCCTGGGGCTGCGCGTGCTCCGGCAGGGCCCTCATCTCCCCGCCGCTGCGCCAGTAGAGCGCGTAACGCCCGGCGTCCGAGACGTCGAACGTGGCGGCGCACAGCTGCGCCAGCGCCTGGCTGCTCTCCCCGGCGCGCCACTGCAGGGTGCGCACCGCGCTGCGCTCGCCGTCCTGGAAGAGTATCCGAACGCACCTCTGGGGAGAGAGAGAGAGAGAGACAGATGATCAGATACATCAGTGGATCACCATTTGATGAGATTTAGCCTCGCAGACCCAAAGCATAGAATGGTTGTCAATGAATACGATTTTGATGGTCAGAGTGGTGGAGATAACAATAGACAGTAACACACAGATGTTTTATATTGTATTCTGGAGATTCAAAATGGAGACCGATTGCGACATCAAGAACATAAACAAAACGGGGGCATGGTGGCACAGTCGGGAGTGCTGTCGCCTCACAGCTAGAAGGTTCTGGGTTCGATTCCCACTGTGGATGCTGGGAGCGTGTTCCCTCCTCCGAGTCATCAGTGCCCATACCCGAGTTTGCATGTTCTCCCCGTGTACCCTATAGGGTACGGTACCGTCACAAAAAACATGCAATAATCCTGGTCGCTAAACTGCCTCCCCCTGGCCAGCCAGGGCCACTGATGGAGGGGAAAAAGGAACTGGTCGGAATAACGTGATCCTTCCAAAACTGATGTTTGCTTTCATGCCATTAAAACACATGGTATTAACAGACAGAGAGAGAGAGAGTGGGAGAGACACGTGAACACATATATTACACATGTGCACAAACAGGGGTCAAGAGGCTTATGAAGGAAGGTCAAAAGAGGAGTGGGAGAGAGAGAGAGAGAGAGGCAAATATTCAAAGTGCAGAGTCCTCTCATACACGTGCACGCGCGCGCAGCGTATGTATATCTTTTCTACGTCTGAGCATAGACATGGTAACGCCCCGCCTGCCTCTGATTGGCCTACCGACACTGCCAGCCCTTAGAGTATAGAGACTGCACCGTATTTCTCCTCCCTTCCACTTCCACGAGGCGATTTCACCTTCCGGGTATATAGGAACGGAGTGCATTCTGGGATGGATTGGGCCAAATCGTGAACGCGCTGTGCCATTGACTATCATTGCGCCATTTGAAACAAAGGGTGCGTTCGGAAATGCGCACCGGGAAATTGGTCAGTTTGTTGAGTGTGGTGGGCGGTGACATCACAGTGTGCCTTATTTACGAACGACCACAGCTGTGACGCATTCACACCGCCGACACCGGACAACCCCAGCTTCAGGGTAGGGTCGCTCAGTGCGGGCACTCGGCACACCCGGTGCGCAGCGCACTGGATTTTCGAACAACAACGCACCGAGTGCACTGAATAAACGAACGACAAGAGAGCACACCAGTGCGTTCAGGGCACATTTCCGAACGCACCCAAAGCGTTCACGTGTCATGCCCCAATAACGTAAACGTGCGCAATGATATAAACGGACCAGTTCTGGCTTGAGCTGCACTACCAGCTCCTTACTGGCCTACCAGCATGTGCACTTAAGCCTCTCCAGCTGATCCAAAATGCCGCAGCTCGCTTGGTCTTCAACCAGCCAAAATTCTCACATGTCTCCCCCCTGCTCCGCTCCCTCCACTGGCTCCCGGTCGCTGCCCGCACAGAATACAAAACTCTGATGCTGGCATTCAAAGCAACCAAAGGTATGGCTCCCCCATATCTTGCAAGTATGATTGAACCCTACAAACCCTCCCGCGCACTCAGATCAGCTAACGCAGGGAAGCTGGAAGTACCCTCACTAAAAACGCCGGGACAACGCTCCACACGTCCCAAACTCTTCTCCCTTCTGGCTCCAAAACTGTGGAATGCACTTCCCATGGCAGTCAGAACTGCAGCATCACTCCCAATCTTCCGCCGTAGTCTGAAAACCCACCTTTTCAGACTCCATCATGGCCCATAGCACTTACTCTACCCTAGATAGCACTTCTGTAGACTTAGATAGCATTTGAAACAGACTTATAGCATGTTATGTAGACAGCACTAGAATTGCATTGTATATAGTCATAGCACGCCATAGTACATATGTATAGCATAGTAGTATATATGTAAAGTTTATACGTATAAATTTCATTATATAGATATTCCACTGTTACTTTCTTAGCTTACGCATGTTTCATGATGAATGTTTTTATGTGATGTATTCCCATGCTTTTGTTCTTGCTTAATGTAAGTCGCTCTGGATTAAGAGCGTCTGCTAAATGCCTAAATTGTAAATTGTACCAAATTCGGCCACTATGTGTCCATTTCGCCTCAGGGTTTCCTCCCGGTGCTGTCTCTATTAATAAGTGCCAGCCTTGCCAGAGTTTCCTCCGAGGTGGAAGATACATAAGGTTTCTTTTCGCAGATAAGTAAGCCTGGGACCAAGGCTATACAAGGTTACTCCGTGGTGGGAAATAAATAAATAATACAAGTACGATACAATACAAGAGAATGACAGCGTGGCACGCACGACAGTAACTTTTATTTTTTGTAGAAGAGGCAAACTATTGTTTATGCCGTTGGCCTGTTTATTTGTATACATGTGTAAACTTGAAACATTATTGTACTGTAAAAAGGTCTCTTTTCCCTTGATCGTTATCTTTTTTAGTATAATAGTATTAGTTTACTATAATTAGATTAATACCTTTATCTTTATCTTTTTTAGTATAATAGTATTAGTTTACTATAATTAGATTAATACACGATAATCAACACTAACACTTTAATTTAGAACACAGCCTAATCAAACCATAGTACATACGTGTTCAATCAATTATTCAATCAAAGCAAATGGCACAAACAATATTAGTTTGCCTCTTCTACAAAAATTTAAGTTACAAGTTACTGTCAGGTGCCATTCTCTTGTACTTGTATTATTTCCCACCACGGAGTAACCTCGCATCTCGAAGGACAGGCAAGACGGGCAGTGTCGGTAGGCCAATCAGAGGCAGGCGGGGCGTTACCATGTCTATGCTCGGACGTAGAATAGATATGCGCACACCCGCGCGCACACGCACACACACTACAATCCCATATATGACATAACAATTTTCCAGATGCCTGTTTTCATTGCAGCTCATTTCATTGTGAGCACCAGAGACATCCTGGTCAGTCAAACCATGAAATCCATTTCCAACCTATAAGCGCCCGATCTTCAAAACAAACTTCATGGTCTCTGTAAAGTATACAAATATAAATCTCTAACCAGAATGCAGAAAATGTAACGTTCCACGTTCGTTCACTAAGCCTTAACAAAACTAACACACGACATGATGCTGTTAGATAACAGCCTGGCCACCCACAAAACGCCCGCACAACTCCTACACACACACGCACATTAACACTGACCATTACACAAATCCCCAAGCTGGGGAAAAAAAACCTTCCACACAGGCACACATACAAACACATACAAACATTAAAAACACAGTCCCTTCTTTCCCCTCCACGCTACCTTAGCCCCCCCCACGCACACACACACACACACACAACCCCCCCGCCTTCACACTTTCACACACACCTGTCCAATTACAGCATCTATCATCGACTAACACCGCCACTGCACTCATCAACAGGTGCGCGCACACACGTGCCAAAAACACACACACACACACACACACACAGACAGAAGAAAATCAGCCTAAAAGCGTTTTTTAAACAACTTACAGAGTCACTCAGCTCCTCACCGTCCGAGTGCATATTGTGTTTGCCTGCCTCGATGTGTAGATGCGGCTCGATAAATTTCATGTTATCTGACCGCCCACTCCTCCATAGCACTTAGCTCGCACTGATCCCCGCCTGTGTCAGAGAGAGAGACGCTATCTGGCTGCCGGGCCAGCTCTATCGGGCTATTTGAAGCCAGCAAACAAAGACCGGAGAGGAGTTGTACCACGTGACAAAGACCAAAAAAAAAAAGAAAACAATACAAAAACCAGAAGCCGCTGTCTGTGGATGAGAATGCCATCCATTGGCATGTGTCATCCTGTCAGGCCATTAGAACCAAACGAAGGCCAGAGGAGTGGCGCAGCGGGGAAGAGCCAGGAGGGCGCAGAGATGGGGCGTGCGCTTCTGTGTGTGTGTGTGTGTGTGCGTGTTCGTGTGTGTGTGAGTGGTTAACAGTGTGCTATAAACCAATGAGCCCATCCGTGGATTACCCCTAAAGCTGATCCTCCAAAATGAATATTAAATTGTTGAATATAAGCGCGCAAAGTAAAGGATGAAACGGCAGGCAGTATTATGTTTTAAGTGTGATTACTAATATTGAACAGCATCACACATCACAGCCGTACCAAAATGGAGTAGTTTTGTTTCGTGTATAGCCAGCCAATCGGAGATCTCCTCTTATTTCAAATGTACAATTTATAGACTTAATCCAGATTCCAGAGCGATTTACAGTAAGCAGGGCAAACATGAGGTAATACATCAAATGCATAGAAATGGTAATCTGGGATCACATAATGCAAACCAGGAACCTATCATCAGTCTTATCGATACATGCAGGTGACATCTAAGTTCGATCGATAGGCTAAAACTAGGTGGAAACTAATACATTTTTTGTTGGATCCAATGGTTGGTTTGTGAGGACTGGGTGGTGACAATGGACTAGTGGCAATGGAGAAGTGGCGTGCGTGTGTTTGTTCAGATAAATGCACACAGTCTCTCCAGAGCGGCTGGGTTTCTGTTGCTCAGAAAGACGGGTTCCTTCTTTCCCTCTTCCGTTAGACTGTGAGGGTGCTGTTCTACTACTGTAATCACCTGACTGTGCTGGTTGTCCCTGTGGCTCTGAGCCTCCCGGCCTCGCCTGCGGCCCCACGCCCTCAGCGCCTCCTCGGCCTCTGGGTTCAGACGACCCGGGGAAGGCTGCTGCTCACCCTCCGTACTCTGTAGCAAGCAAAGGCTGGAGTACACACTGGTCAGGTAGTAGCCGCCTGCAGGACACCATGGAGGAAAAACAACAACAGCAGCAGCAAGGAAGGAAGGTCTTCAAAACACACGCAAAAGCAATTTAATTAGAATGGATTAGATTAGTTTAGATTGGATTAGATCAGAGATTATTGGTCTCTATTGGTACATGTGGAAAGTGGAAACTGCTTTCAGTACAGGGTGGTGGAAAAGTACACCTGCTGTAAGACAATAACAGCTGGGGACGCTGTCGGCGCTGCCTGTGGGCGTGTTCTCTCCTCCGCGTCATCAGTGCCCATACCCGAGGTGGGGTTGGCCAAAGGGCCTTTCTGTGTGGAGTTTGCATGTTCTCCCCTTTACCCTCACAATGCATGCAGTAATCCTGGTCTCTAAACTGCCTCCCCCTGGCCAGCAGTCTGGGTGCCCAGGATTACAATTAGGTAATTGACAGCGTGAAAAAATGGGTTGCAAAATGGTGGGATGCAGTTTAAACCACACTGGCTCCGGTACCCTACCTTCTCCACAGAGCCAGGAGGGTTCCAGCAGCTCCATCATGTACTCCACCTCCAGCAGGATGTGAGGCCGGTTACACTCCACGATCACACAGCACAGCCATGGCAGGAAGTCCCCACAGCTCCGCTCCTGTCCTACATGGGAGACAGATGTTACACTCCACGATCACACAGCACAGCCATGGCAGGAAGTCCCCACAGCTCCGCTCCTGTCCTGCATGGGAGACAGATGTTACACTCCACGATCACACAGCACAGCCATGGCAGGAAGTCCCCACAGCTCCGCTCCTGTCCTGCATGGGAGACAGATGTTACACTCCACGATCACACAGCACAGCCATGGCAGGAAGTCCCCACAGCTCCGCTCCTGTCCTACATGGGAGACAGATGTTACACTCCACGATCACACAGCACAGCCATGGCAGGAAGTCCCCACAGCTCCGCTCCTGTCCTGCATGGGAGACAGATGTTACACTCCACGATCACACAGCACAGCCATGGCAGGAAGTCCCCACAGCTCCGCTCCTGTCCTACATGCACGGGAGAAAGTTGTGTTGTTTTTGTTGACTAAAACGAAGACGAATAATGTCCGTCAACTACCTTTTTTCACTGACAAAAACTAAATGGAAACTAAATGAAAACAAACTATGACTAAATGTATATTGACAATTTCGTCAACAGACAAAAACTAGACTTAAATGTTAGGAAGGGACTAGTGGACAAGAGATCCAGTATAAGTGCTGAAAATCTACAAGCTCGCAACGCGTTGCAGAAAATCTGCCATTACGACGACATCAAGGCCCGCCGAAATACATTTTAGTCGACTAAATCAACTGTAGACTTAGTCGACTAAAATCGCATGACATTTAGTCGACTAAAACTAGACTAACACTAAAACATTCCAGGTGACAAAAATGTGACTAAAACTAAATGTAAACTATTCAAGAGTGACTATGACTAAAACTAAAATCAAATTTTGCTGCCAAAAACAACACTGCACTCCACTTGTCTATCACACAGCACAGCCATGGCAGGAAGCCCTCCCAGCTCCACTCCTGTCCTGCATACATCAGTCTCGCGTTACCAGACTGTTGTCTCTCGCAATTTCCAAACGCTTTCATCTTACAGTCTAGAGCAACGGAAGAGCTATCGTGAGTCAAATATAAAGCGGAAGTGGAGACTCCTCCCCACTTCCGTTTTGTCTTTACAGTCGCACAAATGTATCCTAATATAAATGGAAAGCATCTAAGCATATACAGTAACTTGTTGCTTAAAAAAAGCACAAGTTACATCTGTGCAGCATTTCGTTCATAATGTTCCGATTGTTGTTGTTGTTAGGCCTACTCACGCCTATATGGGCCCTTATACGGAAGCATCTAATGTCCAAGTTCATGCTCAATGCCATCTGTTTCCACGTCATATTGTAGTAGGCTACAGTCAACGGTATCCTGTTAAATAATAGGCTGCTTATTAGTGAAATGATCAACCGATCATGCCCTGTGCTTGTCATTCAGCTGTGATTTTTGATCCAGTGCATCGGGATTAGCTCTGGATAAACGTGTGCGCACCCACGCACGCACGCGCACCCACGCACGCACGCGCACCCACGCACGCGCACCCACGCACGCACGCGCACCCACACACTGTAATGGATATTTTAGAATGCCAAATAGATTGCCAAATATATGTGTTACGAAGGAACGAAGTGTCGCTCCGACATCACAACCGTGGTGTCAGAGGTGATCACCTCTGACATCCCGACATTATAGCCTAGCGGGTTTAGAGATAGAATTAAGCTTTGTAACTCTAGTTTATGACTTAGTCACCTTTGACTATTGAACTTACAGTACATAGCCAGCCTCAAGAGCTCCCATTTCTATCCCTTACTACTAAGCTAAGGTGGGACCTCTCAGCTGTAATTCTCAGACCATATCAGGCTCTTGTCTTACATACATTATTGTGTATTTCTCTGCCTTCCATTCAGTTTCTTTGCTCACCAATATGCTCATTCTGTTTCAACTGCAGCTGCCAATCTAACAGCTCATGTGACTTCTCCATGCTTGCTATCACTGTGTCAGCGAGTGTGTGTGCTTGTGTAGCTATTTGTGTGTCGCCCTTATCTTTGGGGCAGATCCTTATATGAACATTTAGTATAGCCTCTCTGTTAAGACAAGACTATAAGAAGTGTCTGAGAATAGGGTTGGGGAGGCTTGTGCCCAGAGGGGCTGCTGGAACAGGCCAGGAGGCTTATGTTCCTTACTGCTGATTCTTCTCAATACATTCTCAATACTTCACCCTGAAGAACTTTGTCAATCCTTCATCTTTGGAAGATTATTTAATCTACAACAACACACACCAACAACCTCTCGATAAATGAATAAAAACCTTTAACCTTTCTTTTGGTTAGTGTGTTGTTATGCATAATGTTTTTGCCCTGTAGCACTTTGTTTCAAATGAAAAGTGCACTAAAAATACAATCTGATTATTACTGAACATCCTACACTGTACAGAACCACAGCATAAAAAAAATAACATCCACTCTTACTCCCTCATTGACTAAATATTTCTGGCTCTGTGAATATTAATTTATGCAAATAGAACAGGTCTAGCAGTACACCCAGCACCGCTGCTCATCACAGCAAAGTGATTTCAGGTTTCAGCAAGTGGTCAACTTGTGTGTGTGTGTGTGTGTGTGTGTGTGTGTGTGTCTGGGGGCGGGGGTGTTGACCCGCCACGCACGTCCCGCGATAATTGCACTGAAAACCTTGACCTGTCCGCCCGCTTTTGATGCTTTTGCATGACGCTGTTAATTCAATTAATTTACTCATGAGCGCTGAAATCGTGAAATGGAAACGGTCGGACGACCAAAAGCACCAGCGGGGGGTTCCTGTGTTGCATCAGCTGTATCTATAGTCTCGTACCGGGCCCTGCAGACTGCGGGCCGTGGAGCTTAAGCTCCAGTACGTTGTTAATCCGGGCCTACCTTTGACCAGGCACGCTTATGGCCACTCACCGTGCGGCAAGGACGACCCCATGGCGTCGTGGACACACTTGCACAGCTGCAGCAGCAGGAGGACCTTGTCGACGGGCGAGTGTGTCCGCTGCATCAGCGCCAGCTTCCGTCTCGCTCTCTCCACCTGCTGGCGGCGTCCGGCGGTGCCGTCCGGGACCCCCGCTGACCCCCGCACGCCCAGCCGCGCCTCCGTGGCCCCTCCTCCTCCTCCTCCTCCCCTGTGGCGGAGCAGGCCCTGCGCCAGCCGCTGCGTGGAGCCGTCACGGTGGTGCAACGCACTGAGAGCCTGGCTGAGAGGGGCCCTCAGGGGCCGCAGCACACAGCTGAACATGGCCCTCTCCAGAGCCAGGTCTGCACAGACGGGAGGCGTACTTTGGTTAGACATAGCATTGGTTAGAGCAGGGGTTAGAGTTGGTTAGAGAATTGGTTAGACATAGCATTGGTTAGAGCAGGGGTTAGAGTTGGTTAGAGTATTGGTTAGACATAGCATTGGTCCGACTGGATTAAGTTTGGTGAGGGGTGTGTTAAAACGACCGGATTAAGGTTGGTGAGGGGTGCGTTAAAACGACCGGATTAAGGTGTGTGTTAAGGTTTTGGGAGAGGGTTAAGGTTAGGTTTAGGTGTGCTGCCCCGTGGGAGGTTAGGGTTAGGGTGAGGGTTTGAGATATCGGACCAATGGTTGCTCAGGGGTAGAGTGGCCGGATGGCAACCGCAAGATTGCCAGTTCGAACCCAGGCTCCCCCAGAGTTAGTGACGAAGTGTCCTTGAGCAAGACGCTGAACCCCTAATTGCTCCTGGTGTGCCAGTTGGTGCCTTGCATGGTTTCCTCCACCATTGGTGTGTGTGTGTGTGTGTGTGTGTGTGTGTGTGTGTATGTAATCTATGTAAAGCGCCTTGGATAAAGGCGCTATATAAATGCACCATTTATAGATAGATAGATACATACAGTGTATTACACACATACATAAATAATACTGTCTGTATATGCATATATATACAAACACAAACAGTGTATACCGTATGTGTATCCTACTATACATCCTACTATAAATCTCCGAAGACCAGATTTAGTCTTTTCTGGCAATTTAACCTACTTGTGTAGTCTGTTACTTGTGACTCTTTTTTAAGTGTTAATTTTTTTTGGAAGAATTTTGAATTATGACGAAGAAGTTTAAGAACTACTGATTTAAAGGCCATGTGTAGAATCGGCCTCAGGTCGTTAAATTTGCCTTGTAGGTGGACGGTGTGTGGATTAATTGGGCATCACAAACGTAAGCCAGGTTGCCGCAAAGTCCTGAAAATCTAGAATATATTCAAAACGGCATTCCGGTCATAATGTCGTTATTGAAAGATAAGGCAAGTGTAGTTTTCATCATGAATGTGGAAGGAACTGGTTGGAAAAACGTGTTCCTTCCACGCGCTACGTCCAACCATGGAACCCCCCCCCCCTGTCAGGTGAAAAGAAGCGGCTTGGACTCCTCATGCATAGAAGGAAGTACGAGGTCAGCTCTACCCGGGTTGGCAGAGGGAGTGTGTAGAGCCCAGGATTACATTAGATAACAGTGATGCCGTCTTCAGGGTGACGTGACTGAGTGTGTTTTGCATGCCCGTCACTACTGCAGTTGTCATGGACACTCGTAAATGGCACCGTTGTCCCATGTAGGTTAACACATTTAGACCCGAGTCCAGATTCTACAAAATGAATGTCTTCTAAATCATGTTTCTATGTCAGTCATTCTCAAACATTTCCATGTGAAGGACCTGAGACCAGATTCTACAAATGTCTTCTAAATCCTGACAGTTATCTGAAAAAAACCTCGGTTTCTATGTCAGACGTTCTCAAACATTTTCATGTCAAGGACCCCCAAAAATATATATAATTGGTCGCCGACCCCATCTGAAAATATGTTGTTCCAGGGACCCCCCCCCCCCCCCAGAAGCAAAGATTTTACTTAAAAAACGCTCGCTCTGAAAGAATATATGTTCAAAGATTTGCACCACATTTTCACGATCTTTCAAGTGCTATGAGCTTGTAGATCTGCTATTTTTCAATAGCTAAAGTACAACAAAAGGGGTTCCCCCGTCCTAAATGGGTTAAAATCTGTCTGAGCTCATGTGCCAAGATGAGGTTTCTACGATGGCCAAGATGTGGGACGTGCTGATAATAGCAGAAGGCTTTTTTTTTCTTTCCACCCCGCAGGCAGCTAAAGTTTTGTTTCCATGGAAATATTCACAATATTCAGTCTAATCCATAAATCCAGCCATACAGAGGGATATTTGGAACGGGAAAAATATGAAAATTAGGTTCAAAATAGCTTTTCATGACTGCGGTCTGCCCAGAGGTGAACGATGGATGACATGTAAGGAGCTCCACTCTGTATGCTGTGTGCACTTGTAGATCTGCTATATTTTTCACTAGTTTGGGTCCAGGAGCAAACGTAATTTTTTTCTTTTGGGTCTTGAGTTTAACCCATTCGCATTGTGTTATACTTTAGCTGTTGAAAAATAGCAGATCTACAAGCGCATATAGCTCAGATCTACAAGCTCGAGCTTGTAGATCTGCTATTTTTGAAAAATTGTGAAAATGTGGTGCAAATCTTTTGAATATATATTCTTTCAGAGCGAACGTTTTTAACTTAAATCTTTGCTTCTGGGGAGGTCCCTGGAACTACATATTTTGAGATGGGGGTCGGAGGCCAAATACAGATAATTCTAGGGGTCCTTGACATGAATTGGTTGAGAACCACTGACATAGAAACATGATTTAAAAGACATTTAGTAGAATTGAGCCTCAGGTCTAATTAAACAGTTTGGTAAACCACTGCTGTAGAGTGTTCCAATTAAAACAGAGTGTGTAACTCTGAGTGATTCAAGCTGGGAATGTACAAATTACTCTTATTATGTAGAATGTCCCATTGTGAGCTTGTAGATCGGCTATATTTTCAAGTGGCCGAAATGTATATAGGGCTGAAGTGGTTACTGTATGTTATGTGGTAATAATCAAAAGTTTTCAAATAATTGTAGTGGAGTAAAAGTACAATATGTGGAGTAGAAGTAAAACTATAGAAAATTGGAAATATTCCAGTAAAGTAATAGTACCTCAAAATTGTCCAATACTACAAACATAGTTACATAGAATATGAATGGCACACACGCACGCACGCACGCACGCACACACACAAAATGGCCAGTCCTGAACAAAGCATGCAGGTAAAAAGTGTCCAGTGTGCACTCTTCTAGTCAGCGCTACCATCCTTCACAGTATCACCTCCTCCTCCTCCCCTCCTCTGCGTTCCTGCTTCCCTCTGTTCTCATCAGCCTCTCTCCACCCCCTGCTTCTCTCTCTCTCTCTCTCTCCACTTTCCTTACGTGATCAATCATTCATGCACTCCATGTTTCTCTACCTCTGCCATCCTTTCATCTTTCATCTTTACCTTGTCTATTTCTTCTGTCTTTACTCTCTCTCTCTCTCTATTTCTCATCATGTTGAGCTTTGTGCTGTCAAGTCTCTTCGGTAACTTCTCCCCCTCTCCATCTACCCCCCCTCTCTCTCTCTCTCTCTCTCAGCAACACAATACATGTAATAAGATAAGGTACCAAGGGCCCTATATCTATCCCTAAACTTATTTGCCATTTTTACTATTTTGAAAAACATTTTAAAATAGTTCAACCGACGTGTTGATCTACATAGATCGGCGATTGAACTAAATAGTAAAAAAAAAAGGCAAATAAGTTTAGCCATAAGGCGTAAGATATATAGGCCAACATGTATAGACCTAAACAAGTTCCTATTGTAGGTCATATACTTATAGACCCTTATGGTCCATAGACCGGGGGTCCCCCATGCAGTGCTCTATATACTTGGCCCCCTCAAAGCTTGCTTGCGATGCATTGTGAGATAACTCATTATTTTCACAGATATTGATGACGCAATAATAATGTGACCGTCAATGGCTAAATTCTACATTTCATTTGTGTACTCATCAGTAGTCAGTAGTGAAAACAGACACTTGGAAAAAGAGTATATTTATTGATTGATTGAATACTTTATTAGCAGTCTTTTTATGGAAGAATCTGTATCGGCAGATATGACCCTGCAAATAATCGGATACCGGCCATGATTATATAATTGTGCACCACCCCCCCCCCCCTACTCACGGCCCACTAGTGGCCCCGGGGCCTCCGTTTGGGAGTCTCTGCTCTATCTATTCCCTCCCTCCCTCTCTCTCCCTCTCTCTCCCTTTCTCCCTCCCTCCCTCTCTCTCCCTTTCTCCCTCCCTCCCTCTCTCTCTCTCTCATCTCTCCCTCTCTCCCTCCCTCCCTCTCTCTCCCTCTCTCTCTCCCTCCCTCCCTCCCTCCCTCCCTCTCTCTCTCTCCCTCCCTCTCTCTCTCTCATCTCTCCCTCCCTCCCTCCCTCTCTCTCTCTCATCTCTCCCTCCCTCCCTCCCTCTCTCTCTCTCTCTCTCATCCCTCCCTCTCTCTCTCTCTCTCTCCCTCCCTCCCTCCCTCCCTCTCTCATCCCTCTCTCTCTCTCCCTCCCTCCCTCATCCCTCCCTCTCCCTCTCTCCCTCTCTCTCTCTCATCCCTCCCTCCCTCCCTCTCTCATCCCTCCCTCCCTCCCTCTCCCTCTCTCATCCCCCCCTCTCTCTCCCTCTGAATCGTGCTGCTCTTCAAGTGAGCGTGGGACTGTGATATCTTTTTATGATAAATGATGGGGAGAGAGACGAGAGGAGGGAAGAGAAAAAAGACCAAACGAGAATGCAAATGTGTGACGCCGACGCATCGCAAGATAAATCAGAGCTTTGCGGCGGTCCACCATTCACTGCTATATACTGAAGCCTCCTCTCCTCAAAGCAGGCCATCTATCAGCACACACACACACACACACACACACACACACACACACACACACACACGTTTGTATTACTATTCTTGTGAGGAACATCAACATTTTAGGACGGCAATTTTATGAATGCCATATATAGATTTTTGTTTCAGTAATTTTCCATAAGCCTAAAGCCGAACAATAGCAGATCTACAAGCTCCCAGTGCATGCCAGTTTTCTGAAAAACCATGTTGTTTCCATATCAGTGGTTCTCAAACTATTTCATGTCAAGGACCCCAGAAATAATATGTAATTGGCCACCGACCCCCATCTAAAAATATGTTGTTCCAGGGAGTCCCCCACCCAGAAGCAAAGATTTGAGTTAAAAAAATATATATTCAAAGATTTTCACCACACATTTTCAAGATTTCTCAAAAATAGCAGATCTACAAGCTCGTAGTGCGGCACTCGGTGCCGTGCTATGAGCTTGTAGATCTGCTATTTTTCAATAGCCAAAGTATAACATATAATGCTTAAAACACCAAAAGGGGATCTTTTATTTATCCATAAACCTATTTATCATATTCTGCTATACTGGATGTTTGGTCCTCACTAGTATAGCAAGACGCACACACGCACACACACACACGCATGCACGCACGCACGCACGCACGCACGCACGCACGCAGAACACACCCACATACTGTACACCCACAACCTATACTACTTTCTTTTCTTTTTTAATCATGGAAATAAAAAAATTGAAAATTTTTAACTCAAATCTTTGCCTCTGGGGGTCCCTGGAACAAAATATTTTGAGGTGGGGGTCCGTGGCCAAATACATTTAATTTTGGGTCCTTGATACATATGCATAAGTTTGAGCACCACTGATATACTGTTAGAAATGTTGAAGGCATTTGTAGAATCGGCCTCAGATCTCAATGGATTAATGCAGGATTTTACTGCACGCACAACTACAAGCACATATGAGCATGCACGCACACACAGAGCTCTGCAGATTGATGGGTGTGCGTGTGCGTGCGCCACTGTGAGCAGCAGATCTTTGCCAAGGCCGCATTCTAAATAGCAGAGACAATAATATGAGCGCTGCATGGCGAATGAGGCTGTACTGTACTGTACTGTACTGTACTGTACTGTACTGTACTGTACTGTACTGTACTGTACTGTACTGTACACCGACGCAAACTATTTTGTGTTGACAAAGTGCCACAGGAAGCACCACCGCGTCATCATCCCATGCACCACAGCAGTGCTTTTCAAACCTTTCCATATCATTATTTATGACACTCCCACTTTCCAGTAATTGTGTTGTCTTCTCATTAAATTAAGTAGCCTAATAGGTATTTAACAATAATTTAACTCTTGAGAGCGTAAAAAACACTCAAGTTATATCTAAGGGTCCATTTGGTTACCAACTCTCCATCATTTAGCTGCATAGGGACCACTGGTTGAAAAACCACTGCTATTCGGCAAAGAAAAGACGACTCTGTCGTTTTCCACTTCCACAGGCCTGCACAGTCGACGTCCACACATAGACATCAAAGGGGGCTTCAGCCCCTGCCCTTTTACCCGTCTATAAAACAACTGCCCTCTCCAGACCACGAATGCAGCATTTACTATGGTGGAAGAAATGCAAATGCCCTCCTCTCCTTTCCGTGCCATTCCGGGAAGGCATCATTCGGGAGAAATGCTTTTCTTTTTCCAAAGTCTCCTGAACTTGAACGCAGCATTTTGCGCTGAACAAATTCGTTCACACCGCATCTCTCCACTAGCTAAAAGAGTGCTTGGTTGCGCCTCGAAAATAGCTGATCTACAAGCTCTCAACGCGTCGCAGCGCGACGCGTTGTGAGCTTGTAGTTCTGCTATTTTCGCAAATTTTGTCCTAAAGTGCCCTCTTAGTGCCCCTGCCTCTCTAACACTCCATGCACGTCCCTGGACCTGCCTCTCTCTCTCTCTCTCTCTCTCTCTCCATATCCGGGTGCTGATTGGTGTGTACCGCTTACAGTACACAATACAATCTAAAAAGAAATATTGTTTTTTTTACAGTTGCTTAGTTACACACTAAAAGAACTAAGCATAACTAAAAATATCACGCGGTATAATAATGAAACCCTGACACTCCAGGAGCAGAACCTCGGTCTGCAACAAAACTATATAAAGCACATTCTCAGCACTCGCAACGTTTGCAGAGATTTCCTCATTTTCTTTTCACATCTTGTGTTTACCTGTGGTTCGTACTGTACTCTACTGTACCTACTGTATGTGTGGATGGATCTACCACTTCTGGACGCCTCTGTTCAGCCTCATTGTACAGTTGTACTGTTTTTTTGTAGTACGCTGCTGTAGCTATTCATACACGTATATGACTATATGTAGATATATTTGATTTGCTGTTCTCTTTGGCCTTTTGTCTTTGCCGTTACATTTTTCTCCTTACTCCCCCCTTCTCCCCCCCCCCCCCCCCCCCCCCGCCGCCTTTTCTTCTGAAAACAACAAAAATGATGGATGTGCCTTAATTCTTCCAATTTTACATAGACAACGTGACAATCTTTCACAGCACAGGACCAGATGTAGGCAGAGCACAGATGAGATGCATTGTCATGTGGGGACAATTGTTATGATACTGTACGAAAGCAGTTTCAACAGCAAGCGCAATTTTCAGTCCCATACCACCTCCCACGGTAGTTTCCCTTCCTTAACCCCATTATGTAAGGTTTTTTTTCTTTTCCCTGTGTGGTGGTGGAAGGTTTACGATCTCCAGCCCTCTCAAAACTCACACAGCATCTTTTCACTATAGCTTTGCTTTGGAGTTGATTTGATGAAACTCAATTAAAACTATTATGGAACATACTGTATTGCGCAATTAGCATAAGTCAGACATCAAACGTACTACATTTCTGCATGGTGTGAAATGGGGACGAGGGACCCCCACAAAAATACCAGCCCCAAAAGTCGGCAAAAATGTGCCCTTTTCTAGGGGTTAATTGGGCACCCCATTCCACCTCGGTGATCTCTGTACCAATTCATTCATTTGACAGGATATAGTGACACAGAGTGAGGAAACCCAGCACCTTGTCAACCTCCCAGTTATACGGATTATTTCTAAGCTGTCAGCAGTGATTAAATTTATCACTGGCCCATTGGAAAATAGACACCACATCAGCAAGTTCACCTCATTCACTCCATACCAAGTATGGTGTGAATGTAAGTATCATTTACACTTGATGCGGCTTATTAATAGATACATGTTTATTGTGGCTACTTGGATACTTGGATGCAATGTGAGGGGGTGCGGGTGGTGAAGGGTTTTATTAATTGTCATCAAAATATACTTAGAGTACCAATTAAAGTAAATGATTAAGTACTAATATTTTCCAAATATTACTGTCAACGCTTTTTCATTAACAGCGTCAACGCGTCACATTGTAGATCAGCTTTTTTCTTTCTTCTTCGAATGGCCAAAGGTGGTTACTCTAGGTTTGTGTATTATACAATCTGCAAAGTAACACGTGACTATTCAAATACTGTATGAAGTAATTAAAACATGGAAAGTAAAGTACCTCCCCACTGCATGTGCATTGCGAGCGCTGCACTTCATTTTATAGTATAGGCTATTGGAGTAAATGGTACTATAGTTACTTCTTTGCAACACTTCATAGGCTAAGCATGAAACAGTCCCACGTGCACTAATTGCTACAGTGCAGAGGGAGGGACATGAGTTGACATTAATGGTCTTAACTCAACATGTATACATCACACATGAGCTTTGATCTGTATCGTAATAAATGTGGCCACAGTAGTGACTTCACGAACACAAGGGTCATTCCTCCTGTGTCCTCTCTAGCAAAGACCATTGGTGTGTATTGGAAAAGCTCAGTGGCGTGCACGGATACCACCTGCCCTTGACCTCTGGACAGCAATGCCCTTAAAAAAACCAAAAGAAAAAACATACTGTACAGTGTACAGTATGTGGACCATGGTGACATTGATCAATTATTGATTAAAAAAAACTAATATATTATTTATGACCCAAAATCTATAAATCTCACACTATTTAGGCAACCGGCCGGTTCCACACGCTGCACAAGGTGCCCTTTTTTCACTTGCACCTCCATCTAAATGTCACTGGAAAAGCTGAAAAGACAGTGAGATCCACATGTACTTTGAAGTTGGACAGCTTCAAAAGTATTAAATTGATCATGAAGTTAAACACAATAACCAATGTCGGGTTCGATCATACCTCAACCTTTTACAGTTTAAACGTAGTGTATAAGTTAAAGCATGCTAAAGTAACAAGTGAAAGAAAAAAGGGGTTTCATATGAAAATAACATACATTTCCCATACAAGTTCACAATGTGTGAACTTGTAGAGTTCACGCATAACCGTTCACGGAATAACCGTCTACTTCCGCGTTCTTTTACGATTTGGACACCAAATTTGGTGCGGAAGTGCAAACGGACGTTCAAGGTCAAACCCCAGCTGCACAGGGTTAACTCGTCATAACTCCACGGGTCCGCCTGCAGTCCCCGCTCTTACCACTAGGGCCGAGCTCCTCAAGGGGGCTTGGACGTCACTCATGCGACTCCTCCATGTCTCTCGCTGTCACACAAGTGACTACTAGCCAATCAGAGCGCGTCTTTTCCGGGACTTATGTTTCGTGTTCATACTTTGCAAGGAATCTCTGGAAAATTGTGCCTTAATTTTTTATGTCTATGGGTGACAGGGCTGGCTCTGCCAGCAGCTCACAGGCGCACCTGCAGCACAATGTCAATTAAATGGAGGACAGCTGCTGTGTATATAAAGGTGTTAATGTGACTGTGTTCTCAATTTACAGTGCGAGACTGGGTCTAGACAGAGAGCCACACAAAAATCCACATTCCTGCCTGTTACTAAAGTATGGTTGTATGGTTGGTTAATGTCACACGGTGACTGTTTAGTTCATGTTATAGGATTTACGTTAAGGTCACTCTGTGACTCGTTACATTATAGTTTTGGCTCCTGTTAAGTGAGACCATTTGTTTGTCTATTTTTTTCCAGGGTCCTTCCATGGCCTTGGTGGTGACTGGCTTGGTATTACTGTGCTTAACTGACCAGCCAACTGGCCTGACCTGAACCCCACAGAGAATCTAGGCTGTATTGTCAAGAGGAAGGTGTGAGACATAAGACTGAACTTTACAAAATAATTTACGGCTGTTATCAAAGCAAACCTGGTCTTCCATAACACTTCAACAGTGCCACTGGCTGATCACATCCATGCCACGCCCCATTGATGAAATGATTGGTTCAAAAGTAGCCCAGACCAAGTATTAACTGCATACCGTACATTAATATACTTTTCAGATGGTTGACATTGTGGTCTCGTAAAACATTCTAATTCATTGAGATAGGTTTTAAATACTTTACTTTATGCACAATGAATTGAGAATATATGAAAGTTTCACTTTTTGAATTATATTACGGAAGAAACTTTTACAAAATATTCTACTTACTTGAGATGGACTTGTAGATTTGGGTTTAGGCTACTTTGCATCTGCCTGAACAAACTTGGACTGTATTCAGCTGTGTCAGAGAAGAGCTGCGTTTGCAATTTAACATGGAAGGTGTCGACGAATGTTAACAAATGTATTTATGGTGAAGTGTATGCTGAAATGTGATGAGCCAAGGAAAAGAAATGGCGTTGAAATTGAAGCAAGTTTTTTATGGACTGGTCAAGGACGTTGTTGAGTGATCAAGGTCCAGTGCTCCTACCTTGAAGCCAGTGCCATTAAAACATCTGATATCTGGACATCTAACCATCTGAACTGTGACCGTGACTAAAAACAATACATAATAATAATATCAAAGATAACTAAAGCTTTAAGTTTCCTCCTGAAGCGAAGTGCAGTGGAAGTGTGAAGCATACACTGCTGTGGTGAAAAGTGGACGATTACATTTACTCAAGTAATGTACAATTTTGGGGTACTTTTAATTAAGTGGAGTATTTCCCATTTTTAACACAAGTGTATTTACACTTTCCTCACTGAATATTAAGATAATGTATCTGACCTGACAAGTACATGCTGTTATGACTATACCAATTACCAAGCCCAGCGCCCCACCACCCTTGCCAATTATATGCTATTTTTATATGACAGCCACTGGCTCGCACAACAACCAAAAGAAATTCCAAGATGCACTATCAAGTATCACAGGAATGGTTCGGCTTTACGGATGCTATTGCAATGTCAACAAGAAGTTGGAACCATTAAAGGCCATTCCTACTTTTACTTTCTGCATAGCATGCAATTAGAAACTCAATATATAAGCCATGCGGAGGTCGACGACACACAGACCCACTGCAGAGCTGATCAGGGTTTCATTCGGTGAGTGAGAACTTCATCTGTCCTTCATTAATGCGCTAGATATCTAGCGCTAGATATCTAAGCTATTTACATTAGTCGTATAAATGTTTTAGAGGTTGTTAGATTATCCTAGTCATATAAACCATAAACATGTTAGCGTTTCATTTTTACCACTCCGTAGATAGTGCCACATAGCTACAAACATCTTCCACATACACACGCATAATTGGACAGCATGGTTGCTGCTAAATTATACAGATTGAAATGATTGACTGTGTAATTTTTAGTTTTTTTTAGGCCACATTGGAATTAGCTTTTGTTCATTCATTTCTATTTAGACATTTCAATTATGTTATGATTAGTTAAATGATCATTTACATTGCATGTACTTTTATCTACTGGAGTTATTATTATTATTTAGCAATATTTTTACTTGAGTACAGTTTGGCTATTCTAACCACCTCTGAATGTAACCTTAATTCATAAAATGGAATAAAGTGTATTAGAAAGGGGAAAAAAATCTAGCATTGCTTCAGTAAAAAAGAAAACATGGCTATAATTGCAAAAAGAAACAACTTGGTGAAATTAGAAAACAGCAAATAACAAACAAATGAATAGAACTGAATGGGCAAGCATCATTTAATGTAATTGCATGTGATAATATTGGTTGGAATGGATCACTCTTTCAGATGTGGAACTAATGACCAATTTAAAAATGTCTCTCTTGAAGTGTGGCAAGAATGAACAATATAGGATTCATATAATGTAATGATTATAAATTGTATTAAATCATTCAACTCCATGTTAATGTCCTCAAAATGATGTCGGGTTGTTTTCCCCCACGCAGGAGTTGCACACAAGGTTTCACTGCTACTGGTAGAGGGGAAAAGTGAGTGTTCATAATTCTTCTACTAAACCTACACTAAGCTATAAGAATAGTCCTACAATGATCTGCTCAGATCAGGCATCAACATTCAACACCATCCTTTTGTCTGTCTACACTCTACACTAGAAACCCTGTAGAAAGGAATACCAGCACTCACTTTTTATCATTCTTTCTTTGTTTAGTATAAAGGTTTACCCCCAGCAGCAGCAACAAACAGACATTTCGGCCCGTAGGCCTTCCTCAGTGTAAAAAAAAAGAAAAAAAGCTGAGGAAGGCCTATGGGCTGAAACGTTGCTGCTGCTGGGGGTAAACCTTTAATAAAGTTAAATAATCCTAATCATTAAGAAAATTATAAATTTCGGCCAAATGCAACGAGACTTAGCGCTGTCTGGTGCCTCGCATAGGTCAGGAGGTAACAGGGGGTACACGGCCAAAAAAGTTTGGGGACCGCTGATATAGACTATTCTCACACTATTCTTAACTGTGAACTACTCAACTGAGTGCTTGCTTCTCCTCTCTTCAAATGTCTACAGAAAACCGCCACCATGAGTACCGACGAAGAGATGAAGCAGTACGGCAAGGCCGCCATTTATCTCCGTAAGCCAGAGAGGGAGAGAATGGAAGCTCAAAGTGCGCCCTTTGATGCCAAAACGGCTGCATATGTGGCTGATAAGGCTGAGCTGTATCTCAAGTGTAAGATCTTAAGCAAGGAAGGTGGCAAAGTCACCGTGGAAACGCTCGACAAGAAGGAGGTAGGGAGAGGTGTATCTAAAAATCAAATGGTTGCACGGTACAACTAGATTCACAGTACATTCTGAAGTTGAGCTTTTTCCTTTTAGACAAGAACTGTCCCTGAGGCGGACGTCACCCCTATGAACCCTCCCAAGTATGACAAGATTGAGGACATGGCCATGATGACCTACCTCAGTGAAGCCTCTGTCCTGTATAACCTCAAAGAGCGTTATGCAGCATGGATGATCTACGTAAGCTTTTCTACATGCTGAGAGCAGTACACTAATTGCACCAGTCCATAGCAAAGAAAGAAATGTTATATCATCAAGTGAAAAAGCATAGAAAATGCAACAAACATGGTTCTGACTAGGGGTGTAAAAAAAATCTATTCGAATTTGAATCGCGATTCCCGTTATGGACGATTCAAAATCTATTCATAATTTTTAGTATTAGTTTAGTATTCACTAAACATGGTGTTTGTGATATGAAATATAAGCTTACCCTAATCACAGTAAACATCATGTCTTCAGTCATTTTCAAGTTACTGTAGTCACTTCAGTTCAGCACAGCTGAGGTGTGTCTGTCATCGAGGAGCCAGCTGACCCTCATTGACAGGCAACAGGCATCAAGGCAACTCGTTAGTGTGAGTGTGTCTCTAGTCTCTGTGCTTAACACAAGTGATTGAGTTCAACGTGTGCAATACATACTTTGCATGTGTGCATTTTACTACTAGCTAGCGTAAGCCTACCAATTTCATTCATTTTACAGCAGTTTTTTTTGTTCTGGTAACTGAGTGAGAAAAAGTATAACTGCGAGTGTCAGACTCAGTCAGAAGTTAAAATGTTGTGTATTCACATCATTCAGTTGATAAAACCTTTACAATAATCTTTTTTAAGAAATTTACTCTGCTTTCATGCCACAAGGCTGGAGTAGATCGTGATGAAATCCTATGTATTGAATTGAGAATCATTTTGAATAGAGAATCGTTTTGAATCTGGAAAAAAAATGCTTTTGAATTTAAAAAAAAATCTAATCGTGACCCCAAGAATCGGAATCAAATTGTGGGACACCCAAAGATTCACAGCCCTAGTTCTGACGTTAACTTGATAATTCGCCACATAATTTGAAGTCATGAGTGTCTGTAATATTACCTGCTCTAGTGATGTGATAGATATGTGGCATGCTCTAACCTCGCCTCACCAGGCTTTCCACCTCGGAGAAAAGCCTGGTCTCTGTTTCAAAAGTCTGTATGATCCGGTGGGGAGCGGATGATATCTTTACGTCATGTTGTAGTATTGTTTTGTAGTCGACAGGCAGGAACAAGAAAACGGAAGGATAAGGATATCATCCGCTCCCGACTGGATCATATACCCGACATGAAATGGTGCCCAGGCTAGGCATGCTCAGTGCTGTGTTCTCCCTCTTCTCCCCTTCAGACCTACTCTGGCTTGTTCTGTGCAACTGTGAACCCCTACAAGTGGCTCCCAGTGTACGACCAGGAGGTTGTAAATGCCTACAGAGGCAAGAAGCGTATTGAGGCTCCACCCCACATCTTCTCCGTCTCTGACAACGCCTTTCAGTTCATGCTGATGGGTACGTAGATTAATTAACTAGTCAGGACAATGTAAACAAATATATAACTATCATGGTTTTGTGCTGTGTTTCCATGACTAAATGTTTTGCTTTATATTTTACAGATAGAGAGAACCAGTCTGTCCTGATCACGTAAGTTTCCAATATCCATAATATACTATATAGGCAAAAAGAACATTGTACAGACATTCACTAAGTGCATTTCTCTGAATGTATGCATTTATAACCAGTGGAGAATCCGGTGCTGGGAAGACTGTGAACACCAAGCGTGTCATCCAGTACTTTGCAACAGCAGCCACTGCCTCTGGAGAGAAATCTGCGGCCGATAGTGGTAAAATCAAGGTCTGTTGTATGTTTTTAACTCTAACAAATACATGTTTTGGAACATAAAGCATTTATATGAAATATAGCAATTACATTTAAAATAATTCTGACCACATTTTTCAATTCTAGGGCTCACTGGAGGATCAGATTATTGCAGCCAACCCCTTGCTGGAGGCCTATGGTAATGCCAAGACTGTGAGGAATGACAACTCCTCTCGCTTTGTAAGTGTAAAATAATAACTTTTTTATGAGAAAACCTGCAATAATTTCACAATGTAGAGGTGATGCAACTAATTGTCCTACCGGTATATCAAACAGGGTAAATTCATCAGGATCCATTTCAACAATGCGGGTAAATTGGCCAGTGCTGATATTGAGACATGTAAGTATGAAGTTCACGGATGATCAATTATATATTTGTTAATTTGAGGATTACATTTTGATTTATGTACAGCCCATATATATATATATTTTTTTTAAATTATTATTATGAGTTATGTTGTACAACCCATATAGATCTGCTGGAGAAGTCTAGAGTGACCTACCAGCTTCCTCTGGAGAGAGGTTACCATATCTTCTTCCAGATGATGACCAACCACAAACCTGATATTATTGGTAAGTGGAATTACTGATGATGCAGTGAGAACATCAAATCAATGAATAGAAACACACATTCACACTTGTATCACCCCTTTTCAGAAAGTTGTCTCATCACCTCCAACCCCTACGACTTCCCACTGATCAGCATGGGTCAGATCACCGTGGCCAGCATTGATGACAAAGTCGAGCTGGACGCTACAGACGTAAATGGACATTATTTAAATGTTCTAATACTCACTGTGCACTGCAGTCAGTTGCTCTGCAAAATATTTTTTTCTATTCAGGCCATGACCTCACAAAAATAAATCCTATTTTAAACTGGGTTGCTAATACAATTGGCAGCGGCTCAGGGGTGACCGGATGGGAACCGCAAGGTTCCCATTTCGAACCTGGGCTCCCCCAGAGTTGGTGTCGAAGTGTCCTTGAGCAAGACTCTGAACCCCTAATTGCTCCCGATGTGCAGGTTGGTGCCTTGCATGGTTTCCAACCGGCATCGGTGTGTGAATGTGTGTGAGAATGGGGTGAATGTAATGCACAATCTATGTAAAGCGCATTGGATAAAGGTGTTATATAAATGCACCATTTGCAATAATGCTTAATCTTAATCTTTTTGAACACATCTCTTGCTTATTGACATCAGGATGCTATTGACATCCTGGGCTTCAGCGGTGAGGATAAACAGGGCATCTACAAGTTCACCGGTGCAGTGATGCATCATGGGGTGTTGAGCTTCAAGCAGAAGCAGCGTGAGGAGCAGGCGGAGCCAGACGGCACCGAGGGTGAGCGGCATCTTTCAACAAAAATGGAGATGATAGTCTTCTATTTACTTATAGTGATTTTCAACTTGAGGGTGTTCCAGGTGGTCCCCATTCAGCTAAATGATGGAGAGTTGGTTTTGACGCTCTAAAGAGTTAAATTATTGTTAAAGGACAACTTTAGTTTTTTTCAACCAAGGTTCATGTTTTAGGTTGTTATTAGAGAAAGTAAAAGATGAGTGTTAATTTCTCTTCATTTGCTGCTTTCTTTCTTTTAGGGATTTTAGCGTTTTTTGACAGGGGGCGGGGGCATTCGAGCATAGGGCTAAATATGTATTTCTTTACAAAATATTATGGCGATTTCTTTTTTTATTATTTACTATAGTCCTAAATATACCCCAGGAAATGACATCTGGCCACGGAAGATCACAGGATCTGCTGAATGTGAAGGTGGCATATTGGGGGGAAGCCACACTGTGTGTTATAGGCTCAATATGTCAGTTTGTCAATATGTCAGTAGATCTCGTGATCTTTTGTGGCCAGATGTATTTTCTTGGGGTTTAGTAGGACTAGAGTAAATAATAAAAATAATAATTGCTATGACATTTTGTAAAAAAAAATACATATTTAGCCCCATGCTCGAATGCCCTCGCTCCCAAAACCGCCAAAATCCCTAAAACGAAAGAAAGCAGCAAATGAAGAAAAATGTACACTCATCTTTTACTTTCTCTAATAACAACCTAAAACATGAACGTTGGTTGAAAAAAACTACCATTTGATTACCAACTCTCCATCATTTAGATGGGGACCACCTGGAACCTCATCAAGGACCACTGGCGGTCTCCGGACCACTGGTTGAAAACCACTGTTCTAAATAAGCTAAATATGTGTTCAATATATTTTCATTATTTATTCATATTATACTCTTTATAATGAAGGTTATTTGGTTTTATGGTCCTAGATTACTAGCTGTATGCATTTGACGCATTACCTTGTGTTTACCTTGCTTAAGTCACTCTCTGGATTAAGCGTCTGCTAAATCCCTAAATTGTAAATTGCTAATTAATTTAATTGTAAATTCATTGCAATCATTTCAGTGGCTGACAAGATCTGCTACCTGTTGGGTCTGAACTCAGCGGATATGCTTAAGGCATTCTGCTACCCCAGAGTTAAAGTGGGAAACGAATATGTCACTAAAGGACAAACTGTGCCACAGGTGAGTAAAGTTACATTATTTCCATGTTCTGATTTCATACACACTTTCTCAACACAGCATACCATAAGAACTATTGATATCTTTTTTTCATAATCTTAAATCATATTTTCAGTGATCCTTGTCTCAGCCAGGCTGAAGGCAAGGCAAAGACTATATATGTTTTGCACCATGTCCGTCGGTCTGTGTGCTTGTTTGTGTGTGTGTCTATGAGCAGCTAATCTCAGGCTAAAATGTAATTAAGAGCGTCTGCTAAATGCTTAAATTGTAACTTGTAAATTGTGTAATTCTCACCTAGTCCCTTAATAATGTTCCTATTTCCTTAGGTAATGAACTCAGTCGGTGCCTTGGCCAAGTCCATCTATGAGAAGCTGTTCTTGTGGATGGTCATTAGGATCAACGAGATGCTGGACACCAAGCAGCCGAGAAACTTCTACATTGGTGTGCTGGACATCGCTGGTTTTGAAATCTTTGATGTAAGCATGGACTTGTTTTAAGTGGGACACTAATCATTTTTTGTCACAGTTGTTACACAATTACAAGAGATTGGGCTAATGATAATTCCTCTCACAGTTCAACACCCTGGAGCAGCTGTGCATCAACTTCACCAATGAGAAACTGCAACAGTTTTTCAACCACACCATGTTTGTTCTGGAACAAGAAGAGTACATGAAAGAGGGAATTCCCTGGGATCTCGTTGACTTCGGCATGGACTTGGCTATCTGCATCGAGCTCATTGAGAAGGTAGGTACATGGGCTTGGCTGTCTGCATTGAGCTGACTGAGATGGTAATATAATTTATTTTGTCATTGGCACTACGTTTTTGTTGATTTGTGTCTTTTGTCTCCTTTCCAAAGCCCCTGGGCATCTTCTCCATCCTTGAAGAGCAGTGCATGTTCCCAAAGGCTACAGACAAGTCTTTCTCAGAGAAGTTGATTGACCAGCATCTGGGGAAGAACAAGGCCTTTGAGAAACCCAAGCCTGGTAAAGGCAAGGGCGAGGCTCACTTCTCCCTGGTCCACTACGCTGGAACTGTGGACTACAGGTGAACACAACCCTACATCTGTCCATCTATCCATCCATCCATCCATCCATCCATCCATCCATCCCTACCTGCCTATACCTGATATATTATATATAATATAATAACCGGAACTGTGGACTATAGTTTCGATTAATTGAGTATGGAAACAAGCCATAGGCCTTCTTGGGTCTAAATCCTCTTAGCAGATCTTGTATTGAACTGTACATTCCTGTGTTTTTCTGCAAACTGTTAATAAAGTATTCAATCAATCAATCAACAGCATCACAGGCTGGCTAGAGAAGAACAAGGATCCTCTCAACGACTCTGTGGTCCAGTTGTACCAGAAGTCTTCAGTGAAGCTGCTCTGTACCTTATATCCCCCACCTGAGCCTGAAGGTACGTTTATTACAATTGTTTGGGATAGAGAGGGCATATTATGGCAGTTTTCATGTCAAGGACCCCCAAATTGACACCAATTAGCCCACGGGCCACATTTGAAAAATATATGCCAAGGACCCCCATATGAGAAGCTTTTTTACGGCTCTAGCAATGATTCTCAAGCATTTCTATTTAAAGGGCCCCCGGTTTGACCTGAATTAGGCTACGGTCCCCTATTTAATGGCATTTCTATCTCTGGGACCCCAATGTATATTGTAATGGACCCAAACGGGTCCATTTGGTTCCATTTGTACACTGTGAGTTACAGACCCATAAGGGTCAGTTGGTTCCTAACTATCATTTAGCTGGGGACCCGCTGGAAATCCATCAAGGACCCCTAGGGGTCCCCGGACCCCACTTTGGGAACCACTGTATTATGGTGATTAATCACGATTAATACATTTTTAAGCTGTGATTAATCTGATTACATTTTTAATCGATTGACAGCCCTAATCAATACTATAAACACACAAGAGGGGAGGCATTTTCATTCTGTATAACTAATGATAACTCATGATTATAACAAATATACAGATAACACAAAGAAGGGAGGCAAGAAGAAGGGTGGTTCCATGCAGACTGTGTCTAGTGCTTTCAGGGTAAGAATATCTATTCATTATCAAGAATGAAGCATTATTATTATCAACCTTATATCATGTAAGTAAGAAATAGTCTTTTTAAACTATTTCTGGTGTCACAGAAAGCCTGTAGATCTGATATCTTTGAATGGCTAAAGTTTAAAATAGCGTTTAAGTGGTTAAAGTATGTTTTAGAAGCAATCTAAATCTGCAAAGTAAGTAGTATCTAAAGAGTTAAAATAATTATAGTGGAAGAAAAGGTACAACATTCTATCACTTTTTAATAATCAGCCTAATTGGCTCTTTTATGTCTCAATAGGCAAACTTGGGGGTGCTGATGACCAACTTGAGGAGCACTCATCCTCACTTTGTGCGTTGCCTGATTCCCAACGAGTCCAAGTGTCCAGGTAAAGAGAAAATATCCTTGCCCAAACAATTATAGCAAACGCTGACATATGTGACCAAATTTGCCTGGGAGACTGCCATTGGATTTTTTTGAATTTTTGTTTTTTCATTTCGTATCAAAGCAGGGAATCATAGCTTCAAATTGACATATTGTTTTGGAGATATGGCTTATAGAGTGATGTCTTGCAGAAAACAGCAAGTTGAGAAAACAGGCTTGAAAGGTTCACTTCTGTTACAATAGCTACATGTTTAAGCATTCTTTTCATATTTACAATTTCAGCTTTGACACTTATTTCAGACATGCTCTAGTATGTGAAGAGTCTGCCTTTGCTATTAACTCATTTTGAAAAAAATAAAAAAGGTTTTCTCCTCTGGTGAAAAGCTGGAATGTGCGCAATGGCAGTCTCTCAGTCAAATCTGGTCACATAATGTACAACACAGAATACACTAACATCTCCATAAGATGCAGATCACATTATTCTGTATGTAACCAGACCCACAATCACATGGATTTTGGTTTACTCGTTTTGACTCATTAAATGCCATTTTGGCCAGTGTGTAACTCTTTTGCTGTAATAATAACGAAGCAACATATTTACAGGACTGATGGAGAACTTCCTGGTCATCCACCAGCTGAGGTGTAACGGTGTGCTGGAGGGCATCAGGATCTGTAGAAAGGGCTTCCCAAGCAGAATCCCCTATGCTGACTTCAAGCAGAGGTATCAATTCATTTTCCCAGAAGCTTTTAGTTCAAAACCTATTAACGGGAGGCATGCAAAATGACCATGAACTTCTGCAAAACAGATACAAAGTACTGAACGCCAGCGCATGTCCTGAAGGCGCATTCATGGACAACAAGAAAGCTTCAGAGAAGCTGCTTGGGTCCATTGACGTTCCCGTTGATGAGTACAAGTTTGGACACACGAAGGTAAACACACTCCCTGGTTTAACAATATGGACAGAGGACTAAAACTAGATGTTATGGTTGTTTAGTTACAGTGTTTGTAACATTGTATTCAGGTGTTCTTCAAAGCTGGTCTGCTGGGTGTCCTTGAGGAGTTGCGAGATGAGAAGCTGGCTACTCTGGTCACCATGACTCAGGCACTCGCACGAGCTTACATCATGAGGAAGGAGTTTGTCAAGATGATGGCAAGGAGGTACTTTGAAAACATCTAATAACATTTGTTATTTAGTGTAATTTGTATTTATTATTATTACAAATTGCACTAAATATCAAACCACACTAATATTATTATGCAACCAGACTAGTTATTGTCACACTTTTTTATTCTTCTTCTTCCGGAGTAACCTACCTAACTTCTGCTGTGATTGGCTGAGCTTTGCATAACGTTTGTAGTAGCTGTAAAAAAGTAAAATAAAATCTATGTTTTACAATAGTTTATAAAGACATAAATTCCCTTGCAGAAGACCAAACTATTCAAGTGTTATATACATCAAATTAGGGAGGGGCCTATGTAAGAGACTGCGGCAACCACACATTGCGACTTTTTTAATTATTAGACAGTATTAGAATGTTGATATTCATTTTGTATTTATCCTTAGGGCCCCAAATCACACCTTAGAAAGCATGAGTGTATTTCAAACACAAAGTGTTTTTATATTTTGACAGCAGAAACTGCCTGTCATAATCACCCCCCCTATCTAATTCAGCAAAAGCTGGACATAGGAGGGGCTGTCGCCCCTCAAAAATAGCAAACATTGCAGAGCAAGCTTTTGATGACGGTGCAAAGGAAAATATTAAAATAATAATACCAACAGCAATAATAACGACAACGATAGTAACAACTATTATTAAATGACACAATTATATAATATAAGTATTACATGGAAACCCTCCATCTGCATTTCAAACATGATCAACTGGCACTGTTGTCCACAGAGACGCCATCTACACCATCCAGTTCAACCTCCGCTCATTCGTCAATGTGAAACACTGGCCATGGATGAAGGTCTACTACAAGATCAAGCCTCTCCTGCAGAGCGCTGAGACTGAGAAGGAGCTGCAGAACATGAAGGAGAACTATGAAAAGATGAAGACTGACCTGGCCTCTGCCCAGGCCTTGAAGAAGACACTGGAAGAGAAATTGGTGGCTCTGGTGCAGGAGAAGAATAACCTTGCACAGTCAGCGGCATCAGTAAGTAACGTTTACGGGAAATGTTGCTAATATTTCATATGGTTTATCTTGGATATGCAACTGCTACTCACCTACTGTATGCGCTACTATTCCTTTTGGAGGAGATTGATACACTACTATATTATATCCTTTTCGAAGAGGTTGATAGGCCTATAGTATATCCTGTTGGAGACGATCGATAGCCTCCAGCTTCTTCTTTGTCCTCACCTCCGCCGTCCAGGCTCTTGTCAATGATAGAGCCTGCCTTTTTTACCAGCTTGTTCAGTCTGTTAATGTCCCTTGTGTCCCCAGGAAGCGATTGCAATACCAATCTCATATATCTCACCCAGAACAAAATGCTGACTTATTCCCTCACGTATGCCTTTGACCAGGGAGACGAGGCTCTGAACGACGCGGAGGAGAGGTGTGAAGGTCTTATTAAAAGTAAGATCCAGTTGGAGGCAAAGCTCAAAGAGACGACCGAGAGACTGGAGGACGAGGAGGAGATCAACGCTGAAATGACCGCCAAGAAGAGGAAGCTGGAGGATGAATGCTCTGAGCTCAAGAAGGACATTGATGACCTGGAGCTCACCTTGGCCAAAGTGGAGAAGGAAAAACACGCCACTGAAAACAAGGTATAGATTATACACTCTAGATTCAAGATCATACGCTCTAGTTACAGACTTGTAAGTGTCAATCTATACTGTGAGAGTTACGGATCTTGTAAGGGTAAATTCAGACCCCCTCCCCCAAAGGAACCCTGAGAGTCCCTGGAATCCACTTTGAGAAGCACCAATCCATTCCATGACAACACATTATGTTCTGCTTCTATCAGGTGAAGAACCTGACTGAGGAGATGGCCTCTCAGGATGAATGCGTCGCTAAGCTGACGAAAGAGAAAAAAGCACTCCAAGAGGCCCATCAGCAGACCCTGGATGACCTGCAGGCAGAGGAGGACAAAGTCAACACTCTGACCAAGGCCAAGACCAAGCTGGAACAGCAAGTTGACGACGTGAGTTCATCAAGTCTAACAGATGTTTTGATATTCTTATTGTTGCACTGACTGATACGAAAAAAAAATATATTTGTGCAGTTGGAGGGTTCTCTGGAGCAAGAGAAGAAGCTCCGCATGGACCTCGAGAGAGGCAAGAGAAAGCTTGAGGGTGATCTGAAACTGTCCCAGGAATCCATCATGGACCTGGAAAATGACAAGCAGCAATCTGACGAGAAGATAAAGAAGTAATGTGAACCAACAATATGAAATGTCATGGAGAGAAACCACCTGCAGAATGACACTAAAATATGATGTACTGTATTCAACAGGAAGGACTTTGAAGTAAGCCAGCTTCTGAGTAAGATTGAGGATGAACAATCTTTGGGGGCCCAGCTGCAGAAGAAGATCAAAGAACTCCAGGTATTCTTATTTTCTGTAAAATAAATGAGTAAGAGTGAATGGTTATTTTATTTGAAATGTTAATCTAACATCATTCATTTGAAAGGCTCGTATTGAAGAGCTGGAGGAGGAGATCGAGGCGGAGCGCGCCGCTCGTGCCAAAGTGGAGAAGCAGAGAGCCGATCTCTCCAGGGAACTTGAAGAGATCAGTGAGAGGCTGGAGGAGGCCGGAGGAGCCACCGCCGCTCAGATCGAGATGAACAAGAAGCGCGAGGCCGAGTTCCAGAAGCTGCGCCGTGACCTCGAAGAGTCCACCCTGCAGCACGAGGCCACCGCTTCCGCTCTCCGTAAGAAACAGGCCGACAGCGTGGCTGAACTGGGCGAGCAGATCGACAACCTCCAGAGAGTCAAGCAGAAACTGGAGAAGGAGAAGAGTGAATACAAGATGGAGATCGATGACCTGTCCAGCAACATGGAGTCTGTTTCTAAGGCAAAGGTGTGATGGAATGCCTGTGTATAATATCAAAGTGACGTGATCAAAAGTGAAGTGATTGAAGTGAAATGAAATTTTCCAAATCCAATTTTATGTGTGGGGCATTGAAAGGCAGTCTTTATACCCAGGTCAGATTTAACAGTGGGAATGTAGTAATCTTGTGAACGAGGCTGAATTATAGACTTTAAATCAAAGCAATTAACCTATCTGGAAGAAAAAAAACGATGATTGAATGTCCAATGTTCGTTTCCAGGGAAATCTTGAAAAGATGTGTCGCACCCTTGAGGACCAACTTAGTGAAATCAAGGCAAAGAGTGACGAGAACGTTCGCCAGATCAATGACGTTGGAGCTCAGAGAGCGAGACTGTTGACAGAGAACGGTACATGTTCATTTCATCATAAATCATTTGTCCTTCTTTTTAGAGAGAATTATAATTGGAGATAGAGATAATGCTTTTTGATCAACAGTTATCCCGGGACTGATGATGATTTGTTTGAAATGTTTAAAACGAATATTCAAATGTCTAATTTAGGAGAGTTTGGTCGTCAACTGGAGGAGAAGGAATCTCTGGTCTCTCAGCTCACCAGAGGCAAGCAGGCCTTCACCCAACAGATTGAGGAGTTGAAGAGACACGTTGAAGAGGAGGTTAAGGTGAGGAACAGATTATTTTCCCTTTTTAGTTTTACATTTTTGAGGGGCTCTAGCCCTGCCTGACACTGAGGGTTTGTGTAAACACAAACATATTATCCTAACACAATCGTTGAATGCCATTGACAATGAATGGCCAGTTTTGAGTGTTTGTGCAAACGCGAACATTGAATGCCATTGGCAATGAATGGCCAGTTTTGAGTGTTTGTGTAAACACAAACATTGAAGGTGAGGACGCAAATTGTGATTGGCCGGAATGAGATGATGATGATCTATGTATGATAAGAGCGACCCTCACTTCACACGGGAGTGATTATTTTGTCATTTCATTCATTAATTTTCTGACAGGCAAAGAACGCCCTGGCTCACGCCGTGCAGTCTGCTCGCCACGACTGTGACCTCCTGAGGGAGCAGTTTGAGGAGGAGCAGGAGGCCAAGGCGGAGCTGCAGCGTGGAATGTCCAAGGCCAACGCTGAGGTGTGTCAGTGGAGGAGCAAGTATGAGACTGATGCCGTCCAACGCACCGAGGAGCTGGAGGAGGCCAAGTAAGTCAGCAGTGTTTTTACCATAGAGTATATACAGCTCCATCTACAAAAATTAGAATATTCAGTATATACACACTATTGACCATTTGCAGACTGCGGCCATCTTGCCATCAGAGTTTGGAAGCACTCGTTTTCAGTAAAGCAATGTCGTGCTGCCTCTTGCATTTCATATGCAAATTCAAAACGGGTGGTTACGCATGGGCAGTTTAGTGATCTCTAATGAGCACTTCCAAACGGCAAAACTTAGAAAAAGAAAGACAGAAAGTAACTCATAACATGTCTACGGTGGATTTTTATGAAACAAACACTTTGAGGATAAAAAGAGAATAATTCAAGCTTTTTATACAGCTGCAATGTTGGTGAGTTTGACGTTGTGTAATACAATTACATAGCACCTTGCCATTAACTTACAGTATGTTAATGGTCTGCATAATGGTCCATAGAGCGCCGAGTCCTGACGTCATGCGAAAAGGCTAACTCGTAAACGAGTGCCCTGTGTTAAACCCCAGCTGCTGCATGCTCTTTTGCTCGTGCTACACACATGAGCAAAACCGCCTGCCTGCAGTTCCAGCTTTGGCCAGAAGGGTTGGGGTGACTTCAACGTTTCCCAGATGCTCTGGGGGCTTGGTTTTTACACTGTCAGGTGCCACTGGGCCTGTCCAATCGCCCAATCGCAATTATTTAAGATAATCGCTTGAGATAAAAAAATAAAAATAAAATTGTCATAATCGTGATAATCATTTCAATGTTGAAAAACGTCCATATGTTTTCAAACGTACGAAAGAGTGGAAATAGCTCAATACCCCTAGGCACCACTCACTATAATACAAAATATTGCCCACAAATAATCTGATTCCGTTGAAAACTGATCAACAGGAAGAAGCTCGTCACGCGTCTTCAGGAGGCCGAGGAGCAAATCGAGGCTGTGAATTCCAAGTGTGCCTCTCTGGAGAAGACCAAGCAGAGACTCCAGGGTGAAGTGGAAGACCTCATGGTCGATGTGGAGAGGGCCAACGGTTTGGCCGCCAACCTCGACAAGAAACAGAGGAACTTCGATAAGGTGTTTTGACATACAGTATTACAAAAATAATCATTGTGTCCTTAAAGTGGGGGTAAATGACACATTTCATTACAAACGGTGTGCCAGGCCCTTAACGTGGAGGTAAATTACACATTTTCATTACAAATTGTATGTGCAGGTCCTGGCAGAATGGAAGCAGAAACATGAAGAGGGCCAGGCGGAGCTGGAGGGAGCTCTGAAAGAGGCTCGTTCTCTCAGCACTGAGTTGTTTAAGATGAAGAACTCCTATGAGGAGTCTCTGGACCAGCTGGAGACCATGAAGAGAGAGAACAAGAACCTGCAACGTACGTTTTACTATCATTCCTTTAACACATTCTGGGCGAGAACACCTGTTGGTGTTTTAAAGCATTATGTTATACTTTAGCTATTGAAAAATAGCAGATATACAAGCTCATAGCGTGGCACCGAGTGCCGCGCTATGAGCTTGTAGATCTGCTATTTTTGAAAAATCTTTGAATATATATATTCTTTCAGAGCGAACGTTTTTAACTCAAATATTTGCTTCTGATGGGTCCCTAGAACATCATATTATCAGATGGGGGTCGGCGGCCAAATACATATAAATCTGGGGGTCCTTGACATAAAGTAGTTTGAGAACCACTGAAACTTAAATATGTTAAGAAAACTGTCATGATTTAGAAGACATTATTTTTTAGAATCTGGTCTCAGGTCTAAATGGGTTAAGAGCAACAGGGGAAAAAAACAACTTCACTCATATATTTGCTGACTGATTCATTACTTTGGATCCACTGCAGAGGAGATCTCAGACCTGACTGAACAGATCGGTGAGACTGGAAAGAGCATCCACGAGCTGGAGAAGTCCAAGAAGCAGACAGAGACGGAGAAGTCAGAGATCCAGACAGCCCTGGAGGAAGCCGAGGTATTGAACCTTTAGGTTATAGACGTCTGTATTTTCTTTCAATATGTTTTACATATTTATATTAAAAACCTTTTGATCCCTTTGTTTTGCATTTCAGGGTACTTTGGAGCATGAGGAGTCCAAGATTCTCCGTGTGCAGCTGGAGCTCAACCAGATCAAGGGCGAGGTGGACAGGAAGCTGGCAGAGAAGGACGAAGAGATGGAGCAGATCAAGAGGAACAGCCAGAGGGTGATCGAGTCCATGCAGAGCACTCTGGACTCTGAGATCAGGAGCAGGAACGACGCCCTGAGAATCAAGAAGAAGATGGAGGGAGACCTGAACGAGATGGAGGTTCAGCTGAGCCACGCCAACCGCCAGGCCGCCGAGGCCCAGAAGCAACTGAGGAACGTCCAGGGACAGCTTAAGGTGCAAAGGATATTTTGACACACTGCTCTGAACAAATCACATTCTGATGTTTCTCTTAACGTGACCACATCAAATCAGTGTTGATTTCGTCGACTACCTTTCTTCAATGACTAAAACTAAATGGAAACTAAATTAAAACTAAGCTATGGTGACTAAAACTAAGACTAAGTATATTGACAATTTCGTCAACAACTAAATGTTAGGAAGGGACTAGTGGACAAGAGATAAGTAAAAGACACAAGTCATTTTGTGAGCTTGTAGATAGGCTATTTTCAGCAAGTGTAAAATCGCCCATTACGACGGCATCAAGGCCCACCAAAATATACGTTTAAAAAAAAAACACCACAAAAACATTCCAGGTGACTAAAATGTGACAAACTAAATGAAATGTATTCAAGACTATGACTAAAACTAAAAAATAATCTAAATGTGCCGTCAAAATCAACACTGCATCAAATGTGTGATTTATTGTAGGATGCCCAACTGCACCTCGACGACGCCGTCAGAGGCGGAGAAGACATGAAGGAGCAGGCGGCCATGGTGGAGCGCAGGAACGGCCTCATGGTGGCAGAGATCGACGAGCTGAGAGTGGCTCTGGAACAGACGGAGAGAGGCCGCAAAGTGGCCGAGCAGGAGCTGGTGGACGCCAGTGAGCGCGCTGGACTGTTGCACTCTCAGGTAAAGATTCTACAAATGTACTTCTAAATCCTGACAGTTTTCTGAAATACCTATATGTTTCTGCATCAGTGGTGCTCAATATTTCATGTCAACGACCCCAAAGAATTATATGTAATTGGCCCTTGACCCCCATCTGAAAATATGTTGTTCCAGGGACCCCCCCAGAAGCAAAGATTTGAGTTAAAAACATTCGCTCTGAAAGAATATAATAGTCAAAGATTTTCGCCACAACTTTTCAAAAATAGCAGATCTACAACCTCATAGCGCTGCACTTATTTTCCAATAGTTAAAAGTATAACATAATGCTTAAAACACCAAAAGGGGTTCCCCCGTCCTAAATGGGTTTAAAGTCAATGGAAAAACTCTCAGCACATTTAACATACAGCCTCGATCTCCATGAGCCTTTAGACAAGTCATGCATACTTCTTGCATTGCTAAACTGAATTTTAATTTTTTTTAGAATACAAGCCTTTTGAACACCAAGAAGAAACTTGAAGTTGACCTGCTCCAGGTCCAAGGTGAAGTGGACGACAGTGTTCAAGAAGCAAGGAATGCTGAGGACAAGGCCAAGAAAGCCATCACTGATGTAAGTTATAGGAGCTCTGCTGCCCCTTATCAAAACTACCAGGACGTCACAATTACACATCCTTATGGCATGCTTAATATCTATGATTACAATTGAGAGAATTCCACGACCACATTTTGAGTCTTTATAATCGGAAATATGTGTACATCCTGAACCCAGCATTCTGGGGTGCTTCAGGTGGATGGTTCAGAATGCTACAGTACTGTACTGTAATTCTGCAAACTGTCAATAAATACTGCAATCAATCAATCAAAACAGTGCAGAGTGAACTAGAAAAATAATCTATTCATTCCATCCTGGTTTGTTCATTTCTCTCTGGTCACAGAGACATTAGTATCTGTTTGTTACCTTATTATTTTGTTATCGTAATCATTTTAACGAGATATTTTCTCACAGTCAACATTTCTATGTATTATGTTTGTTGCCAAGTGTGATAATGCAGAGTCAATTATTTCCTTGCGGGACAATGCAGTACCTTTTTTATCTTCTTTCCAGGCTGCTATGATGGCTGAGGAGCTGAAGAAGGAGCAGGACACCAGCTCTCACCTGGAGAGGATGAAGAAGAACCTGGAGGTCACTGTGAAGGACCTGCAGCACCGCCTCGACGAGGCTGAGAACCTGGCCATGAAGGGAGGCAAGAAGCAGCTCCAGAAACTGGAGGGCAGGGTAAGATAAGCGGCTTATAGTCAACGAACTAAGAATAAATCATATCATAATGTATAATTCCACTCCACACGTCCCAAACTCTTCTCCCTTCTGGCTCCAAAACTATGGAATGCACTTCCCATTGCAATCAGAACTACAGATTCACTCCCAGTCTTCCGCCGCAGTCTGAAAACACACCTCTTCAGACTCCATCTTAGCCCGTAGCCCTTGCCGTAGTACTTTCCCTAGCCTCGACCTCCTACAGGCGTATGCAAAGGCTCAACTTATGTAACGTGGACAGCATTTTATGTAGACTTAGATAGCAGTTTATGTAGACTTATAGCTTTTTATGTAAACATAACACTATAGAGTATAATGCATAGTTTCATTTTATATATATTGTACTGTTGCGTTCTTAGCCTACGTATGATTCATGATAACTACTTTGATGTATTGCTATGCTTTTTTGTTCTTGCTTAATGTAAATCGCTCTGGATTAAGAGCGTCTGCTAAATGCCTAAATTGTAATTCAACTGTGAAGGTGCGTGAGCTGGAGGCAGAGGTTGAATCTGCACAGAGAGGCGGAGCAGACGCTATTAAAGGTGTCCGCAAGTCCGAGAGGAGATTGAAGGAGCTGACGTACCAGGTGCTGTATATGCCATGTTCACTTAAATAGCCATCATGCCACTAACTCAATGAATAGATTGCATGAACACATACAACTAATGTTATAAATTATCTCTCACTTTAGACTGAAGAGGACAAGAAGAATGTTGCCAGGCTTCAGGATCTGGTGGACAAGCTGCAGATGAAGGTGAAGGGCTACAAGAGGCAGGCCGAGGAAGCGGTAAGAGAAACATATACATCTTTAGCAGTGTTGTTTTCGTCGACTAAAACCAAGACGAAAAATGTTCGTCGACTACCTTTTTCCACTGACTGGAAACTAAATTAAATCTAAGCTACGATGACTAACAGTTTGTTCCTGAAATTGTCTTTGCTTGGTCTATAATTGTAAGGTGCTCTGATATTATATTAAGGCTTTGAACCATAGACATACGTATAGGTAGACGCCCCTTTCTCCTCTGGAGCAAGAAAATCCCGATATTCCTTGCGAAGCCCCGTCACAGAGCGCATGTTCGGGTCTGATAAGTCCCGGAAAAGATGCGCTTGTGTGATTGGCCAGTAGTCACTTGAGTGGCAGCGTGACGTAGCGTGCCTTAAATTCTTCTGCCCTCCCGTCGACACACATGGCTCCAACGAACTGCAGTGGCCAATGAGGCATCTCTTTTTTTTAATGTCTATGCTTTGAACCATCTCTATCACATTGTAGGAGGAAGCAGCCAACACTCACCTGTCCAAGTGCAGGAAGGTTCAGAATGAGCTAGAGGAGGCTGAGGAGCGTGCGGACATCGCTGAGTCCCAGGTCAACAAGCTGAGAGCTAAAAGTCGTGACTCCAAGGTAAATACATGTGCAATATGATATGAAGGTGTATTATGTTGGCTGTCTTTAACTAAGATTTAACAAAACAAAAAGAAATATGTTGAATATCTAATGGCATATTCCTATTTTACAGGGCAAGGAGGCTGCTGAATAAGTTCTGCAATACAACTCACCATAAAAAGTCATCAAATATATCCCATTGTATTCAGAAAGTCATAGAATATATCCCATTGTACTCAGAAAGTCATAAAATATAGCCCATTGTATTCAGAAAGTCATAAAATATGACTCATTGTATTCAATAAAGGTGGCAACAAAAGCATTGTGTTGTTTCTTGTAGTCATTACTTTTTCAATCTCTTTGTATTGTCAGGTTTGTCAGAGTATCCTGGTTCCAACTCACACGTCCACTATATACTAATTTGTAAAACCATTGCAAAGATGTTATTGTATCTATAGGACTACATCTCAGAGGCAAATGCAGTACTTTTACTCAACTACAATTATTTGAAAACCTTTGTCACTATAGTTACTTTGTAGATTGTGATCATTATTATTACATAATTTTACATTTCAGCCATTTGAAAATAGAGCCATTTGAGCCTCCTTACTGTCTCAATGATGTCACTGCAGGGCTTGTCAATCAAGTTAGGTTGCCGTGGTTACAGGGCGGGTCTTTAATCCTGACCCTAATCAGGTGCAGGTGTTGCTGACTGAGGCAAACACAAACAGTTTCTAGACTGTGGTTCAAGGCTGCATGACGCATTCTGCACAGTATGTCAGATACACTAGTTTGCTTATGTAAAAGTATAGGACTTTGGCAGCTAATAAATATAATTTTGGACATCAGTTTCTGGAGCACACGTCGTAACATCAAGCTGGCCAGTCGGTAACCATGTAGCACCTAGTAAGTTAAAGGGACTTGGGCGCGCTGCAGCCGATCTACAAGCTCACAATGCGTTGTAGATTTCAAAAGATTATTATACATTTGAAGACTTTAAATGAGACATTCTGCACGACATTGTTTCTTTCTGGAGTGAGTGTGGAAATATAGTAACGGTACAGTGCTACGAACTTTGGTGTGATTATTTATAGCAGCCTAAAATGTAATTGGCAAGGTCAACAAAGGTTATTCTGGCGCCTCGGACCCTCGGTATGCGTTGGCTACAACCGCTTCTGACGCATATGCGTGCCTCTTCTGTCCGTCCCCTTATAGCAGCAGTGCCCAAAAGGTAGATAGTGATCTACCAGTAGATCACAAAGGCTGTGCAGGTAGACCACATGAAGGTTTGCATGACCCCCTTAAAGAATTTAATTTAAATATTTAAAAATATATAAATATTCTTGGCATCTTGCCACTTGAATTGAGGTAACTTGATTGATTGACATCAAAAGGGGCTTGTCGAGTGTTTTAAGCATTACTTTAGCTATTGAAAAATAGATCTACAAGCTCATAGCGCGGCACCGAGTGCAGCACTATGAGCTTGTAGGTCTGCTATTTTTGATGTAGTGCAAATCTTTGAATATATATTCTTTCAGAACCAACGTTTTTAACTCTCATCTTTGCTTCTGTGGGGTCCCTGGAACAACCTATTTTCAGATGGGGGTCGGCAGCCAATGACATATAATCTTAGGGGTCCTTGACATGAAAATGTTTGAGAACGACTGACATAGAAACATGGGCTTTTCAGATGTCAGATGTTTCAACTGTCAGGATTTAGAAGGCAGTTGTAAAATCGTCCTCATGGGTTAAACAATTTTCAGCAATGGTATCATAGCTGGTCATTTTGAAAGTAGCTCTCAAATCATAAAGTGTGGGCACACCTCTGCCTTATAGGGTAGCCTACCGTTGTTACGGGAGCGGATATCAATTACTCATGTCACGTGTGTCCACTTTAGTTATACTGCCTCACTTTAGGCTGTGATGCCGTTAGTGCTCTTAAATATCCCAAAAGACTGTAAATAGACTGTAAATGGAGCTTTACCAGAGCAAACTGAACCCACATTATACCCACACACTAAACACTGTGTGAGAGTTCTTGCATCTTTTGCTCAAGGACAGAAAACCAAATGATGCTTTTGGCGACATACTGGCTGCAAACGGAAGGGAAATCAAGACTGATGAATTGAAAATGGTGGACCCTGTTGTAAACGAGTGTAATGCTTTATCATGGTGTCGTCCACAGTAATCATCTGAAATGTACCCATTCTGCATATCTGTTAATAACATTTTTCAATCAATCAATGATCTTTACGCCATTAAAACCGGGAAAGCATCTGTGTCATTTTAGATTTAAGCTATAATATACAGATATTGTATATATTGTATTATTATTATGTATATGATTTTGAGGGTCCATGACACGACAAAGTTTGAGAACTACATGATTTAGGACATTTGTAGAATCAGCCTCATGTCTTAACCTGCGGGTTAATGGTTTCCGTTCTGGCTTACCTTTCTCGTTCTCTGTCACCAGGGTGTCGACGGGCGGCTCCAGCTCTCCGCTGTCCAGCAGACAGCTCTTGGCCTGGCACAGGAACCGCCGCAGCGCCTGGAGCACGTCCACGGAGGACGTCGTCTCCGCCGCCGACGAGGAGGAGGAGGCCAGCGACGTCAGCGCCTCCCTCTGCCTGGCCAGGAAGTCCTGGACCATGGCCCCGAAGGCTGAGCGCCGGTCCCTCGACAGCTCCTCCACCAGCCTCGTCAGACGCTTCTCGGGCGCGAAGAAGCACACAAAAGCAGCGTTCATCCGGTGCAGCCCGCCGCGGCCGCGGGATCGAACCAGGGGCGGGCGCTGCTGCTGCGCGTGCGTGGCGGCGGGGAGCCCCGACCATTCTGGCTCCGATGAATGGTGGTCGGGGTCGTCGGGCTCGTCGTCGTCCAGGCTGCTGAAGGAGCTGCTGCTGTCCAGCTCGGCCAGGGAGGGCGCCGGCCGGCCGTCCAGCGCCAGGACGCTCAACTCCATGGCGGGATCCTCCGACCGGGACCACGACCACCGCGGCGCCTCCAGAGGCCCGTCCACCTTGGAGAGAAAAGGTAAGATATAACAAACCCGTCTGAAGTGAGTGATGCTGTACTGTACTTGTGCTGTACTGTACTGTACTGTATACGCTCTCCTCCCTGGCCTCTGTGTATGTGTCTGTGTGTTAGGCTGCACAACAGTGACACTTGGTGGTGACGATATGCTATTTCCGTGCTCAGACCCAGGGACACAGCCAGGCAGAGACACACACAGCTGGGCATTGGATTGCTGCACCCTATGGTTGCACCACTCAAAAAGGCTGGCAAGGGGGGGGGACAGGGGGTGGAGGAGACCTGGCAGTCAATAAGTTATAGCATTCGGAGATTGTGGAATAGTTGTCTGGATACGACACTAATGTCGGACTAACGTATATATATATATATTATATATATATGCGCCAGGGCGTCCGGCCAGCCCAGCCTTATACCTGTGGCGCCGTCAGTGCAACCAGGGCCTCCTCCTCGGCAGACCCCGGAGAGACGGCAGGGGTTCTCCTCAAGAGGCCGACTCTCCTCTGTGGCTCTGTGGCCCCCGGGGGGTGGCCCCTCCTCTGCTGTGGCTCTGTGCCGCTGCTGTCCTGGAGCCTGCCGTCCGGCGGCACGCTGCCGGTCTGCTCCACCGTGGAGGAGGAGGGCGAGTAGGATCCGGTCCCTTCCAGCGAGAGGTTGACGGAGGAGTCGTTGGAGAGCCGCAGCCTCATGCTCCGCTTGAAGCGGTGCCGCTTGTTGGAGGCCCCGCGGTGGGACGAGACCGCCGCCTGCTGCTGCTGTGGAACCGCATGCAGAGTCAGACGGATGGATTCATGCTAGAGTTTGCCCCCCCGATCATGTCATTTTCAAATGATCGGAATCGGATCGGGAGAAAAAAGACGTGATTGGGACATCCCTAGTGTCAATATTATATCCAGTATATCCTAGTAACCTACTAACAAATACAAACTAGAGTAAAATGTTAGGAAAGGACTAGTGGACAAGAGACACTAAACACTAGTCACATTCCAGGTGACTAAAATGTGACTAAAACTAAAATCAGAATGTGCTGTGAATCAGCTCAAAATCAACAATGTTCCCTGCACCACTCCCTCCCAACACTGACCTCCAGCTGCAGGAAGAGTGGGTTGATGAAGCAGGCTTTGACCTGCTTGCCCCGGGCCAGCAGTGCACACGGGTCCTGGACACGGCTGGACCTGGCCGACCCCACCTGGTCCTGCACCGGTCCGTTCTGGACCTCTGAGGGACTCGGTGAGCTCCAGAACTCTGAGGGGAGGAGATGTAATATGGAAGGATAGTGGTTCTTATCACATTTCTGGGTGGACTAGCACTCAAAGGACCTGTGATGTCATGACCTGTGTGTTTTTTCTATTCACTTGGTCATTAAGGTCCACTTGACTTTAATGAGAGGTCTGCTCTGCCGGAAAGTTATGTATAGGGTTTTCATGATTCTGAATCCATTCCAAGCATTAGTTTTGCACGAAAAACACCCCTTGGCCTAAAAACGGCTATAGCCGTCTTCACAAATGTGATGAGGTCAGCACATTTGGGTGGAATTTGGCCAGTAGATATGGCCAAATTTAGGCCACGGTGATGTCATGTCTATGGACTTTCTAATGTTTGTTTAGAGCACTTTGTGTGTGATTTATTTTATTTTTTTATCCCACAATTTTGTAACCCGGTGCCAATTGCCTAAGATGTAATCTTGGGCGCTATACTCTCCCTCTGGCAACCTGGGGAGAGAGCCGAACTGAACTCATGCTTCCAACCAATGCATGAGGAGTGAGCACGCCGTTAGTGTTTGGACCCATGACTGCCACCACACAGTTCAGTACCTTGTCCCATGTGTGAGATGGCTTCCAGCTGCCTGTGCGTGGTGGCCTTAGCGATGGCCTCTGGAAGCTGCAGTGGGAACGGCAGCACATCCCTAGAGAGAGAAATATATGACATATACTGTAGATCAGAGGTTCCCAACATCTGGTACAGTAGGTGTACCTCGGTGGTATATAGACAGACACATTTAAGAACAAGGTTTGGCTTGAACAAGGTCAAGAGGTTGATGTTTCTATGGCATAATAACATAGCAATCAAGGCTCAAGTGCAATTTTTTTTATTCTTGCGGCTAAACGCATTTTGGCAATCAGCCTTCCTCAGAGTCGGAGCAAGTTGAAAGAGTTTTAAGAGGACTCTTTCAACTTGCTCTGGAGCGAGGCTGATTGTCAAAACGCATTAGCAGGAGGAATAAAGAAATGCACAATTCAGCCTTAACGACTTTATTTATCGCAGTGGTTGTCAAAGTGTTTTCTTTTTCCAATAACAGAAATCTCAGAGATCTCAGGGGCAGGCAAATAATGAAAAGACTACTGGTATGTTGTTGAGCAACACATGCCCCTCCCAGACAAAAGGAAAAAAAAACATTTTCTCCCCATCATGTCCCAATTTGATAAATAAGCCAGTCATTGGGAGGGTGAAGATAGCCTCTTGTCTCCTCTGATACCCGGGCCGTCAAGCCACCATCTTCTTTTCACCTGACAGTGAAGGGTCTCACTAGGGGGGCGTAACACATGTGGAGGGGGTGTATTTTACATGGATAATGTATGGAAACTTTGAGAAATATATACGGGCTGCACATTTCTAAAAGAGACAATTTAAGGACGTTTTTAAGCCCTATAACCACACAGATCAATTATGATTATTTCGAAAAGTTTGAGAACCACTATTATATACTGTGACACAATATACAGTGACGATTATAATGCCTCATGATGATATAAATATATTATCTGTGTTGTGTTACCTGCTGATGCAGTAGAAGGCCACCAGTCGACATATTATCTGTGTTGTGTTACCTGCTGATGCAGTAGAAGGCCACCAGTCGACATATTATCTGTGTTGTGTTACCTGCTGATGCAGTAGAAGGCTACCAGTCGACATATTATCTTTGTTGTGTTACCTGCTGACGCAGTAGAAGGCTACCAGTCGACATAATATCTTTGTTGTGTTACCTGCTGATGCAGTAGAAGGCCACCAGTTGACATATTATCTTTGTTGTGTTACCTGCTGATGCAGTAGAAGGCTACCAGTCGACATATTATCTGTGTTGTGTTACCTGCTGATGCAGTAGAAGGCCACCAGTCGACATATTATCTGTGTTGTGTTACCTGCTGACGCAGTAGAAGGCCACCAGTCGACATATTATCTTTGTTGTGTTACCTGCTGATGCAGTAGAAGGCTACCAGTCGACATATTATCTTTGTTGTGTTACCTGCTGACGCAGTAGAAGGCCACCAGTAGACATATTATCTTTGTTGTGTTACCTGCTGATGCAGTAGAAGGCTACCAGTCGACATATTATCTTTGTTGTGTTACCTGCTGACGCAGTAGAAGGCCACCAGTCGACACAGATCAGGGAAGCTCAGGGCAGACGCTTCCAAGGCGAAGGCTGGCGACAGAACAGGCAGAGTTTGAGTGACAGCTCAAGTGTAAGCCGTTGGTTCAAACTATTGAGGGGCGCTAGCTAGCCCCTCCTATATTCAGCTATTAGTGTAGATTTTCACCCTACACAATTGTCAATGAATGTAACCTTTTTATTTTTTTTTATTTTTTTTTATAATATTTGTTTTATTTGGAAAGTGCAGTATAATAGTACATATAGCATTTCTACAAACGATACAAGAGCAGTTCCCAAGATTTTCTTCTTTTCTTTTTTTCCCGCCCCTCTTCCCTCCCTCATCCCCCCTCCATGTGGCAACATCTCCAATGTCTCTGTATAGTATAGTCCTTTTTCTATATAAGACTTTTTATTTAATTTCAATGAACTAAATACAAATACATTGGACATAAAAAAAATACTCCCTTAAGCTACAGACTGAAGTAATCAAAGCAGGTCATGTTTGCATGTTTGGAATTGAAACAGCAGAAAACAATACTATATCAGTATTCTGATATTAACCTGCAGGCCACATTATAGTGGTATTAAAAGGTATTAAAAAGGACATGCCCTAATGGGCTGACATCATCACATTTGTGATGACGGCAGAGGCCGTTTTTAGCCCAATGAGTGTTTTTTTGCAAAACTAATACTTGGAATGGATTCAGCATCCTGAAAACCCCCTAGTTTGAAATGCCACATACTGTATGCTACTTAAAGCATGATGACATTTAGAATATTTTGCCTTTTATAGGTTGTCAATGCTAAGCTCACATATTATGCCAATTATGAAAATTGCTCAACATAATGCAAGTTAGCATCCGGCAGTTTCTACATGCTGGGGACCCATACTCAACATTTCTAACATAAAACCTTGGTGTACTCAACACATGGCCCGGGTTCACAACGAGGCTTTATGGGCTGGCAAGAACTCTATTAAGTGAAGGTGAGGGCTGCATGTCATGTGGCCCCCGGGGGGCTGCCAGTTGCCTCATGTATGGATGAATTGATACTCACTGGAGTCCTCCTCACAGATGACGCACTCCTTCACAGAGGAGGCCGCTCGTTCCCCAGTCACTCTGAGACACAGAACCTTCCTGTGGTTGGAGCTGCATTTACGGACCAGGAACGTCTGCAAAACACATTGGCCAGACAGAGAGCCATGTAGACCGTAGAGTAGCCCTGCTCCATGACCGTGACAGTACTTCACTAGACCCTGGAGTCGTTGCTATGTGCAATGAATGTATTCCCTTTGTATTTAGGGTTTCTTCCTGGAGGCTGAACCCTTGACAGTCAAATGTGCCAATGAAAAAAATACTGTAATATAGTGACATCACATTATCAGCCCCTCCCCTAACCCCTCCCACTTTATCATACAACTACAGCTGGGTGGGTGCGGCTTCAGTTCAGGTGGATCACCACCCACCAGGCAAACCATGCATACATAATGAACTGGTGGGGGTGCACACATAAAAACAACATTTTAATACTGTACACTTTTTTGAAAAACTTCTTCCTCCTTATATTACAATAAGACCTGATGATCATGTTTTAGGGTGGGAAAAAATCATGGAACTCCATCATTAATTCTGCCTTAATGCAAGAATTGCATGCAGAATTAAGCATTTGGATTTTGGACTATAACTGTAATGAGTTGAACAATGAATGAGCCATGCTGGTCAGTGGGTATATGGAATTTCATATTTTTGTTTGGTGGTCTTATTAGTTTTTTGTTTTGTTACATTAACAATCTTATATAAGAACAAACATATCAGGACAGGAGTAGTCAACCAGCACATGCATTGTTTTCCCTAGTTCCTCAAGAGAAGAAGGGTGAGTGACATCTCGGGTAGGTGCTAGATTAATAAAATAATGTAATGGATAACTGGGGGGTTCACTAGACTACTCTTGCGCTTTTCTTTACTTTACGCTGCTTTGCATTGGGCACGATAATGATGAATAAAATGCTATTTTAACTCGACTACCTCCTGGCTGTTAGAAATCACACCTACGCGGGTCAGCTTGCGCTTTACGTGAAGAAAGAAACAGTAATTATAGTCTAACAAACACCTGCTGTGGTGATATCTGTTTCCTATCATGACATAGATTTTTTATCTTTTGATCATAACTCTTGTGCTCTCTTTGAAACTTAACATCTCATCGTTATTAAACTAATATGAAAGTGTCCTTGTTAAAATTACAACTTTAGTTGATGTGCTGTCAAAACCCCTAATTGCCCCGATTGGTGTCAATCACTGATCAGAAGCCAGAAGCTGGTGGCAATCAGTGATTGGGAGGAGAGGCACAGAAAGCAGGAAGTGTTTGTTCAGTATGAAGGGCAGTGAACACTGGAGAGGAAAGAACAAGAACAACAAGAAGACTGAAACCTGTCAAGCCATCCAGGGGAATGCCACTGATTTTCAACCTAGTGTAGTGTAGTGTAGTCTACTGTACTACCTGCCAACTAATTTCAAAGTAAAAACAACAAAAGAGGTGATGTATATTTTTATAACTAGGAACACAGTAGGTGCATGTCCCAACATAGCAAACAAACAACCCCCAACCATTTGTTTGTGGTCACTACTAGTGGCCACTGGCTATTCTGAGATTCCTATGCTATAAACGCCTCTATGTCCTGACATGTTTGCTCAATTGAGAGACAATATACTATACTTATTTAAGCTATATTTAATGTGAATTGTAGTTCCATATACATCAGAGGAAAGAATTATTGTCTTATTTACTTGACCTCAGTTCCCTTCGTCGGCTAAGCCGTTTTTTGGGCAAAAGGTTTCAGAAAAGTCCCAAATAACTTGACAGTTGAAGTGAACGTTTCGACACACGTTCTTCCCATGTGATGGACTGATAGATTGGCTAATTGACGGGGAAATACGATTTGTCCTCACCCCAACGGGCTCTCTGAGCAAGATGTAGAGGGCGGAGTCGTGGCTGAGTGACAGCTGCAGCCAGACGGGGTGTGTGACGAGCAGACGGTCCAAGATGCTGAAGACCCTCTGGGACCCTCGCTGGGGACAGACGATGTCCTCCTGCATCTGCAACGGAAAGGAGAGAGGCCTGCTTTAGTTGACATGAAAATGTTTGAGCGACTCACATAGAAACATGGGTGGCTTCCTGTGAGGTTAGGGTCAGGGTTTGGGATAGTGTTAGCAATGGTCTGACTAAGGAGAGGTCGAAACCATGACATGCACAGCTTTGTGTGTAGGTGTGTATGAGCAGTGTTTTGACTAAAGAGGTACTTTAAAGGTTTCATGACATTTCATTTTAATTTATTTAAAATGTATGACCACAATTACACCCACCCAAAACCTGAACTTTGAACATTCAGTGGATTTTCTGTGGTTGAAGCTTCAATGAAAACATGTAAAACCCTCAACAGTGACAGTGATCTGCTGGCAAATCCTTATGTCATACATACAGTATATGGGATTTGTGGACTCTTACCTCACAGTCCACAGGCAAATCAGAGCACTTGTTTGAGCCAGAAAACCCCAGACCACAGAAAATCTACTGAATGTTAAAAGTTCAGTGACGATCCCTTTTAAAATGAGCTTTAAAAAAATTGCAGACTCATAATTAATTTATCCTCGACCAATGTACAGGCTGGTGTGTAGATCTCGCATATTGGCACGTGGCATAATATAATAGACGCATCCATGGAGCAGTGCTCTGTGGGCCAGGTGTAGCTAATCAGTGCTGCGGTGTAAAGCTTTGCTTAATGGTATACACCTCAGCTACAGTATGGCTGTCTGTCTGTCTGGCAATTTGTCTTTCTTCCTCTGACTTTTCAGCTTCCGACTCTCTCAATTGCTTGCTGGAACACTTATCTCTCTCTTCTCCTGACCTTCCCTGCTTCTCTCTCTCTATCCCCCCCCCCCCCCCCCCCCCCCCCACCCCCACCCCCCCCTCTCTCGGAGCAGATTGCTGCTGGATGTCACCGCGGTGACACTGTGTGGGCTGCCGGAGAGCGTTCGCCAATGTAAGCAGCAGATGGTTGCCATGCCAACCAGGGGCTACACATCATCTAAAACCAGGCATTCCCACTCAGTGAAATACCCCGTCTCTATCGACAGGTCGGTGCACGCACACACGCACACACAAACGCACACAAACGCACGCACACGCACACACACACACACACACACACACACACACACACACACACACACTGAGCACCGGAGCCATGACAGATTTTCACGGACAGCTGGGGAGTTGTTGTTTTATTTCTAGACAGCTTGACTTATTCCTCTTCCCTTCAAAAATACTGTACAAACAAAAATAACAATGAGCCTTCAGCCATGCCATTACAGTGATGCTCGGTAGTGCTTTTGTCAGTACGTCCGCCCTCATGTCAGAGCTCAAAAATACATTTTCTGGAACAATGACTTCACCGCATAGCAGATAAAACACAGCAAAACTAATTCAATCAATGCCTTAGACTGCATGGTAACAAGTCAATATGAATATGATGTCGTCTCTGTCGGGCAATGAAAAGTATTAACAATATAGCTTGTTGTGACTAAATAATAACTACATTGGATCCAGTTGAACAGATGGTTCGTTTCTTCAAACCCCATTTACCTAAAAGTAACCGTAATAATAGCTTATTAGGTATTAGGTATAGGGTTAGGTTTTAATTGGCACCGTTTTACTGAGGTTAAGGTTAGGAATAAGGTTTAACTGGTTTAACTGTTTAAGCATAATTTACTTTTAGGAATACCATCCTGAGCAGTTCCGCCGGCTGTACGCCTGGAGTGAGTTGGTAAAAGGGCAACTTTGTTGGTATTTGTAAGGATAACGGGTACCCAAAGACGCTTTTCATAGGGGTGGGGTAACAAAAGAGACTCAACTTACTAAGGAAGAAAAACATTAAGGGATAAGAAATAAAATATATTAAACAAAACATTTAATTTGACCGTTTTGGACATAACAAGGCTTCTACACGACCACATTGAATTGAAGTTCAGGTTTTGCTTTCCCAGCATGCACCACAGGTTGTCTTTTATTTTACGTACATACGATAATAAGCATAGACATATAATAGACGCCCCTTTCTGGCTCTGAGGCACGTGTCACAATTGAAAGGCACAATTTTCCCGAGATTCCTTGCAAATCATTAGCCTTCAATGAGCAGCTCCCGCGTGCATAACATAAGTCCGGGAAAAGACGCGTTGTGATTGGTCAGTTGTCACTTGAGCGACAGCGAGAGACATGGCGGAGTCGCATGAGTGACGTCACTTGGGCAGCGACGCAGCGTGCCTTCAGCACTTCTAAATACGAAAGCTGCGGAGAACTGTTGCTTTCTGTTCACTCTTAGTAATCCCCCCTGGCTCTGATGTTGTATTCATAACTTTGTTGTTTGTGTTTGTTTGTCTTGTTTTGTATTGTAATGTATTGTCATGAGTCATGACTGTTATAAAGATTTGTTTAAAAAAAAGGGGGAAAAAAGCCTTCAGCACTGCACGACGCTCCAATGAACTGCAGCTGCAGCGGCCAGTGAGGCACCTATATTTTTTAATAATAATAACATTTCCTCCGTTGAAGTGCCCTGTATGGCAGTATAAACACCATTAGCGAGGTCAAGAATCCACTGCACACAGATTTCAATCATAAGAGTGGGAGGATTATGCAACGCTTTAATCACAAAGCGAGACGTGTCCATCCTTCATCAGGAGAACATGCACAACATGCACTTTATACACTGTTATAAGAGCAAGTATTTATATGACAGCGCAGACATTTTTTGAGTGGTGCAACCACTCCAAGGAACAGCAATGTCCGTGTCCGCCTATGTATGTGATGTTAATGAGCACGAGTATGACTATTAGTACCAGTAGGGGCGCTGTTGTGCCAGAAACGGAGAGAGAAATAGTGCTGTACTGTTGCCTGCTAATGAGAGGGAGAGTGGGGGGGGGGGGGGGGAGAGGGGAGTTGCACCACTCAGTTCACACGGTGTGATTTTTTAAAGATGGAGTGCCACCATTTTTGTATTTGTCCAGTTTTTCATGTGTCTATGAGGCTGACTCGACTGAGTACTGATTAGACACCCTGGAGTCGTTTGTATGTACAATGATGTATTCCCTTTGTATATAGGGTTTCTTCCTGGAGGCTGAACCCTTGACAGTCAAACGTGCCAATGAAAAAAACTGTAATATAGTGACGTCACATTATCAACCCCTTCCCCTTTATCATACATGTGGGTGCGGCTTAACTTCAGGTGGATCACCACCCACCACCACCCACCAGGCAAACCAGGGATACTTAATGAACTGGTGGAGGTGCCCACATAAAAATTACATTTTAACAAATACTGTACACTTTTTTGAAGAAAAAAATCATATAACAATAAGACCTGATGATCATGTTTTAGGGTAGAAATAAATCATGGCATTCTATCTTTAATATCTATGATAATAACATTCCTCCTGGCCGTATGGCAGTATAAACACCATTAGCGAGGTCAAGAATCCACTGCACACAGATTTCAATCATAAGAGTGGGAGGATTATGCAACGATTTAATCACAAAGCGTCGGTCAGACGTGTCCATCCTTCATCAGGAGAACATGCACAACATGCACTATATACACTGGTATAAGAGTTAGTATTTATGTAACGGCGCAGCCATTTTTTAAGTTAAAGGTTTCGGGACAAGTAGTCTGAGTATCGCACATGTTGCTATATGTGTCAACAAGCTAATTGACACGATTCCTTTTTTTTTTTTTTTTTTGCCCGCAAGCGGCAAGCAGCGTCCACCGGAGCACACGAGGTGCCGGCGGGGCCCTTGCCAGAGGCGGGCTTCGATTTCCAATCGGTCAATTGTCACGATTCTTTGACATAACATTGTGTCATGGGCCTAAAATGGCAAGCTACAAGCTCATAGATTATTTTTGTATTGATTGATTGAACTATTTATTGACAGTTTTCAGAATTACAGTACATTTCAAGCACAACTCAATACAAAGACTGTTAACTGAGTGGACGACCCAATAAAGCATTACACTTGTTTACAAGAGGGTCCACTTTGTTCAATTCATCAAAACATTTAGAGATGTACAAATAGACACTTCTATATAGCCAAAGAACAGAACAGGAATTCATCATAAAGGAGGTAAAAAGGGAAAAGAAACATATACAGTGAGGGGGAAATCTGGTGCGGGGGGGGGGGGGGGGTCGAATTGTAGCCGTCCGTAGGTGCCCTTTGAGAGCGGTTTTGAAGGAGTTAAGGGATTTGCATGTCTTAATGACTGTTGGTAGGGCAATAGTCTGAACAATAGTCTGGCAAGTTGGCAACCACACTAATGAGCATTGATACTCAACAGATAGGTTGGAAATGACACAATAGTATATAATTATATCGTATACAGTATGAGTATTTTGCAGAGAGAAAAATAAAGTGAGAAAGCAGGGGAAATGGAGAGAGAGAGAGCCCAAGTGTTCAGTTTAGCCATTTCCAGGTTGCCCTTACATAAATCATAACACTGCGCCCACACACGCATGCATACTGTACACACACACGCACGGGCACACACACACACACACACACACACACGCACACGCACACGCACACGCACACACACACGCACACACACAGGACTTATGTAATTCCCTATGAGTAAAGGAAGCAGAAACAAGAAGAAAAAAAAGAATGACACAGTCATAAATTATAGCAGCCGGCAAGCTAAACTAATCACAATAATCTAATTGAAAGGAAGAAAGAGACAGAGAGACAGAGAGAGAGAGAGAGAAAGAAAGAACTACAATGTGATGAAACCTATAGAATGTAGGCTACTGAGTGTGAGAACAGCAGAACAGTCTCATGGGCAGTATATGCAGCAGTAGTTCACCCACTCCTCCCAATACAAGATTTGTCGTGTTAAAAATGTCAAATATTTTAAAAAAGCGTCAAAGAATGTCAAGATTGTTTTTAAATAGCTGATGCCTGGGGGGTCCCTGAACCCCATTCATTAGACCACGGGTCCATTTGGTTCCATTTGTATATACTCTCTCAGTACATTTTAACAGCAGGTGAGTCCGAAAAGATGAATTATTTTTTTTATATTTTCGGGCGACATTGCTCCGCATCGACCATCGCCTGTTCGCCTGCTATCGCCCATAGTTGCCGGGTCCCATAGACAAATAATGCACTTCCGGAAAATGTAAATGTACTGTCACAGTTACAGCCACATAAGGGTCTATTTGGTTCCCAACTACGGTATATCCATCATTTATCTGGAACCCCCTCAAGGACCAACTTTTAGAACGTATACAGCAGTGTTGTTTTTGGCAGCAAAAGTTTAGTCGACTAAATCTACAGGCGATTTAGTCGACTAAAATGCGTTTTGGCGGGCCTTGATGCCGTCGTAATGGCTGATTTTACACTTGGTTGCATGCTGAAAATAGCAGATCTACAAGCTCTGCGACGTGTTGTGAGCTTGTAGATCGGCTATTTTCAGTGTAAAATGACTTGTCTTTTACTTATACTGGATCTCTTGTCCACTAGTCCCTTCCTAACGTTTTACTCTAGTTTTTATCTGTTGACGAAATTGTCAACATATCTAGTCTTAGTTTTAGTCATCATAGCTTAGTTTTCATTTAGTCTCCATGTAGTTTTCGTCAGTGAAAAAAAGGTAGTCGATGAACATTTTTCGTCTTGGTTTTAGTCGACGAAAACAGCACTGGTATAGAGTATACATGACACAGTACAGTGCCCTGCTGCCACTGCATGGATGAACCCACACATCCCATTAAGACTGGAGCCTCTCATTAGCAGGCAACAGAGAGAGAGAGGGGGGATATGCAGAGACGGGAGGAGATTAGATGTAAAAGAAAAGCATGCTGCTGTTCCACATAAGGGGGAGAGAGAGGTAGACGTGTATAGAAGAGCGAAGAAGACATTTGGAGGAAATGAATAATGTTAATGTGAGACTATAAAATCAGCACAGCAAGAGACCGGTGGAAGAGCACAGGGTCAGGGGAGAGAGAGGAGAGACAGAGTAGGACTGGTGGAAGAGCACAGGGTCAGGGGAGAGAGAGGAGAGACAGAGTAGGACTGGTGGAAGAGCACAGGGTCAGGGGAGAGAGAGGAGAGACAGAGTAGGACTGGTGGAAGAGCACAGGGTCAGGGGAGAGAGAGGAGAGACAGAGTAGGACTGGTGGAAGAGCACAGGGTCAGGGGAGAGAGAGAGGAGAGACAGAGTAGGACTGGTGTAAGTCAGTCCCTGAGCAGTGGTACTGTGGCTCTCAAGACACTGCCCAGAAAGCCAAATGACGTCATGATGACGTCATGATGACGTCCTCCGGTGGCGTTCAGGACTAGGCCAGATCACAGCCCATATGGGAATGATCTTTATGTCATTTCCAGGACGTCTTCACCAGTTGATATAATATAGCTTATTCTGGGTCAGATCTGACTATAGTTATGATATGACTTCAGTTGATCTGGCCTCTATCGGACTCTCTCTGATTCATCCAGGGACGTCCGTCTTAGTGGGCAGAATTTATGTTGGTTGAAATCAGGTGCTATTCTGGGCCAGATCTGACTAGTCTTGGTTTGACTTGATCTGGACCCAATGGAGACGTCACTAAGACAACCAGGTCCTCACCGTGCTTGAAGGGTGTTTATGTGGGTGACGGAGACAGAGGGGGCAGAGCGGGACAGAAAAGTGACAGGACAGCCTTGGAGCAGCTTCGACTGTAGCAGCTCATCATGCAGTCAGGCTCATGGGAGGGCTGAGCTGGTCATTATCCCATTCTGACCTGAGAGCAGATTCTAAAAATGTCTGTTTGAAAATGACAGTTTTCTGAAAAAGCTATGTTTCTATGTCAGTCGTTCTTCGATTTTTCAAAGATAGCAGACCTACAAGCTCATAGCGCGCCACCGAGTGGCGCGCTATGAGCTTGTAGGTCTGCTATTTTTAAATGGCTAAATCATAACGTAATGCTAACCCCAAAAGGGGTTCCCGCCGTAAGTGTACAGTTCAGACTGGGGTGGGCGTCCACAGTGCAGGTGGAATAGTTATACTGATGCTGGTCCCAGTGGGCAGGAAAAGTGGTAGGCCTTTATTCTAGCTGTCGCCTCACAGCTAGAAGGTCCTGGGCTCGATTTCCACTGGGGTCGCTGTGTTCTCTCCTCCGCCTCATCAGTGCCCATACCATTGGCGAAAGGGCCTTTCTGTGTGGAGTTTGCATGTTCTCCCTGTGTGTCCCCTAGGGTAGGTACCCTCACAAAAAACACTGATGGAGGGGAAAAGAACTGGTTGGATTAACGTGCTCCTTCCACGCGCTACGTCCAACCGGGGAAACCCAGCCGTCCGGTGAAAAGAAGCGGCTTGAACTCCTCATGCATTGAAGGAAGCATGAGGTCAGTCTGTTGCTCTCCCCAGGTTGGCAGAGGGAGTGTAGTAGCCCAGGATTACATTAGATATTAGAGGAGGGGCGGGGGAACTGAATGAACGAGGGAAAGAAGGAGGTAGAGGTCGAGTGGACACAACTCATATACACATACCGGTATATTTCGTCATTGTATTTTAATTGTTGTACATGTCTTCAGTCTCGATTGTTTTATTTCACGCGTGCTTTGGCAATGTAAACATACGTTTCCCGTGCCAATAAAAGCCCCTTAGAAGAATTTAATTGAAAATTGAGAGGCGGTGGGAGGGAGAAGCAGAGAGAGAGAGAGAGAGCCCATTTCACCCACGCACTAACCCGGCCAGTGCTGGGTACGGAAACCTGAACACGCTGATGTATGTGTGTGGAGAACTGAAGCGGCACGTACTGTACTTGTTCACGAACCAACCAGCCGCTGCCGGGCAAGATGATAATGCAGTGCACAGCGGAGCTTTTTCTGCTTGTAATCAAATAAAAGTGAAGATAAAATATCATGCGCACAACTGCAGAGGATGTAATATTGTATACTTGATACATACTGTGTGGCTTTACCACAGCCAATTGGGTTCTCTTTTAGGGAGGAGAGGAGCCTTCTCTTCTGGGATTGAAGCCAGGTCTCCCATATGGGAGATGATGGCATTTCTGTGTTGTTCTTGCTTACGGTAAATCGCTCTGGATTAAGAGTGACTGTGTCTGCTAAATGCCTAAATTGTACATATTAAACTGAGCTAAGACAGAATGCCGACTTGGGCAGCGGAGAGATATTGAGCTTTTGAGGTTCAGGCAATACCAGACCACACTATAGGGTCAATGTTTCTCAACTAAAAGGCTGTTTTTTTAAAGGCAAAATCAAGCATCGTCAATCTGCGTGGAGAAACCTTGCTGCTTTCCATGTGGGCAGAGAAGTTTAAAGTGTTATTTTTAGCTGCGTGTTGTTGCTGCTGTGCGTGGCGTGATCCTCCACCCGTAGCTTGAAGGGCAGCACGAAACTCACACGGAACGGAAATATCAAAGCACAGATGATCATCACTGCTGTTTTTCTCCTCTTAACGGATGTTAAGAGCTTGCAGTGTACCAATATTGCAAATAAAGGTTTGACTTGACAAACAACAGGACAACAGAAAATCCTCAATGAATGGAGACAGGAGACAGAGAAAAGCCAAAGAGGAAGAACAGCGTCACTCCAGAAGTGTCTCTCCATTGCCTAGGAGACCATCCCTATTGGCATTGTCCGGATATAAACATGACACATTGTCTAAGTTTAGACAGCAGCCAGTGACCGTGTGGCACTGTGGCATGAGTCACTAATGGAGAAGCATAATTGCCGTGGCGTATTAAGCATCCGCAGGGGCCACTGTGTGGGTCCTGCTGACTGACTGATGACATGTGTCCATTTAGACGCCTGCGGCAAACAGGGCTGATTTTTGCGCAGTTTATAGTCACGTGGGGCCTGCGTTTTCAGCTTGTAGATCTGCTACTGCTGAAGTTTCAGACGATATCATTATCTTTCTTGCCCTGAGCAGTGTCTCATATGCTATGATATGAGACACTTTGTGAACAATGGTTAGTTCACAAAGTGGCAATTACAAATGTCCCTCTTTGTTTAATTATTTTCATACTGCTTGCTGAACTCTATCTCAGTGGTTTTCAACCCTTTTCATATCAAGGCCCATTCTTTATTCTGTATTTGAGCCACAGAATGACAGAACCACCACTTGATGACATTTGGCCTCTCAGACCCATACTTTTTATATTTTGTTGTCGTTGGATACGATTTTGTCCACAATGTTGGTACCATAGGAGTGATAACAGGCAAAGGTTGACCAAAATAACAATTCTTCTACATTCTCTAATTGTCTTCTTGTAAAGCAGATGTTTAACAATAATCTAACTCTTGAGAGCGTAAAATTAAACCCAATGGATGGACCCGGCCGGCCGTACGGGTCAATTTGGTTTAATTTTACACTCCCAAGAGTTAAAGATCTTTAAGGGTCCATTTGGTTACCAACTCTCCATCATTTAGCTGGGGACCAACTGGAACCCCCTCAAGGACCACTGGTGGTCCCCGGACTACTGGTTGAAAACCACTGCTCTAGCTGTAGCTGAAGTTTGTCTCCGCATACCCAAGAGAATTCATGTAAAAAAAACTCCTGCATCTTTTCCTAGTCTGAGAGTTGAACAAATGCTTTCCGCCACCTGAGACATACTGTACAGTACACCACGGTGTTCTAATTGGCATACGACAACGATAGTCACAAAATAGCTATCTTTAAGCCTGACTTAAACTTGGTTGTTTGCAGGTGCCGTGCAACACAAATAACACAACGTGTTGCACAGCAACACTTTTTGATGACGCCATTTCCGGTTGGCACAGACAGACACCACACACGCTCAGCTAAGTAGAACGGCAGCACAAAGGGAGATTTCCATGATGGTGACTGCAAGACAAGTTGGGTGATTTATAATAATGGTCATTATCTAATCTAACACCATGACACAAAAAAAGAAAACAATATGGATATTTTCAGTTAACCCACTCATGTGTGTATATGACAGGTAGACAGCAGGAATTGCCTGTCAAAATTCGACCCCCCAGTATTAGGATGTTGATATTCATTCATCAGCCAACACTCCCCACTGACAGTTTGTTTACATCAGTTTACATCCCCAAATTGACACTTATCAGCCCATGGACCCCCATTTGAAAATATATGCCAGGGACCCCCATAAGAGAAGATTTTCTGTACGGCTCTAGCAGATATTCTCAACCCGTTTAATTTCAAGGGCTGTTTGACATGCATTAGTCTACGGACCCCTATTTAATGGCATTTCTATCTCTGGGACCCCCAAAAGGGGTCCATTTGGTTTCATTTGTACACTCTCAGAGTTACAGACCCATAAGGGTCCATTTGGATCATTTAGTTGGGGAACTGGAACTCCCTCAAGGACCCCTGGGGGTCCCCTGACCCCACTATGGGAACCACTGGTTTTGTAAGTACAAAATGTGAATGGTGGGATCTTTTGTAGTATTTTTTTTTTTTTGCCAATGATTCAAAACCATCAGTGCTCGACACACCTCTCTCTCACTGCCAAATGTATTCCAGCCCAGGCCAGTGCTGGTTTAGTGCTGTGCTGTGCCGTGCCGTGTCAGGTCAAATAGCAAAGCTGAGGGAAAGGGATTTTCCCTCTTGAAGCGAGCTACTAGGTGCCACTGGAATGGACTGAAAGTCAGAATCAATGGCAAAGGTTGTCCGAGGACTCCCAGCTAGGGCTAGTATCCATATTAAGTAGCGTATAGTCATTACTATTCCAGGCTTTGAAACCAAAGTATAGCAGACATGAGGAAGCAATGTTACATTGTGTAACAGTGACCACAAGAGGACAACAGCCCACATTATCATCCTCTTATAATGAGTAAACACATGACCGCTGACATCAGCTCAGTTAGCTGTGCACAGCAGGGCTCATCTATGTCCGGACACGGACAATTACTGTGTCCGTGGCAAATCTTTGATTTTCTTTTTTTTCACACCATTAATATTGTTCTTATTTTTATCATAAGACCCAATTACTGAATGTCACGATTTCTGGTTTTCTGGTTCCACTTGAAAACAGGGTTACTTACAGACCTGTTGTGGTCATTCAGGGCTAGCTCTTTGTGTGTGTTTCTGGTCATATAATTTTGTATGGTGGTCGTCGTGGTAAAAATTGAATTTTGACAAAAATGTCCACCACAAAGCCAGCGTTCATAGCGCTGACCCGCCTGGTTGCCGTGCACCAGTGAGAGTCGCCCTGGCACTGCCACAGACGTGGGTCAGCCTGGCACTGCCACCACAGACGTGGGTCAGCCTGGCACTGCCACCACAGACGTGGGTCCAACCTGGCACTGCCACAGAAGCAGTGTTTTTGGCAGCAAATTTAGATTTTAGTTTAGTCATAGTCTCTTGAATAGCTTTCAGTTAGTTTTAGTCACATTTTAGTCACCTGGAATGTTTTAGTGTTAGTCTATTTGTAGTCGACTAAATATCAAAAGTTTTTACATTTGCTGAAAATAGACGATCTATACAAGCTCACAACGCGACGCGTTGTGAGCTTGTATAGATCTGCTATTTTCAGCATGCAACCAAGTGTAAAATGACATATATTGGATCTCTTGTCTGCTAGTCTCTTCCTAACATTTTTGTCTAGTTTTTATTTGTTGATGAAATTGTCAATATATTTAGTCTTAGTTTCAGTCATCATAGCTGAGTTTTTTATTTATTTTCCATTTAGTTCTTCAGCACAGCGAGGAGAGCAGGCTGCATGCTCGCACGGCCGGGCAGTGTTGATTTCGTCGACTATGACAAAAAAAACCATCGTCGACTACCTTTTTTCACCTAAGCTCTGACTAAAACTAAGACTATTACCGGTAGTATATATTGACATTTTCGACAAGAAATAAAAACTAGACTAAAATGTTAGGAAGTGACTATAGTGAACAAGAGATCCAGTAGCCTACAAGTCATTTTACACTTGGTTGCATACTGAAAATAGCAGATATACAAGCTCACAATTTACAAAGCTTGTGAAAGTGTAAAATCTTTCATTTACGACGGCATCAAGGCCCACCAAAATACCTTTTAGATTTAGTCTACAAAAAATCTTATGATATTTAGTCGACTAAAACTAGACTAACACTAAGCCATTCCCAGGTGACTAAAATGTGACCAAAAGTAAATGAGAACTAAAATAAAAATTTGCTGTCAAAATCAACACTGTGTCCAGGAGACCTGTGTCCCCTCCAACAGTTGGGACCGCCATGCCTGGGCACGCTGTGATCGCACTCCCACCTACACAACATACATATTCCATTTCTAGACATGCATGTGTGCACGCACGCACACGCACACACACACACACACACACACACACACACACACACACACCACTTTGTTATGCCACCTCCAGACATATTGCACACCATATGATCCCACTCTTTCAATTCACAGACGACTTCATGTAGGAACAATATCGCAGCAAAGGCAGAATTGAAGGGAAATGTTGTCCTTACGCCACTATCCAACACTATTCAAATGTGAATTAAATTAAGGTATCAGCTGACAATGGAGCTAACAATCAGCTAGCTGTCTGTCTGCTGGGAAGTGTAAGGCAGCTAGCAGACAAACAGACAGTCATACAGCTGTTTGTGTGTGCTGGGAAGTGTAAGGCAGCTCACAGACAGACAGTCATACAGCTGTTTGTCTGTGCTGGGAAGTGTAAGGCAGCTAGCTAGCAGACAGACGGTCATACAGCTGTCTGTACTGTATAAAGTGGAAGCACTAAGCAGACAGACAGACAGACAGACAGACAGACAGCTGTCTGTCTGTACTGTATAAAGTGGAAGCACTAATATAGGCAGCAGGAAGGAAACAACAGAGGGAGAAAAGGAAAATCACATCAACTCCCACGCAGACAGGACGGCACTTCAGTTTTGGAGTTATGTAACGTCGGTCCCATCGTGGGAGATTATTACACTCATTCCGCCCCAAGCAGGTGCGTGCGGGTGGGTGGGTGGGTGTGGTGTGGTGTGTGTGTGGTCCAGTTGACTGCAATATTAGAGCCAGACAGACAGAGGGTTATAAGCAAATTAAAATGGGATAAGATAGTCAAAAGGGCAGTGCCCTCAATGCCCTCAAAGTTGTCCTGAAAAAAATCAGCAGACAAGGGGAGGTGAATGTGGTGACTGGCCGCCGTTTTACCTTTTTCTCATTTGCAGCCACATATAGGGCTCTATTTTGGTCAGTGCCTGGCCCCTTATTACCTTTGTGTTGTTGGCCTGTACTTTCCTTGAACTGTACCCACTCTGCAAACTGTTAATATAATTCTCAATCAATTAATTAATCCATCTTCAGTAGCCTAATTAATCAAAGAAAAAAATTATTGATTGGGACAGTTGTTTTGAACAGTTGGTATAGACTTTGACTCCAATGTGGAGCAGACATTTACAAAAGTAATCAGTTCCTATCAAAATGACCGGCTCAGCTTTACTTAGCAAAATAGATGTTTTGATGCATAAACCTAGTGTGATTTGCATAATAGCGTGTTAATGTTCGACAGTAAATGGTAATTGGTGCATTTATATAGCGCCTTTATCCAAGGCGCTTTACATAGATTGTGCATTCACCCATTCACACACATTCATACACCGATGGCGGCGGAACCCCCCCGGGGACCCCCACATGGTAACTGGTAAAAATATTTCCCCCCAAAATAATCCAAGTACAGTACTACAGAGCACAGTACAATACAGTACAGAGCACAGTAACTATAACAATAAATGTATTGCACCGTTCAGTTCTTTTTTTACAACAGTGGTTTTCAACCAGTGGTCTTTGAGGAGGCTCCAGGTGGTCCCCAGCTAAATGATGGAGAGTTGGTAACCAAATGGACCCTTAGATGTTTAACTCTTTTACACTCCTTCTCAAGAGTTACATTATTGTTAAACATCTGCATTACTTAATTTAGAAGTCTACACAATTAGAGAATGTTATGTTATTTTGATCAACGTTTGCCTGTTATCTCTCCTATCGTACCATCATAATTACAGCATGGAATTGTAGACAAATTATTATCCCACGACAACAAAATATTAAACGTTTTGTGTCTGAGAGGTTAAATCTATTTTAACATAATAAAAGGGCACTGGTTATGAATATGCATAGGACTGTATACACTATACAGTATACCCCTTAATACATCCCAAATAGTGGGTGGAAACATTTTATGGGTCTATGAGACATAACATTTACTACATTTGTTTTTGTTTTGTTTTTAACTTAAATTTTATTCATCATTCCCCCCAAAAAAGCAACATGTTTCATGTTGTGAGCTTGGAGATCTGATATTTTCCCTAGTTTGGGTCCCGGGCAAACAGCTGATTTGTCTTTTGGGTCACAGGCTAAAAAGTTTGGGAATCACTCAATGTTAATAGTATTTGTAGATAACAGCAGCACAATTTCAAATGTGCACCCTATGGCCAGAATAATAATGAATTACTTTGACTATACGGTTTGACTGGATTGCTGAATTCCTACAATGCCCATAATATACATTAAATCTAAATCTGACAAGCATGCTTTAACAGCCCACTGGTTGGTTGAGGTCCAGCAGGCTCAGGTCAGGGACACCCATCATGGGGTCCTTGTGCAGGGAGGGATTCCAGGGGCCAAGGTGAATGATTGAGTTGTAATAGAAACCAAATGCACCTTAATAGCCTAAGTCTAACTCAGAGTCATTTGTCTCCATAATTATGTATTCTGTACTTTCCTCCTGTAATTCAATCAATCAATCAATCAATCAGTCACAGCTCAGTGCTACATGCAGTTATCCATCACTATAGTCTGCCAATCATCACCAAATTTAATTGCAAAGCATAAAGTGTGAATGTCAACAAGAACGAGAATCATAGAATCATGCCTCTAAGGCGCTCAAACCACACACTTGTTTTCATATACTGACCGTATGTGTAAACAAACGCCAACGCGTGTGGGCCAACTTGTGGGCAGCAGAAGAAAGAGAGAGATCTTCAGAGACTATAGGAAGAAGATAAACACGACAATCGCACCACCGAGATACGCCCCCACCACGCGTGCGTGTGTGCGTGCACGACTCTCAAGGAACTTAAAGAAGATTTTTTTTAAGTGCCTCATCAAAACAGCTGCTTCTGGAAGCCCCGTACTGGCTCTTAAAGTGATTCAAAACAACAGTCAGTATGTATTCCATCCATCATGAATGATGCAGGTCAGGTAGCTGCTGAATCAATGCCTGAATCCACTTACCTTTTTCTTCCGTCTTGGTCTGGTGGTGGAGGCACAGAGGTGCGTCGTCAATCAGTGCTGTTTTGGAGACTCTATACTGTGTCTGCAGGCTCCCCGTTTCATGCTGTATTCATGGTTCTTTTTTTCCCACTATGAACGCAGAATGGTGGCAAGGAGGAGGAGGTGGTGGAGGAGGAGTGCTTTTTGTTGTAATTCTCTCTATAAGCATTCTGAAGTGAAGTGATACAGTCACAGCTAGGCAGACAGACGGTCCCCCATGCAGCCCCACTCACTCAGAGTCACTCCTCTGCAGGTTGGCAACTTGGAAAAACTCCCTCCCACTCCCACATCTCAAGCACAACTCAATACAAAAACTGTTAACTGTGAGTGGACACACCATAACGCATTACACTTTTTTACAAGACAACAAGAGGGTCCACCATTTCAATTCATCATAACATTTAGACTTATAGCCTACAAATAAATAGGCTCCGTCCTGCATGGCCCCGCCGCGTGTTTAGGCTAATGTAACGTCTATAATGTTTACTATATAATTATCTGGATACATTCATAGGTTTTTTTTAACTGTCTGGGGCTGGATGGAGGGATCATGGATGGATGGATAGAAAGATGTGCGCTTTGGGTGTGACTGCACTGCATGTGTACCGTAATTCAGATGCGGTGACGTGCTATTCCGTGAATGGACACTGGAGGTCACTATAGACCGTGCAGTATTCAAGATACTGTAACTGTCTGTCAACCGAAGTCCCTATTATGAGTCACGACTAGTCTATTTTGCATTCTATTCAAATGTCTCTGCGTTTCTTACTTTCTTTGATTGATTTAATGCTTTATTATCGTTTGCATGGACCAGCACAGGGAAGTAGAAGTACTACACCAGTGGTTCCAAAACTTTTTCATGTCAAGGACCCCCAAATTGACAGTAATTATAGCCCGCAGACCCCCATTTGAAGACATATGCCATGCAGAGACCCCATAGGAGAGAAGGCTCTAGCAGTGATTCTCAACCCGTTTAATTTCAAGGACCCTCAGTTTGACATGCATTATAGTCTAAGGACCCCATTTAATGGCATTTCTATCTCGGACCCCCAATTCATATTGTAAAATCACTCTCAATTTAACTCTGAGAGTGTACAAATGGAACCCATAAGGGTCCATTTGGTTCCTAACTATCATTTCATATCATTTAGGGCGAACCACTGTACTATACCTACAATATACTATACCATATTGTCTTGTTTCCATTGGGGTCCTTTTGTACAGCTCATCGAAAACATTTAATGATGGCATTCATTTCTCTTCTCGTATTTAGTCCACAGTCTTCAAAATTGTTCTAACATCTCTCATTTTCCATCCTATTTAAATGTCTTTCTTCCTACAAAAAGCCTGTATTTGGGGCAACATGCATGGCCCCCACTTTCACTTAATGTGGCCCTTAGGTTAATGTCACAATACTGATATATTATTGATTTGCAAACATGACCCGCTTTAAATAAATAGTAGCTTAATGAGTAATATTACATGTAATATGTAATATTATAATTACATGTAATATATTACATTAACCTCCTATTAATTTATATTTAGGCCTGAAGTTAACATAACTATAATTAAAGGCGTTTGAAAGGCATTTAGAAAATAACTTCAAATTCAAAAATAGCAAAAAAAATATTCAGGATTAAAATTCAAATAATAGCAAAAATAGATGATCTACAAGCTCAAAACGCCTCGCTGCGACAGTAATATGCAATGTGGCCCTCTGGAGTGAGTGTGGAAATATAGTGGCCCTCTCCATCGTCAAAGTTGAAAGTTCTGTGTGTGTGTGTGACTGTGTGTGTGTGTGTGTGTGTGTGTGTGTGTGTGTGTCTGTGTGTGCCACCCAGGGCAGTTCTTCCATTCACTCAGTGGAAAAACCAGCAGCCAGGCAGCATGGCCATCACCAGCCACTCGATCGGAAACCACCAGCAGAATTAATTAATTCGAGCTCGCTCGCGCACACAGGCGGTCACGTACACGCGCGCACTCAGCGAGGCACACACACACACACACACACACACACACACACACAACTTTCCAATACCAACAAGAGCCATACACATCCATGCATTCACATCTCTCTGTCTCTCTCTCTCTCTCGCACGCACAACACATATATAGCATAGGTCCGTTTGTAACCTCAATTGGATTCCCCTGAAATAAAGGTTTCAATGAAAGAGGTTCCGCATCAGTACAGTATATCCCTGCACGGGTTGAGCCCGTCCAAAAAACAATGGCGAAAAAAAATTGTTTCCAAAAAGTAAAGGTATCAGAACCGAGCTAGGACACATGATAAACTGTAGGACAGGCACGTAACATTTTAAAACAGGGGGTGAAGCAACTGCTTAAATCAGGCTTGAATCAAAATGTAGTCCAGTCAACCCTCCCGTCCAAACATTGGGAAAACATGGTACTGGCTGACTTCATAAGCTTTGTTGTTTCACCTGTCTAAATTGTACGTGACTGTCCTAAGTTTAAGCTAGCCGGAAATACCTTTACTTTTTGTAAACGATACTGCGAAAGGTTTTTTTGGCCACTGTCTTTGGACCGCATAGCCCCCGTTCTACCGATGCAGCGTAGATTTGAGGTTTAGCGGAGGAGCCTAGGGAGAGATAAGGTTGATTTTTGCGCTAATTCGTCTAAAAGCGCCAGATTGGCGCAGATGTAGCCCAGGGAGCATGCTCTAATGATTTAGCTAGGGCGCCCGAGCCGGCGATCTTCGGGGTCGCCACAGCGGCCAAATCCATATGGCCACCATTAATACAAGCAGATCGGAAATGCAATTTGGATCAATGGGACAACTCTAGATTCATCCCATTATTTTAAATCTAGTGTTGCAAATTGCTGCTATAGGATCCTTCACTGTTCAGTCCACTTCGATCCTTCTGGGTGCTCAGTGTGGTTATTCCAGGGACGTGCACACATAGACATCAAAGGGGGCTTCAGCCCCTGCCCCTTTACCCGTCTGTAAAACAACTGCCCTCTCCAGACCAGACCACGAATGCAGCATTTACTGTGGTGAAATAAATGCTTTCCATGCCACGCCAGAAGGCAGCATTCAGGAGAATGGCTTTTTTTCCCTGAGTCTCCTGAACTTGACCACAACATTTTGCGTTGAACAAATTAGTATAGAAATCCAGATCGTACACACCGCATTTCCACTAGTGTGCTGGGTTGCGCCCCGAAAATATATTTTTAATGTTTGTCCAAAGGTGCCCTGTTACGGTATTTCAGCCCCTGCCTCTCTAACACACTCTGCACGTCCCTGGTTTATTCCTATTACCTACTATAAAAATAACATCACATGTTTAACGCAGCTAGCTAGCGATGACACATTCCGCTGTTAACCCAATCTGTCTCGAGAGATTAGTGGTGTTTTTAGACCCATTGAATATGACTCAGTGTATGCTTGACCTTACTGACGACCAGTATGCAAAACACTGAGGAATATAAAATGAGTCAACACAACAACAGCTGCTGCTCCTCTGAAAACATCTGCAAACAAGCTCATAACGTTAATGGTATTCCTGAAAATACAAATTGAAAGCTGTTGTGTGGAATCATTCATCAGATTTGGTTAACAGCAGAATTTGTCGGTGCATAACAATTCCTGTTGAAATAATTCCGTGTGTGTGTGCGTGCGTGCGCACGTTCGAACGCAGTTGTGCACCAGTGACATTCTTTTTGTCTAATTCCATTTCACAGGGCTGATTGGGTTGAAATGTCTAGCTGAAAAGAAGCAAACAAAATCCAGTTGGCAGGCCAACACTGAGACTCGGCTATTGAGGTAAGTTTGTAATCATTTCAATGAGTTCTATTTTTAAAAGATGTGTATATATCTTGAACTTGTGAAATGGGACATGCACAATGAGTCATTTTTACTTTTGGTACTTTAAGTACATTTTGATGGTTTTACTCCAGCACATTTTGAATTCTGGACTTTTTACTTGTAACGGTATTTTGCAGTATTTGTACTTTTACTTAACTAAAACATGATTACGTCATCCAACGCACGCACGCACGCACGCACGCACGCACGCACGCATGCACGCACGCAGGTTGTTGCTTGGATGGATTTCCAGTGTTGTAGCATCCCTTGTCTGCTCTAGGGTTTCACTTATCATCTCATATTGGTTACAGTATGCTAATGAGTATGCAAATGAGGCTGAAGTAGGCTACTTGACGATAAGAAACTGAGCAGTTGGAAGACAAGAGGATGGTGTGTGTGTGTGTGTGTGTGTGTGTGTGTGTGTGTGTGTGTGTGTGTGTGTGTGTGTGTGCATGCGCGTGCGTCTGAATCTGATCCCAGTTCACATCTGCAGCTGTGATCTCTGTCAAACACACACTGATACACAACCAGTACACGTATGATACGCACGTACGCACGCACGATACGCACACACAGCGGGTGTTTCCATTCCGTGTAGTTGATATCCGTCGTCATTTGATATGTTGCCCAAACAAGAGCCTGTGGAACACACTGTACTGTATGTACATTTGATATTAGTTTTGGATATTTGATATTTAACTAAACCCGACGCAGAACACTGACTGTACACTTGATTACATTATAATATCATAGTACGATGCCTGTGTCCCGTGTGTGAATACTACCTAGTCTAGACTTTATGGGCTTAAACTGCTTTGCCTTTTTTTCTTTACTATTTTGCAAAACATTTTTGAATAGGTAAAATGGCCAGTCTACAAGCTCAAAAATGTTTTTCAAAATAGTAAAAGAAGGAAAAGAAGTTTAGGGATAAGGGGTACACTTATTTAATTCATAGTGAATCAGATTGAGCTGCGTTACAACTGTCTGTCTTCATCTATACACAGCAGGGACGTGCAGAGACTGTTAGAGGGGCAGAGGTTGAAATCCCTTAAAAAGAGGGCACTTTTGGAAAAGTGCGAAAATAGCAGATCTAGCAGATAGCAGATCGTTGAGAGCTTGTAGATCAGCTATTTTCAGGGCGCAACCCAGCACTCTTTAATACTGTGTTCAATTAGTTCAGGAGACTTCGTAAAAAAAAGCAATTCTCCAGAATGCTGCCTTTTCCGGCATGGCAAGGAAAGGGGTTTCACCGTAGTAAATGCTACATCCGTGGTCTGGAAAGCGCAGTTAATTGTTTTTCAGACGGGTTAAAGGGCACGGGCTGGAGCCCCCTTTGATGTCTATGTTTGCACGTCCCTGACCCACAGAATCTCTTTGTCAGAAATAGCAGATCTATAAGCTCACGAATCGCGAATGCCAAGAGTTACATTATTGTTAAACATCTGCATTACTTAATTTTCAAGAAGTCTGCACAATGAAAGAATGTAGGATAATTGTTATTTTATATTTAGTTTGCCAACAGCCTGGAATTGTGGACAAAGTCTTATCCAACGATAACAAAGTATTCTTTAGTATTGGGTCTGAGAGGTTAAATGTCATCAAATGGTGGTTCCGTGGATCAAAAGCCGAATTAATAATAATAACAGTTGATATGAAACCACTGTTATAGTGAACTAGTAAGGAGGACACCGCCCAGCCAGTAAACCAGGAGTGGATGCTGTGAATGTGTGTTATGTTATTATGCCTGCATGCATGTGTGTGCATGAATGTGTGCGTGCCACGTGTGTGTGCCACGTGTGTGTATGCTGTGTGTGTGTGTGTGTGTGTGTGTGTGTGTGTGTGTGGGGCGCAGGGGGGCAGGACGGGGGGGGCACCCGGCCCCAGCAGGGGGTATAGACGGAACCCAACCGAGAGGGACCGGCCCCTATTCAGCGGTCGGTAATCCAATTCCGAGAGGCATCCTTCAGAGGAGGGTAGAGGAGGGCTCAAATGGACCTGTGTGTGTGTGTGTTTTAAAGGCTTCTGTAATGTGAATGGACAGAGGGTCGTATTACACGCCCACACAAACATCCCCCCTCCCTCTCTCTCGTCTTTGTACCCCTCGTTTTTTAAATCTGCCCCCTCCTCCCCCCCCCTCGCCACCCAGAGGGGATACAGTCAGTGCCCCCCCCCCCCCCCTCTCCGCTTGTTTCTCTCTCTCTCTCTCTTCATTTTCATTATGTCTCTCGCTCTCTTCTTCTATTCGATAACCCAATCAGCATTCATCTTGAGCTCGAGTTTCAGACTCCCTCAGTTTAGGACCCTCTGGACAGTTAGTGTACGATGGAGTGATCACCACAGAATGAGAGAGGGGGGGACGGGGGGGGGAGAGGGGACGGGGGAGAAAGAAATGGCGTTGATTTCGTCGACTAAAACTATGACGAAAAATGTTCGCCGACTACCTTTTTTCACTGATAAAAACGAAGCTACAATGTTAGGGAGGGACTAGTGGAGAAGAGATCCAGTGGAATCATTTTATATGCTTGGTTGCGCTCATGCTAAAAATAGCAGATCTACCATCTCACAATGCACCGTGTCGCGACCCGTTGTGCTTGTAGATCGTCTATTTTCAGCATGCAACCGAGTGTAAAATCAGGCCCGCCAAAAATGTTTTTTGTTAACAAAGTCAACTGTAGATTTAGTCGACTAAAATCGTATGATATTTAGTCGACTAAAACTAGACTAAAAGTAAAATATTTCAGATAATGGCTAAAAGTAAATCAAAATTTGCTGTCAAAATCAACACTGGAGAGAAGTGTCTTTTGAGTTGAAAATAACGATGGATAAATTAAGGAAGAGAGAGAGAGAGATATAGGGAGACCTTTGAGTTGGTGTGAATGTTAATGTTGCTTTTATATATGCGACAATAGCGAAATATGAATGTCATGACATTTTGAAAAATGTTGAACGTCAGACTTAATGTGGTATGTGGTAAGGTAATAATACATCTGTTCATCCTTGGAACATGTTATGAATAAATATATGGTGGAGGTACCATATACTAGTCTACGCTGCTGCACATATAGAACTAAACCTGTGCCCGTCGGCCACCGGCCTACTTGGGAACGATGCAACTTGGGAACCTAATTGTTGTCTAGCTCCCGTTCTAACTATCTGTCTGTGTCCCTACTGTGCCCATATACTGTACATATACTGTGCCCATATACTGTACATATACTGTGCCCATATACTGTACATATACTGTATATGGAGACAGGGATGTGCAGAGAGTGTTAAGAGAGGCAGGGGCTGAAATCCCGTAAGAGGGCTCTTTTAGACAAAAATAGCAAATGGCTGATCTACAAGCTCTCAACGTGTCACGCTGCGACGCGTTGAGAGCTTGTAGATCAGCTATTTTCGGGGCGCAACCCAGCATTCTTTAGCTGTAGAGATGCGGTGTAACGACATGGATTTCTAAACGCAAAATGCTGTGTTCAAGTTCAGGGGACTCCAATTCCTTGTGTGGTGTTCATTCTGGAAGATTTGGGGCAGAGGTTCATCGTTGGCATCCAGGGAGTGTGTGTGCAAAATCTGTCACCGACCGGGTTCTTTTCACCTGACAGAGGGGAGTTTCCCCGGCCGGACGTAGCGTGTAGGAACACGTTTGTAAGAGCCATTTGAGCCACCATATTGTTTAAGTATTTCATTGTCATTTGTCAATCAAGTTCAGGTTGCCATGGTTACAGGGAGGGTATTTAATCCCGTCCCTAATGAGGTGCAGGTGTGAGGCAAACAGCTTTTAGAGTGTGTTCTGATTACCTGTATCCTGTGTGCGTCGACGGTTTATTTGTATGCAAGAGTATAAATATCATCTAATATAAACTCAGTGAACGTTTGGATATCAGTTTCTGGAGCACATGTCTGAACTTCCTCTGCAACCAGTCCAGTAGCACCCAAGTACAGGGACTTGGGCTCTACAACGTTATTCCAACCAGTTCCTTTCCCCTCCATCAGGCGCCCCAGCTGGCTAGGGGGAGGCAGTTTAGAGACCACGATCACTGCATGTTTTTTAGAGGGTACCTGTACCTGTGAGGGTAGACCTACCCTTTTAACATTACTTTACCCATAGCCTCGGTACCCAGGCTCTTATTTTCGTTCGCATTCTGGACAAAGTATTAGCCTGAACACAGCCGAGGGCATTGTCTTTCTCATACCATTCAATTGCCCGATAGAAATGTATCTTTTGAACTCTTATTCGTGTCACGACTCAACGAGTGCATCCCCCACAGAGAGCTAAATTATTCTGTGACAACAGCAAACGCGACGCAGTCTTTATCTGGAACGAGGTCGATTGCGTCTCACCGTGAATATAAATGATCGACCTGTGTATATGAATTAATGAGCCATCCACTGTTTCAATAGTTTTGATGCAAATTACCAATTGTTTTGTTTGAGGGTTTTTTTGTGGTGGATTTGTCATGCCCTCCTCCGGTGTGTAAAAGACCTTTTAGAATGAGAGTGCAGTTCATGGTTTTCATCTGATCCACGGACCACCATTTGATGACATTTAGCCCCTCAGACCCATCTGATCCACGGACCACCATTTGATGACATTTAGCCCCTCAGACCCATCTGATCCACGGACCACCATTTGATGACATTTAGCCCCTCAGACCCATCTGATCCACGGACCACCATCTGATGACATTTAGCCTCTCAGACCCAAAACTAAAGAATATTTCGTCGGCGTCGTTGATCAAAATAACAACTCTTCTACATTATATAGTTGTGTGGACTTCTTAATGTAAATGAAGTAATGCCAGATGTTTAACTCTAGAAGAGCGTTAACTGAAACCAAATGGGGTCCATTTGGTTTCATTTTACGCTCTCAAGAGTTAAAGATCTATAATAAGGGTCCATTTGGTTATACCAAATCTCCATCATTTATAGCTGAGGACCACCTCACTGGTCAATGAAAACCAATGAGAGAGAGAGAGAGAGAGAGAGAGAGAGAGAGAGAGAATGGAGAAGCGACAATAGAAGGGTAGACAGATCCCCATGCATGCGATGTCCACTGGGTGTATACTTGTGTGTGTGTGTGTGTGTGTGTGACAGACAGTGAGGCCCTTCTGTTCTTTGTGAGCAGTGGAAACTGGAGACCCCCCCCCCCAACCCCACCCCTCCCCCCGACCCTCCCTTCAACCTGAGTGACTGACATCAGCCACTTTGGAGAGATGCATGGGACATCTAGGGCCTCTGCAACACACACACACACACACGTCACACACACACACACACACACACACACACAGGAGGCACAAAGGGAGTCTACCGACGCGCCTCTCAAGCCTGGAACGGCTGGTCCGGTGCTTCACAGCCGGGACAAGGACATAAGTTGCAGAAGGAGGAGAGGCCACTGGAGCAGCACAGACATTTAGAGCCTTTTATTAGGTGCTAAACTTTAACGTCAGTCGTTATCCTGTATACTTTAGCAGCTAAAGTATACAGGATAACGACTGACGTTTCCACCTGTGCGGTCTTTCATCAGAGTCATGAACATATAGGAGGCCTTTTTGCTATACTGTACGTTTCACCAGTTTCAATTGAAACGGGCCTCCACCCTCAGGGGGCCCTCCGAGCTATACTGACCGCCAGACGTCATTCAACCCCCCCCCCCCCCCACCACCACGGTTATTAAAGCATGGAACCCCCCCCCCCATGTATGTGTCATACATACTGTACATACACCCCTCCACCCTTCCACGCACACACATAATTATAGCCCCATTCATGCGCCTTTACAAAGGTCTTGTTACAGTGACATTGTTGCATGATTTTGGGGGGGGGGGGATCATCTTTATGTTGAGCTTTTTTAAGTGAAAGTATAATAATTATTATCTCCAACATTTTTCTGCTTGTACCTGTGATGCAGGTACAAGCTCTGCCCTTGATTCAATAAATCAATATGCACATTTCTTCAACATTTCTTTAGATTGTCAAACAGTGTAAAACAACTGGCTTATTATCGTCTCTTCACCTCAGATGTAGACGAGACCTGAGCCTCATGTCTATTGAAGGTGAACTTCACCTTGAATAAAGATGAGATGTCTCATCTCCATCTCCTCGATGCCAGTATACTTCCTCATTATGGTAATGCACTCACTCACACCGAGGGACTGAACAAACAGAGAATGAAAGGAGTGGTTTACAAACTGCCCCAGGTGTCATTAATGTCTGACACAATCTGTGTCAGACATTGTAATACGTATATTGTAATAGAGTGTCTGTCTTGTGTGAAAGAACAGCTATGATTAGGAATACGAACATAATTTGCACCTATCTGCTGTGGCTTTTGCCTTTATTTAATATTTTTTATGGAGGGATAGACAGTAGGCTGACAGGAAATGGGGAGAGAGATGGGGGAGTGACATGCAGTAAAGGCCGTCGGGATCGGGAGTCGAACCCGCGGCACACAACCAGACTGGATTACCAGCCAAGGTGCCTGGACCGCTGAGCCACAGATCAGGCCGTTACGATACATTTTAACAGCAAAAGAACAGCTATGATTTTGAATAGGAACTTTATTTACACCTACAGTATCTGCTGATTACCATGGGGTGCAACGATACATTTTAACAATAGATACGATACATATCGTATACATGATACATGGTTGACAATACGATACATGGCAGAGGCCCGATATTGGTTCATTCTGGCGATACGATACGATTCAATGGTTTAAAATCGATACAGTAACTATTTAGCAAAATCATGAAATCTGTGTGAAACATTTTGTTCTTGCTTAATGTAAATCGCTCTGGATTTTTAAGAGCGTCTGCTAAATGCCTGAATTGTAACAGAACATGCAGATACTGTCATTGGATATTTGTGTGTGTGTGTGTGTGTGTGTGTGTGTGTGTGTGTGTGTGTGTGTGTGTGTGTGTGTGTGTGTGTGTGTGTGTGTGTGTGTGTGTGTGTGTGTGTGTGTGTGTGTGTGTGTGTGTGTGTGTGTGTGTGTGTGTGTGTGTGTGTGTGTGTGTGTGTGTGTGTGTGTGTGTGTGTGTGTTACCACTGTGGTCCCACACAGTGGTAGCTGTCCACCCACACATGCACTCTGTGTTCTTTTATGATTAGCTTTTTGTATAAGTGCTGTTTTGTTACAGATTGGATGGATTAGAAAAGGTCTTGCTGTACCTTCATATTATTATTATAACAAGACCCTCTCTGGGTTAAGTGTCTCAAATATATTTATTATTCCTATATGAGTTGCTCACTGAGAGAGCCATGCAGCAACCCCGGCCGCAATTAACCCTGCGTGGGCACAGGGTCCCAGAGTGCAGGTGTACTGTACTGCTCCAGTTGTGCTCACAACAGTCCTCTGTGGATCAGGAGGTAGAGCAGGTCGTCCAATGATCCGTGGGTCGGCGGTTCGAATCCCGGCTCCTCCTCCTGTCCACATTTCGAAGTGTCCTTGGGCAAGACACTGAACCCTATACATTGCCTCCAATGAGTTGGTCGGTGCGAGCTCGCCACCATTGGTGTGTGAAGTGAGGACGCTGGCGTCGACTGTTCGCCGCTTCACCTCCCAATGAATGAATGAATTAACTTGTAAAGCGCTTTGAGTATAGCCTAGGCACGTAGTGCATAGAAAAGCACTATAAAAATGCAATCCATTACAACAGTCCTTGTAAACCAGCGGCTCTTCTCCGAGGAAAAACGCAGCTAGGTCTCGTTGAAAATGAACTATAGGCGCGTTTTATCACTCCACGTTTGCAAGGCCCTTTATTAGTCACGTGCGGGATCTCTCTGCGACCTGCGACCCCTGTAGGGCCACTCGGTGGTGCCTCACGTGGCTCAACGTTCGAGATGTCACCACTCCGTCATCCTCTATGGGGAGGATTTCAGTGTCCTATACGTATGTACGCATTTTGGGGTTTTCTAGTGGTGTATGTACGGAATTGCAATTCCGTACACATATCTTACTATTCCTGTGAGATCGGGTTGCTCTGATGGTTTTTCTTCTCTCTTTATCTGCAAGGCAAGAGAGAGGGAGAGAGACGTCTCTTCTCTGTCTCATTCTCAGTCTCTTTTACCCTCAGTCTCTCGCTCTCTCTGTTTCTCTGTCTCCCCCCCCCTCCCTCTCTCGCTCTCCACTCCTCCCCCCAATGACCCAAAGTAGCCCCCCCCCCCCCCCCCCCAACCCCTGCATCCTCCTCGAGGGTTTTCAATTCACTGAATCATCTGCAGCAAACTCCAATTTGCAAACATGGTCAGCGTTCAAACAAGTCTCCATGAAGTCTCTCCAATCACTCCCTACAGCGATCTCTACTCTTTCATGTTGGTCAGTCGTGTGTGTGTGTGTGTGTGTGTGTGTCTTTGCTGCACTGTAATGGAGGAGGCACGCACGCACGCACGCACGCACGCGCACACACACACACACACACACACACACACACACATACAGTCACTCATAGCAGCGGTTGGCAGTGGCACCGCTCAAAAAGTCAGCATTTACACAGAGATCGTTAATGCTGTTTGTCTTGATGCTGATAAAGTTGTAGAACAGGCTGTGCTGGCTTATGAAAGCTTGTCACCGGCTGTCAGTCATTTCCAGAGAAACGAGGCGGCTGCCATCTGCTTTCTGTGTCCTCCTCCCTGATGCTTAAAGTTATGACAATTTACTCACAAGGTGAAATTGCCTCCACGCTTCCCAGTTTTCTCATTTTAATGAATATGTGGAAAACACATCGTACTGTAGTAGGAGATATGGTCATTATACGCCACATACACACGTACTGTACCAGATATGGAACTGATTAGACACTAACGACATTTGTCCTGCAAATGTTTGCAGGACTCGACTGTGTTAGGCGAGGTACGTGTTGTATTGTTCGGCTGCAAAAGACATGTTGGTGTGTATGTGTGTGCGTGCGTGCGTGTGTGCATGCGTGCGTGCGTGCATAATATGTGTGCCTTTTTCTTTTTGTTATAAGGGGCTACATATTTGCACGTGTGTGTGTGTGTGTTCTATGTGGCTGTTGACAGTATATGATAACAACAAGGCGGGGAAGTGTGTGCGTGTGTGTGTGTGTGTGGGGGGGCTCTCACAATCTCCTTCCAATTAGCATCTCATTCCGGGTTTTCCGGATTGGAAGGTCTGTTGGCGTGTTTGATGTGACAGAGATCTGAGACCCCTCGTCAAGTCACTGCTCAGCATGCAGGACGAGAGAGAGAGGGAGGGGGTGAGAGAGGGGCGGGAGAGAGACAAAAGTGATGAATAGAGACAGAGAGACTACTAGTATATCATTTTTTGGGGGCGTTCAAGGAAAGGACGTTGATGCTTTTCCAATTAGTTTAGATTCTCCGTGAATGAAACGTGTGGTGATTGGTCGGGGAAAAAAATCATATCCGGGGGAAATACATCTGACGGATGTTCCAGGCCCTGACACTCTCTGAACGCTGATACTGTCTCTGTCTTAGGTTGTGACCAGGCTTTTCTCTCTGTCTTAGGTTGTGACCATGAGGCTTTTCTCTCTGTCTTAGGTTGTGACCAGGCTTTTCTCTCTGTCTTAGGTTGTGACCAGGCTTTTCTCTCTGTCTTAGGTTGTGACCAGGCTTTTCTCTCTGTCTTAGGTTGTGACCAGGCTTTTCTCTCTGTCTTAGGTTGTGACCAGGCTTTTCTCTCTGCCTTAGGTTGTGACCAGGCTTTTCTCTCTGCCTTAGGTTGTGACCAGGCTTTTCTCTCTGTCTTAGGTTATGTGCAGGCTTTTCTCTCTGCCTTAGGTTGTGACCAGGCTTTTCTCTCTGTCTTAGGTTATGACCAGGCTTTTCTCTCTGCCTTAGGTTGTGACCAGGCTTTTCTCTCTGTCTTAGGTTATGACCAGGCTTTTCTCTCTGTCTTAGGTTGTGACCAGGCTTTTCTCTCTGTCTTAGGTTATGACCAGGCTTTTCTCTCTGTCTTAGGTTGTGACCAGGCTTTTCTCTCTGTCTTAGGTTGTGACCAGGCTTTTCTCTCTGTCTTAGGTTGTGACCAGGCTTTTCTCTCTGCCTTAGGTTGTGACCAGGCTTTTCTCTCTGCATGCCTTAGGTTGTGACGAGGCTTTTGTCTTCGCAGATGACTGAGTAAGGCTAGTCTCAAGTAGTCTACTCTACTGTACTTAAAGGTGACATAGGTAACATTTATTTTTTAAATATAAACATTTTAGCCCTCATTAACCTCTATATTATTGGTCTGGTGTGTTTTCTTGCAGAAAGACACACCCCTCTTGCTTGGTTTTGTTCTGTTTATGTTGACATGCAAGATCTGCTATTTTTCTTTTTACTTTCAACGTGTAAGAGAGTATTTTCAACATTGTGGTAGTATTGTTTTTTTTAAACTTAACCCATTCCGGACGGGAACCCTTTTTGGCGTTTTAAGCATCATGGTATACTTTAGCTAAAATTATACTTTAGCTCAAATATATTTTTTGAAAAATCGTGAAAATCTTTGAATATATTCTTTCAGAGCAAACTTTTTTTTAACTCAAATCTTTGCTTCTGGGGGGGTCACTTGGAACAACATATTTTCAGATGGGGGTCGGCGGCCAATTACATATAATGTCCTTGACATGAAATAGTTTGAGCACCACTGACATAGAAACATAGGGTTTTTTAGAAGCCTTTGTTTTTAGAATCGGCCTCACGTCTAAAATAATTTGAGTATACTTCTTCCACCAGCGAGGGAGCTGAAAGGGGGCAGAGAGACACAGGGAGAGAGTGAGACAAACAGAGAGAGAGAGAGAAGGAAGGTGAGGGAGATTGAGGGAGATTAATGGGGAAGATGAAGACAGCGGGTGAAACCATCAAAGACGTGTGCAGTCATTTATTGTTGCATGCATAACATGATTTAATTATTATTACACTTGACTTTTGTCTATAAAATAGCAGATCTACAAGCTCACAAAATGTCGCACCGCCCCAGCATTAGTGAGCTTGTGAATCGGGATGTTTTCATAGCATGACACACTGTCGTAGGAAAGCAAAAAAAAAAAATGTCAAGAGGATGAAAGAAAATGGAGGTACATTTTCTTTTGTTGTTGCTGGGGGTGTGTGTGTGTGTGTGTGGGGGGGGGGGGGGGGGCAGCAAGCAGCATCACAGCAGGCAGCATCACAGCAGGCGATGCCATGGTGACAGTCCATCACAGAGAAAAAGAGTGTGTGTGTGTGTGTGTGTGTGTGTGTGTGTGTGTGTGTGTGTGTGTGTGTGTGTGTGTGTGTGTGTGTGTGTGTGTGTGTGTGTGTGTGTGTGTGTGTGTGTGTGTGTGTGTGTGTGTGTGTGTGTGTGTGTGTGTGTGTGTGTGTGTGCGCGCGTGTGTTATCTCATCAGTACACCTGTCAAAGGACATGCATGGAGCATTTTACCTTCCCGTCTTCCTTAATTATTACTGAATATTTTATGTAAAGCACATTGAAGGGCCTCGTTGAAGTGCGCTATACAAATATAACCTTGCCATGACCTCCAAATGAAGACATCCAAGAAATGTTTCAGATTGAATTCTCCTTACTGTATACATGATTACTCCATGCACCACACTGACTGCACCTGATGTTCCCTCTCCTCTCCTTTACACCAGTCCTTATTCTTTTCTTTGTTTTCCTGTTTTCCTAAAACCTGGGAGCTGACCAGTACAGTACACCCTCAGTCTTATATACTGTTGGCCACTAAGCAGCTCCACTGGAGCAGTTGGGGGTTCAGTGCCTTGCTCAAGGGCACTTCAGCGGTCCAGATATTTCCTGCCCGTCCGAGGAATCGAACCGGCAACAAGGGCGCTCCTCTAACCCTTTAGGCCACCACTGTCCTCACCGCTGTCCTCACCTGTACCTTTGACCCGTGTTCAGACCGGATTAACAGTGGAGCTTAACCCATTTAGACCTGAGCTTGATTCAAAAACAGTTTTCTGAAAAACCCTATGTTTCTTGACCTATATGTCAGTCGTTTTCAAACTTGTTCATATTAAGGAGCCCCACAATTATATGTATTTGGCCGTCGACCCCCTTCTCAAAATATGTTGTTCCATGCAGGACCTCCCCCAGAAGCAAAGAGTTGAGTTAAAAACGTTCGCTCTGAAAGAATATATTCAAACATTTGGGCCATATTTTCACGATTCTTCTAACATAGCAGACCTATACAAGCCTTATAACTCTATGGGAGCAGCCTAATAAATCTATGGGAGCAGCCTTATAACTCTATGGGAGCAGTCTTATAGCTCTATGGGAGCAGCCTTATAACTCTATGGGAGCATCCTTATAACTGAGCAGCCTTATAAGTTAAACTCTATGGGAGCAGCCTTATAACTCTATGGGAGCAGCCTTATGGGAGAAGTCTTATAACTCTATGGGAGCATCCTTATAACTCTATGGGAGCAGTCTTATAACTCTATGGGAGCATCCTTATAACTCTATGGGAGCAGTCTTATAACTCTATGGGAGCATGCCTTATAACTCTATGGGAGCATCCTTATAACTCTATGGGAGCAGCCCATCACTAGTGGTGATAGTGCTGGCAGTGTCCTGAACACACACGCGTTCATTCACTGCCACTGGACGCAAAAAGTGTCGTTCTTGATTGTGTTACGTGCACGGACGCGAATCACATGCATGCGTGTGAATTTGTGCGTGTATTGAGCCTTTTGATTTGGTATATAGCGCCAGGGCCCTCGGAGGGCTTGGTGTGTGTGTGTGTGTGAGTGTGAGTGTGTGTGAGTGTGAGTGTGAGTGTGAGTGTGAGTGTGAGTGAGAGAGAGAGACATGATTAGTTTAAATATAGTATAGTTGTCAAAAGGCCTGTTTTGCATTTAGCGTTCTCCCCTCTGGGAAGCAATTTGTTCATTGTTTAAACAGAGAGCCAGGACTCCCTAATTCTGAAGGACTGATTGCATTCTCCAACGTCTCACTGGGACCTTCTGGAGGGAGCCAGCCATTTGGAACCAGAGTTCTAATTGTAGACGCTGTCGTTCTACATTATGTGGTATATAGGCTCAAAGCAGCCATATTGGAAGGAAATCTGGCCTCGTTCCTTTTACTTCGTTCACAGGTGCTGCCAATGATACTAATGAAGGCTCTGTTCCATTTAAAGATGGCGTGCTGTGATGTTTGTATTTTTTTCATGTGTTTATGAGGTGACAGTACTTCATTAGACCCCTCGGTGTGGTTGTTATGTGCAATGGTGTCTTCCCTTTGTATTTAGGGTTTCTTCCTGGAGGCTGAAACCTTGACAGTCAAACGTATATAGGGTGGCTGTGGCTCAGGAGGTAGAGCAGGTCGTCCAATGATCCCTCGGTCGGCGGTTCGAATCCCGGCTCCTGCTGTCCACATGTCGAAGTGTCCTTGGGCAAGACACTGAACCCTATACATTGCCTCCAATGAGTCGGTCGGTGTGAGCTTGCCGCCATTGGTGTGTGAATGTGGGAAGTGAGGACGCTGGCGTCGACTGTTCGCCGCTTCACCTCCCAATGTATGAATGAATGAACCATTGTAAAGCGCTTTGAGCACTTGGAAAAGCGTGTGAGCATGTGTGTGAGGCGAGCGTGTGAGACTCTTACATTAACTGCATAAATCCACATACAGACCACAGAACATTCACTCTCAGACGACTGTGAAATCATTTCATCTTTTATTGTTCAACATTTGCCTTTTCCCACTGTACAAATATTTGGGGCCCCTAGCGCTGATTGTCTGTAGCCATTTAGTTCAGAGGCCCCCCCCCCCAGCCCCTCCCCGCCCCCCACCCCAATCATCCCCCAAACAAACCGCCACAACTTGGTCACTGAGCAGAAGAAAAGAAAAAACAAAAAGGTTTCACGTTTTTCCTTTCAGTATTTCAACAGAGTTTCAACAGAGTTGAAGAGTTCAATAAATAGAGTATGGAAATAAAGGTTAAGTAGAATAAAGAGACAATGCTGTCACAGGGAGATGATGATAAAAAAAAGCCTGTCATTTTCACCCACACTGCATGTACACTGTAGTGTATATGCACCGTCTTCCTTTCAAACATCATTGCAGCTACAGCAACAACAACAACAAAAATAGAACAAACAAAATGCAGGGCCCTTCGCAGAGATCCAGGAACTCGTTGAGTAGATGCTATGCAAAAGAAGCAAAGCATTTTCCTTTTAAGACTGTTTATGCGTGTGTTTTTTTCTCCTCTTTTTCTCCTTCAGTTCTTTTAAGAAAGAAAGTTCACAATGTATACAAGATAAGTTAGTATGAAGATGATGATATGTTCTTTTTTTCCCCCCCTCTTTTTTTTAATACACGGAAGATGAACATTGGAAGATGATGAAGAACACACTACTGTCGTCATTGGAGTATTAAGACACAGAGCAGCCAACCAAGCACAGGAGCTGTACAGTCAAAGAGCACTTCATGGCGGCCAGGACGGACAGAACGCAACGATGAACGGTGGTTGGTGAGTACGCAGACTGCCTGTTCCTCGCCTGAGAGACCAGTTCAGACAGTCTGATTTAAAACAGGGCTTGACATTAACTTTTTGAGACACCTGTCCTTCAGACAAGTACATTTTCCATTCACTTGTAGTCCGGACACAAAACTCACTTGTCCAGAGCACGAGCACACATGCACAAATACATTCTAATAGTTTGAATATTAGATGATTATTCTCAGTTTACAAGTTAATAGCCCTAGAATGTCTGTGATCTTATACATACATTTGTATTCCAAATACAAAAGTCATAGATCAGTCCTATCCATAATAATGTCAGACAATATTGCTGGCTCAGAAAACATGAAACCAAGAGTGAGAGTCACTTGTGCAACTAGTAACGGACAAGTAGGATTGTAATGCACTCGTCCGGAAAGATGTATTAGTTGTCCCGGACAACAGGACAAGCCTTAATGTCAGGCCCTGAGTTGGTCAAAACACCTCGTTCAAATAGTACCGTAATAATAGCAATATGTATTGTGTGGTGGTACTTTTGGTGCCGGATTGGCTGGGCCGGGTTTCACCATTATATCATCATATTACAATTCAAGTGGCCCATCTTTGTGTGAGTGCTTCTAGCTGATCTGAGTGACTCTGATGTGGCAGACCGTACCCCTTCCATCTGACGCACTGGGCAGAACCAATGAACCGAGCAGTCACACACAAACATCATTAAGCCTAATTGTTTGACCTAGTTCTGTCTAGAATACACAGTACACATCCACACACGCACCCCGTTATTTCAGGGTATGTGGGGGTCAATCCACTTTCAAGTCAGAGAAACTTTATTTTTTTTACTCGAGATGTAAACATTTTAGGCTAGCACATTGACACAGCCTGTGTTAAAGATGGAATTTATGTGGTGGTGGTGGTGGTACCCACACACAACCCTCTTCTTCAGTTCTCTCTACACACGCACACGCACACGCACACACACAGTACGCACACGCATACACGCTCAATTAAAATGGGTGTTCCATTGTTAACAAATGAAAGCCTAGTTTGTCTCTACATGATTGACTGAATTGAAAGTGCAAGGACCCATAATAATATACCGTAGTTTGTTTTTTCTTCTTTAAAGTGTTGTACAGTCAGACATATGAAGAATTAAACAGTAAAACAAAGAGAGACTGTGGTATATAGAGGTGTTGTAGTCGAGATATAACATAACATGATGCATCCAGTGTTGATTTTGTCGACTAATACCATAAGACAACATGTTTGTCAACTACCTTTTTTCACTGACGAAAACTAAATGGAAACTATATGAAAACTAAGCTATGATGACTAAAACTAAGACTAAATATATTGACAATTTCGTCAACAAATAAAAACTAGACTAAAATGTTAGGAAGGGACTAGTGGGCAAGAGATTCAGTATACGTCATTTTATACTTTATACAACGCGTTGTGAGCTTGTAAATCAGCTATTTTCAACAAGTGTAAAATCAGCCATTACAATGGCATCAAGGCCCGCCCAAAATACATTTTAGTCAACTAAATCAACTCTATATTGGACTAAAACCAGACTAACACTAAAACATTCCAGGTGACTAAAAGTGACTAAAACTAAGGGAAAACTATTCAAGAGACTATGACAAAAGAATTGCTGTAAAAAACAACACTGGATGCATCATCACAACCTCGAGTGAATCATTGCTTTCGTAGCCTTGCTTGCCAGTCATTTAGCAGTAATGTAATATTCACCCACAATTTGAACCAAAACCTCTCATAGTACAGTAAAGGCTCATCCATAGTCTGGATTTTCGGTGGTGAGGTGACCACCGGAGCGTAAATAACGCTGAGCGGTGGTGAGTAAAAACAGAGAGAAGGGCTGGGGGCGGTGGCGACTCGTGACATCATGTTGTAGTCCGGTGGTCACCTCACCACCGAAAATCCAGACTATGAATAACGCTTAAGCAGTAGCAGTGAGTTTTCATGATTATACAACAGAAGACGTCCAATGGGGAGTTCTGAGAATTATACTGTGTTAAACAGAAATATATATAAAAAAATAAATAAGAAAACAATCCACTTTTACGATATCCAGTGTTTTCACTATAGTAGTTGTGCAGCAGACAGACACACCAAGTACAGTGCCAAATCAAGTCTGTTTTCCCAGTATTAAGTGGTAAAATGCAGTGGCGTGCACAGACATTTAGAGGGGCAGGTGCTCAAGTGAAAAAAGGGCACCTTGTGCAGTGCGTGGAACCGGACGGTTGCCTTAATAGTGTGACATTTATAGATTTTGGGGCAAAAATAATATATTAGAAGCTTTTTTTTAAATCAAGAATTGATCAATGTCCCCTTGGTCCACATACTGTACACTGTAGAAACAAAAAGGGCACATTGCTGTCCAGAGGGCAAGGGCAGGTGGTGCTCTAGCACCCCTAGTGTCTATCTGTGCACACCACTGGTAAAATGATACCGTTCCTAGTTACACTTCAGTTCCATACTGTATATTGTATATAGGCCTACTTAAGTTCATATCCGTACCTCAATCCTCCAGGTCCTCATAGCTTACACATTTATCCCAGTAAGACCAACAGAGTCCTGTGGGTTTGCTTTGTAATTACTGCAGCCTACAACAATACTGCCACCAAAAGCTTGTGCGTGCGTTTGTCTGTGTGTGTGCGCGTGTGTGTGTGTGTGTGTGTGTGTGTGTGTGTGTGTGTGTGTGCGCGCGTGGTGGCGGCTAAACACTTTCACCTAATCAAATGAAGAGAGAGAATCTCAAAGCGAGTGCACTTTATGTCAATGTGCATCCCCCCTCCCCCCTCCCCCCCAGAAGTGGCTTATTTTGCGCTTTGCTAAAACATAATAATTCAAAAATAAATATATAATAGTTTGTGACGTGCCTTGTTCAGTTTTATATGGTCTTTAAGAGGCGTCTGGTCAACATGTTGCACTAAATTAATGGCAAAACACAGTCTTTGACCAGTGTTTCATGATACAAAAAAATAACATTAGAAATACAGCAATGGAAATTGTGAAATCCCAATAATAAATAAATACAAACTTTCAACAGCACCTGCACACACACACACACACACACACACACACACACACACACACACACACACACACACACACACACACACACACACACACAGAGACCCGCCCATGGCACCCCACCCAGAGCAAAATAATGACTTCAAGTTAGGGCCGGCTGCTAAATAAATAAGATCATTTTTATTTCAAGCTTTTGCCTCGATTTCGAAAAAAGATTTCTTTGTTCTATGTTTTTGTCGAATTCCTGGGCCAGTAATCCAATATTTTGAACGGTCTGTGGCCTAATCAATGCTTTATCAAATTAGGGGGCCCTTGAAAATCATAAAAGTTGAGAACCACTGTCTTACTCTTAAAGTAAACCACACCAATGCAACTCATTGGGTTGCATTTGGTGTGGTTTACCTTTGAAACAGTTTTGTCCCAACCCGACCCTTTGGTGTGGTTTGGGCTTTAAAGTGAGTAGAGATTTAAAAACTGAAATAAAAAAAAGGAAATTCTATCTTGCCCATTCTATCTCAGAAGAACGCTGGCATTGCATGGCATTGCATGGCATGGCATGGCGCTCCGTGGTCTCCTAATGAAAGCGTGGCTGCTGCCTGCCCTGCGCGGTGTAACCGGAGACCAGCGTCCAAAGAGGCGCCTTGAGACCGTGAGTGATTAAATATTCAAACTGCTTCGTTCGCTGCGGCTGTGCTCAGTGTCTCGGAGCCGGTCTGGTCCAGAATGCTGCTACGGTTGTCGTTGTTGTTGTTGGTTTTTTGGCGCGCTTGTGTGCGTGCGTGTGTGTGTGCGTTCGTGCGTGTGTGCGTGCGTATTATCTTACAGGGTTGGCTTGCTGGTGGAATAATAATGGCATCCACGCCATAAGAGATGTGACTAGATATCTTATTGCCATAACACACAAATGTGCGCACACACACGCGCACACACACGCGTACACACACACAGTGTCTGATTGCTCTATTCGTGCCTGGTGAGGGGGCGGCAGTGTGTCGGCGGCGGGGGGGGGGGGGGGGGGGGGGGGGGGTCAGAGTTATTCTGTGTACCTATATCGCTGAACCGGAGGACTTCTAGGAGGCATGAAAGGAGTGAGAGAAGAGATATAAGAGTGAGATATTCAAAGGTCTGACAGACAGAGTCCTCTGTGTGTGTGTGTGTGTGTGTGTGCATTCACACTCAGCATGATTTACACAGCCGTATAACAGCGTCTTCAGGTTGACCCCCCTCCTCCTCCCCAACCGCCCACACCCCCCTTTTCCTTTCCTCTCTCTCCTTTCTGCTTATTTTTGATCTATTTTCCGCTCACTCTGTCCCATCTGTCTCCCTCCTCCTCCTCCTCCTCCTCCTCCTCCTCCTCCCTCTCTCTCTCACTGTTCTCGCCTGTTCTCATCTGCCTGCCTGCCTCTCTCTCTCTCTCTCTCTCTCTCTCGGGGGCCGACGTACCAACCCGTATAAATCTGCATGCCGTATCCTCTGTGTTTGTCTTTCTAACGTGTTGTTTTTTCTCGCAGCGAGCGAGCGTGTGTCTTTCTGTTTTAAATTACATCCTAAAATGGTGCACATAATGAGGAGAGGGCAAAGAGATGAGAGTTAACGACCTAAAGTGGCATATGTTTGGAAGAGAGACATAGAATGAAAGTGAGTGTGTGTGTGTGTGTGTGTGTGTGTGTGTGAGAGAGAGAGAGAGAGAGAGAGAGGGAACGAATGAGACAGAAACATGATACTTGTCCAGTGTGGCACGCACAAAGCCCACTCTGTCTCTTACAATGGGCCTGATTTTGCCACTTCGCAATTGAGCCCCAGACACACAGACGGACGCGCACACATATGCACGCACGCACGCACATGCACACATGCACACACACACACACACACACACACACACACACACACACACACACACACACACAGCCATGCTTCAAAGTCTCAGACAACCTCTCAACCGCTCAAAAGAGCCATTCCCACTCCCTCCGCTGTTTGGACTTTGACATGTGCATTCAAAGCTCTGTCCCAGCAGGTCCACCTTTCTGTCATTGTCATGCCCTCGTATTGTGTTCTGTCCTGATATGAGCCCCAGATACGGTTCCACAGGCAGAAGAGTTTTATTCTGTCCTGATATGAGCCCCAGATACGGTTCCACAGGGAAGAAAGAGGGCCCGATGTTCGGTCCAAGTCCCAAAACCTGCTCGCTCAGGACCGGAGTGGACAGAGAGGAGACGACAGACATTCAACGTTCTAACTCCCAACATTTACAACCCTTTAAAAACCCCATGGCTGCGCCTCGTATATCCCAAGGCGTCAAGGAGGTCTCTATAGGACGCTGCAGTCTGCTGTCCACTCTCTCTCTATACCTACAGTCTCAGTCCGCTGCGTTCATATGTCTGGTTGTCCAGCCTTTTTTTTTACGAGGCCTGGGTCTGCAGTGACGATCTAAGCTGGGTGGTCCGACCCTGCTGGGGGGGGACTCCCCCCTGCGCGGGCTGCGGTGGCGTGCTGGTGGAGCCCCCCCCCTGCCCTCCCGGTGGGGGAGGGGGCGCGGCAGCGGGGGGGCTGTGGTGGACCCCCACCTGCAGGTGACGAGGCAGGACGGAGCGCAGCATGGCGGTCTGCTGCGCGGGAGGCTGCTGCGGCGGCCGCAGAGGGTAGCTCCGCCTGTAGCGCAGCGACTGCGAGCGCAGCAGGTTGCGTGTGTACTGCACCTCGGGCATGATGAGCTTGAGGCAGAGCTCCTGCTGCTGGACGGCGGACGGTGACCCCGCCCCCCCCGGCCCCCCGCCGCCACCGCCCTGGGCGCCGCTGAGGTTGGCCGTGCTGGGCAGGTCGTAGCCCACGATGTCCACCTTGGCGCTGGGCTGCCACGGCCGCAGGTCCTTGTTCTTGATCTGCGCCGCCGAGCGCAGCTGCGGCATGCGGCCGCCGAAGCAGCCGCGCATCAGCCGCTCCTGGGCGCGCCGCAGCAGCGCCACCTCGCGCGCCACGCAGGCCGGGCCCAGCGCCGCCAGCTTGCGCCACAGCGAGGCGTTGAAGTGGTCGTAGAGGCGCGCGTCCAGCCAGTTCCAGGCGCGGATCTTGGCGGGCAGCGCGGGCGTCAGGCTGCGCTTGGAGCCCGGCGTGCGCATGTTGAGCTTGACGTACAGCACGTCGTCCAGGTCCCAGGAGAGCAGGCGGCGCAGCAGCACCAGGGACTCGTCGAAGTGCTCGGCGATCATCACCAGCGAGAAGGAGCGCTCCACCTGCAGGCGGAGGAGAGAGATCACGTTGAGTCAGGGATGTACCATATTATCAAAGATCACGTTGAGTCAGGGATGTACCATATTATCAAAGATCACGTTGAGTCAGGGATGCACCATATTATCAAAGATCACGTTGAGTCAGGGGTGCACCATATTATCAAAGATCACGTTGAGTCAGGGATGCACCATATTATCAAAGATCACGTTGAGTCAGGGATGCACCATATTATCAAAGATCACGTTGAGTCAGGGGTGCACCATATTATCAAAGATCACGTTGAGTCAGGGGTGCACCATATTATCGGAAGAGACTAATGACTTAGTTTTCCAAATTTGCTGTAAAAAAAACAACACTGCTGGATCGCAAGACACATTTCAGTGCAACAAACTGACAATAAAGTACTATATATTATCATATCATTATCATTGCTATCATCACCTCCGCCACGAAGGCGCGTGCGTATGCCTGGTCCATGGCCGGCCGGTCCTTGTCGCCACCGAGGTCGAAGGTCAAGGTGTTGCGTGCGTACATGGAGTCCTTCTCGTCTGCGCGGTAGTAGCGCCACGGCTCCTCCAGGAAGGCCTCCAGCGAGCCGTTGGGGACGCGCTTGAAGCTCTGGCAGTACTGGTTGTAGTAGCTGAACAGAGACTCGAACATGGCGCCCGGCTCGCGCACGATGGTCACGTAGACTGTGTCGTTGGGCATGAGGCGCGCCACCTGTAGAGTAAAGTATAGTGAATAAAGTCAGTTAGTTGCTGCGAGAGTTCGAGGTCTAACCAATATCAGCATGGGATCCCTGGATCGCTGCCCTCCACAATTTCCTATCCAACATCAGGTTTTTGAGCTCTGCAGTGTTGTCAGCCAAGCTGTCGCGCCGCAGAACGTCTATATAGGTGGTACGCTTCTTTCCCCTCCTGGCTTTGCCCTGGGTTGGCTCCCATAGGCTCAATTTACTTGCCTCAGGTTCTGGGTGCCTGACGCAGTGCCCTGCCAGCCTCATCCTTCTCTCTCTGACTTTGTCCGTGACCCGTGGTAGGTCCCCATAGAGGTCCACATTTCTGTCCGTCCGGAATAAGTGAGTAAGTAAAGTGGAATGAGTTGCCCAAAAACATTAAAACTGTACCAGCTCATCACTTTTTTTTAAACCCATTTTGACCTGAGGTGAGATTAAAAAAAATGTGTCTTCTAAATCCTAAAAGGTTTTAAGAAAATCCTTATGTTTCTATGTCAGACTGCAACCTTTTTCATGTCAAGGACCCCCAGAATTATCTGTATTTGGCCATGGACCCCCCATCTGAAAATACGTTGTTCCAGGGACCCCCAAAGATTTTTTTTAAAATAGCAAATCGAGTGCCGCGCTATGAGCTTGTAGATCTGCTATTTTTCAATAGCTAAAGTATAACAATGCTTAAAACAACCAAAAGGGGTGTTTTAACGTGTATTTTCTGTACATGTAAAAAAACATTGTCATAATGAATAAACGTAATCAACACTAATCCCGACCTCGGCGCGGTCGAAGCGCATGTGGCTGGTGATGATGTTGGCGGGCAGCGTGTGCGGGTGCACGAAGTGCGCGGCGAAGGCGCGCGGGTAGCAGAACTGGTGGACGCAGGCCTGCACGGGCAGCGCCACCGTCAGGTTGTTGCGCTCGCCGAAGCGGAACAGCAGGTTCTGCATGGTGGTGCTGGCCGTCTTGTGCGTCTTCAGGAAGGCCACGTTGGCGTGCTTGGGCCTCAGGCCGGGGGAGGGGTGGGAGCGCAGCGCCGGGCAGCCCAGGTGGAGAGCCTCCATGGTCCTGGAGAGAGAGGGTTTCATTATCCCATTTAGTCATGAGGCCCATTGTGAAAAGAAAGGCTTCTAAATCCTAATAGTTTTCTGACAAACCTATGTTTCTATACTCAGTGGTGCTCAACCATCTTCATGTCAAGGACCCCCACAGTTATCTGTATTTGGCCACGGACCCCCAGTCTGAAGACAGACTTTTGGTGTGTCGGCTAAGCGTGCACGGCACCACGCCGTTTCAGCTTGTCGAAAAGTAACACTTTAATTATAATACAATTATAATACATCTGCATTTCTTATAATTGAGGCATCTGCTAAGCAAGCAGAGAGAGAGAGAGAGAGAGAGAGAGAGAGAGCAGCATAAACTAGATGCCGAAAACATAGAACCTGTTTTTAAAACCGAGAGTTTAACAGAGATGGGCGATATTACTTTTTCTTTTAAACAGTCAGAAACTGAACGTGTCATGGTCTGGCTCTCTGCCTGGCTATTTCCCTCTTTCTGTATCTCTCCCCCTGCCCACTTCTGTCTGTCCTTCCACCTGGGCAGCTCCCAGTCCTAGTAGTTACCTTAGAGTATATATGAATAGAGACGGCACCCGGAGGAAACCGAATTTGGTATTGCAGCGCTGGGCCAAACACATGAACGCGTTACACGCTGGTCGGTTGACTCATTGCACACGTTCATGATGACACGTGAACGCTGTTTCATACGTGAACGCTGAACGCGTGCAATGATAGTCAGCGGCCAGCGCGTTCATGTGTTTGGCCCAATCAATCCCAGAACGCACTCTGTTCCTACCCGGAAGGAGGAGTGAAATCGCCTCATGAGCTTTTGAGCAACTTAATGCAAGTGGATGGAAGGAGAAATCCAGTGCCGTCTCTATTAATATATACTCTAAGGACTCATTGCACACACACACACACACACTCACTCACTCACTCACTCACTCACTCACTCACTCACTCACTCACTCACTCACTCAGTCTGTCAGAACATAAGTCATTGTCAGGTGCTCAACTTGGGTGTGATCTACTGTATTATCCTACTGTACCTAGTGGTTCTCGTTCCGTGAGGTTTTTGCATTTTCTGGACTTCCTGTATTTTTTTTGCCTTGTGCTTTGTTTAGTTTCTCCTTTTTGGACTTCCTAGTTTTCTGCTTTGTACTTTTTTAAACGTTTGGCCTTTTTTGCTCTCCCGAGTTACTGCTTGCAAATACTATTTTGAATTTTGATGGTATAAGCTAAGCTGACTTTCTGCTTTAACAAATCACTTTATTTTGAAACTACTTTTCTTGTGGGCTCTGCATTTTGGGTTCAGTTCATTCTGCTACCGTGACAGAACGAGAGAAATAAGGAGTTGGAAAGATATGATGGTTTTAGACTCTAGAAGAGGACAATTAGTATGCAGAGAAGTAAGGAGAACGAGAGAAATAAGGAGTTGGAAAGATATGATGGTTTTAGACTCTAGAAGAGGACAATTAGTATGCAGAGAAGTGCCCACGGAATGCAGACAAAAGGAAAAGAGATGAAGGACGGAGGAAGAAGACATTAGCCAAGCAGGAACGATGAAAGAGCGGCAGAGCAATGGCCTGTCAGATTTCTATAAAGCTCTCTCTCTTTTATAATTGGTCCCTGGACCTTATACAGGAGCACGGCATCCTGCGAGAGGAACTCTCTCACATCTCCATATCTGGCAGCTATTAGAACAACGACGCCTCGATCTGCCGCGTGAAAGTTCATTTCACTACAAACAACACGATAACAGGACATTTCATTCCCCACCCACATGGCAATTATAGTGTTATGCAGATGTATAAGATGAGTGTGTGTGTGTGTGTGTGTGTGTGTGTGTGTGTGTGTGTGTGTGTGTGTGTGTGTGTGTGTGTGTGTGTGTGTGTGTGTGTGTGTGTGTGTGTGTGTGTGTGTGTGTGTGTGTGTGTGTGTGTGTGTGTGTGTGTGTGTGTGTGTGTGTGTGTGTGTGTCAGGTATAGTACCAAGGGGTCTCTCTTCTTCTGGGTCAGGTTGCCCAGGTTGTAAGTGTGTGTTCGTGCGGTGACTCACCAGCTCAGGTGTGTGTGTATGCGCATGCATGCGTGTGTATGTATGTATGCGCGCGTGTGCGGTCAGTGCGGTCACTCACCAGCTCAGGTGACCTCCGTGGTGCAGCAGGAGGCTGACCGTACTGACGGCCACGACCGCCAGGAAGATCTTTTTCTGAGACATGCTCCTGTCCGTCCGTCCGTCTGTCTCACTGACCGTCTGTCTGTGTCACTGCCTCTGTAGGAGGAAGAGGAGAGAGGAGTGAGAGAGCTTCACACTATGCGGGAGAGACAGAGAGAGAGAGAGAGAGAGAGAGAGAGAGAGGGGGGAAGTGAGATGGACTCACAAACAATGGGACTGGACAAATGCAAAGCTATAGAGCAGTGATTTTCAAACCTTTGCGTGCCAACAAGGGCCCTCAACTTTGAATGTATTTGGCTGCGGCTATATTGGTATATGCAAATGACAGACAGACGTCACAAAAGGGGATGACGGAGGGAGGGAGTGTGGGTGGGCGGACGGACGGACGGGAGGTAGAGTGAGAATAGAAAAAGAGGACAGGTGGAGGTGTAATAATAATAAGCGAGAGAAATGGACAGAGTGCGCAGGGGGGGGGGGGGGGGGGGGGGGGGATGGGGGGGCAGTGGGGGGGAGGAGACCAGCTGGTTGCAGAACGGGCCGTGAAAATGGGAGAGAGGCGAGGAATTATAGGGAGAGAACACGAGGAGAAAGGCTGGTGGAGAGGGAAAGATGAAAGGAGGCGGAGGTGGAGGTGCAACCAAGTGGAGAGAGAGAGAGAGAGACAAAAGGTGAATATGAAAGCGAGGGAGGCAAAGATTTATTCAACAAAGCAATTGCTGCGTCCGAACAGAGGTGGGAGGCGTGAGCGTGGACCATGCAGGGACGGACGCGCAGAGAATGTCAGAGAGGCAGTAGGGGCTGAAATTCTCTAAAACCTTTTGTTGGTCAAAAATAGAGAAAATAGCTGATCTATACAAGCTCAACAACGCGTCGCACCGCGACACGTTGAGAGCTTGTAGATCATCTATTTTTGGGGCAGACGATAATTCTCAGACGACAATTCTCTCTCCACCCAAAATGCTGCGTTTGCGTTCAGGAGAGTTTGGAAAAAAGGCGACAATTCTCCTGAATGCTGCCCTTCGGGTACGGCATGGAAAGGAAAGTGGGGTCCTTTTGCATTTCTTTCACCAAATGCTGCCCATGGTCTGGACTGGAGAGGGCAGTTTTTTTACAGACTGCTAAAAGGGCAGGGTCTGAAGCCCCCTTTGTGGTCTGTGTGCACGTGCCTGGCGTGGACCCGCACCGGGCTTTGGATTTTTTTCCCCATTTTTTGCACGCTAACCCGTTTAGACCTGGGAACGATTCTACAAAATGTCTTCTAAATCCTGACAGTTTCCTGAAAAACCATATGTTTCTATGTCAGTGCTTTTCAAACTATTTCAGGACCCCCAGAATTATATGTATTTTGCCGCCGACCCCCATCTGAAAATATGTTGTTCCAGCGAACAACAGAAGCAAAGATTTGAGTTTAAAATGTTCGCTCTGAAAGAATATATATTCCAAATTAGCTCCACATTTTCACGATTTAAAAAAGAATATCAGACCTACAAGCTCGTACGAGCTTGTAGATCTGCTATTTTTCAATAGCTAAAGTATAACACACCAAAAGGGGTTCCCGTTCAGAATGGGCTAATAACACAGCGAGCGCTGAAGGCCTCATTACCTTAATACCTTCCATTAACAGCGTTTGGTTCACCTCACTCAGTGTGTTTTTTCTCCTCCTCCGCAGCTCCAACAAAACCCCGCCTCCGCACAGGCGGCCCATTACAGCTTCACTTCGGTCATGACGAGCCATAATGCACTGACCGACCCGGGTTTAATTTCGTCGACTGATGACTAATGGCGAGAAAATGTCTGTCAACTATACCTTTTTTTTCCCACTGACAATAAACTATATCTACACTTTCGTCAACAAATAAAAACCAGGGACTGGACTGACTGAGATCCAGTAAAACTAAAAGACAGTTTATGTTTGGTTTGCACTCATAACTGATCTACAAGCTTATTTTCAGCATGCAACCAAGTGTAAAATAAGCCAAAAACGACCTGACAAAATAAAACTAAAAGTAGACTAAAATTAAAACATTTCAAGATGACTAAAATATGACTAAAACCTAACCGACCGACCATGCACACGCTACAGATCAACTCCTGCTCACGGATCGCATGACTCTCCCCGTCACCCTGACCCACGCCAAGCCAAACGCTGCATTCCAAGCCCCTCTCTCTCCCCCTGTGGCCCCTCACTTGCATGGCAGTGGGTTGACGTCTCTCTTCAGTGACATACATATAGCCCGCCCCCCCAGTCACATGCCAGTGTGCACAGCTCCTATTATGCCGTCAAGTAACGGTTGTTTTCTCTTATCCGAGGTGTGTTAACAGCAGTGGGACCCCCGAAGGACCACTGTGTTCCGTTCCGGGACGCAGAGACAAAATGTTTTTATAATCGTCATGCCCCCCCCGCCCCTATAAGCCTATAAGCACAGTACAGTACTGTATGAACACCCTATACCTGGCAGGTGAAAACAAGATTAGCATTTGAATGCCTGATCTGCATGTGTACAAGAGGACAGGGAACATGCGCCACTCCCCACAGTGAGGACAAAAGGTGCGTTCAGACTTGGATGGTTAGAGCAAAGACGTGAATTGCTCGAACGGGCAAAAATAATAATATTTTATATACATTAGCTATTCGCATATAGATGCCAGGTGATGTGAGCCTGTAGATCGGCTATATTTTTAAACCATGTTGAAAAAGAAAACAATAATCTTGTATGGGGGTCACTCCATGGCACAACATATTTTCAGATTGGGGGGCAAATTACATATTAATGTGGGGGTCGGTGACATTAAAATGTGTGACAAACGCCGGTGAAACGAGCCCCCTAAAGCCAGGAAATGTTCAGCGTCAAGCTCTTTTACCCTCTGGGGTCATCACGTGCAACAGGAGCCCTGAGGGCTTGTAGACTAACTGTTTCTTTGACTGGAGAAGCTCCATGCTTTATGAGTCATGCAACCCTTTGCCCGCGGGGCAGCTTACCGTGAGCCATTAAGACCTGAGGGCCATTCCACCAATGCCTTCTATACATCAGTCTTTCTCATGCCTTCCAGACTTTTCAATATATCTTTTTTTCAAAAATAGCAGATGTGCAAGTGATGTATGCATTATGTGAGCTTGCATATCTGCTCTGTTTTGGGTGCTTGTAGATCTACTATTTTCGGCATGCAACCAAGTGAAAAATGACTTATACTGGATCTCGTCCACTAGTCCCATACTAACATTTAGTCTAGTTTTTGTTGACAAAATTGTCAATATATTTAGTTTTAGTCACCATAGCTTAGTTTTAATTTAGTTTCCATTTAGTTTCGTCAGTGAAAAAAGGTAGTCGACGATTTCCCCCGGATTTTAATGGGGTTATGTGTATTTGCAGTGGTAAATCAATCAATCAATCAATCAATCAATCAATCTTAGGAAATGTAGTTATTATGAAACAAAACGTTCTAAATCTTTACTCTCAACTGTTGCTTAACCTTTTAACGATCTATTCTTTCGTGCAAAGCGACTTTGGTTACTTAAAAAAAGCACTATATAAATCCGAGCTCATTATTATTATTATTATTACTAACTTGAGGTTGTTTGAATTTCCAAACTCAAAGCCAACAAAACCGAGAAAGAAAAACCAACAAACAGCAATTAATTAATTTCTACAGACATCGTGGTGGGAAACAGGCTATAACAGGCAGAGCGATAAAACGTCTTAAAAGCTCTGCTAACAACAGAACACACACTGACAATTATGGGCGATTATTGTGCGTTGATGGGCAATTTGTTTTTTAACATTCGGATTTGAGGTATAGGCCTTTTTTATTGCAGAACGCAATTTAATCCATTCTGAGAGGGAACCCATTTTGGTGTTTTAGATATTATTTAATAATTTAGCTATTGAAAAATAGCAGATCTACAATCTCATGTATAGAGCCCTGGGGGACTCCTGTCCATGGGGTTTAAGTCATTGCTGACTGTAAGAGAGATGAGGCGAAATAAATCAGCTCATTTTAGATTTTCACCATATTTAAAAGCCAGAGAACAGCTGGGATTGTACTGCTTCAGTAGGATAACACAAACACGCACGCAAGCATGCACGCACGCACATACATACACAACTGAAGCTCAAATACACACATGCACTTAAAACGCTTACACAAAAACCCACCAACCCACACACACACACACACACACACACACACACACACACACACACACACACACACACACACACACACACACACACACACACACACAGTAATGCATTCTGATGTTCTGCTTTATAGCTGTTTTTATAGCAGTCCTATAGTAGTATACACTCTACATAGTTTGGTTGGCTGGAAATGTCTCACACCTTTTCATGTCAAGGATCCCCAATTGTTGCTCTAGTAAAGATGCGTTTAGCCTTTAGGTGTGTTTAGCCACAGTCCCAGACTCCCAGCCTTACTCATCTGCCAAGAAAAAAGCCTGGTCACAACCTAAGGCAGAGAGAAAAGCCTGGTCACAACCTAAGGCAGAGAGAAAATCCTGGTCACAACCTAAGACAGAGAGAAAAGCCTGGTCACAACCTAAGGCAGAGAGAAAAGCCTGGTCACAACCTAAGGCAGAGAGAAAAGCCTGGTCACAACCTAAGGCAGAGAGAAAAGCCTGGTCACAACCTAAGACAGAGAGAAAAGCCTGGTCACAGCCTAAGGCAGAGAGAAAAGCCTTGTCACAACCTAAGACAGAGAGAAAAGCCTGGTCACAACCTAAGACAGAGAGAAAAGCCTGGTCACAACCTAAGACAGAGAGAAAAGCCTGGTCACAACCTAAGGCAGAGAGAAAAGCCTGGTCACAACCTAAGGCAGAGAGAAAAGCCTGGTCACAACCTAAGGCAGAGAGAAAAGCCTGGTCACAACCTAAGACAGAGAGAAAAGCCTGGTCACAGCCTAAGGCAGAGAGAAAAGCCTGGTCACAACCTAAGACAGAGAGAAAAGCCTGGTCACAACCTAAGACAGAGAGAAAAGCCTGGTCACAACCTAAGACAGAGAGAAAAGCCTGGTCACAACCTAAGGCAGAGAGAAAAGCCTGGTCACAACCTAAGGCAGAGAGAAAAGCCTGGTCACAACCTAAGGCAGAGAGAAAAGCCTGGTCACAACCTAAGACAGAGAGAAAAGCCTGGTCACAGCCTAAGGCAGAGAGAAAAGCCTGGTCACAACCTAAGACAGAGAGAAAAGCCTGGTCACAACCTAAGACAGAGAGAAAAGCCTGGTCACAACCTAAGACAGAGAGAAAAGCCTGGTCACAACCTAAGACAGAGAGAAAAGCCTGCACATAACCTAAGACAGAGAGAAAAGCCTGGTCACAACCTAAGACAGAGAGAAAAGCCTGGTCACAACCTAAGACAGAGAGAAAAGCCTGGTCACAACCTAAGGCAGAGAGAAAAGCCTGGTCACAGCCTGGAGTGTATCGGCGGAAGTGTCTGGCAGTGTCCGTCAGATGTATTTCCCCCCGGATATGATATTCTTTTGACAAATCACACTTCCGCCAAAATCCTGCAACTTCCTCCTACCTACTGTATATACCAGCACCAGCACCCTTCTAAAGACCCCTATATACCAGCACCAGCACCCTTCTAAAGACCCCTATATACCAGCACCAGCACCCTTAATTTTAAAGACCAAACCAGGCCACGGCTGATGTTAGCCGCAGATAGGAGGCCGCTGGCACAAAGGAGCCTGGCTGGCAGTAGGAACTACCGCTCCCCTTTCTTAAGGGGTAAGAGGAGCTGCATCTTATAGCGTGTGTGTGTGTGTGTGTGTGTGTGTGTGTGTGTGTGTGTGTGTGTGCACGTGCGTGCGCTCGCTCGACGGGACGGAGGTAGATCAGGTATCATTGAGAGTTAATAAGAAAAGGATTTAAGTGGCTTTCAGTCGACAGACACGATTCTAAAACCCACCCCCCCTCCCTCTGTCTCTCCCCTCCTGTCCCCTTTTAGTGTCCCCTGTTGCACTCTCCTTGTGCCTCCTCCTCCTCCTCTACCCACCTAGTCTGTGCTCCTCCTCTTCCTCCTATTCTTCTTCTCCTCTCTTATCTGGTCTCCTCTTCTTTCCTTTCCTCTCCTCTCGTCACCTGTGTGACTCCTGTCGTGTACTCGGATCACCTCCTGTCCTGTCCTGTCCTCTCTGCTCCGCTATACTTTCTCTTTCCTCTCGCAGTGCGTGTAGTTCTGCTCTGTGCCAGAACTACACTCTCTCTCTCTCTCTCTCTGGTAAGCATGGGCTCTTTAATTAAAAAGGCCTGATTAGGTTTCTTTAACGATCGAGTGAAGATATGACAGCATAGAGGGACGAAATGTGATCCCTCTGTTAACGGACTGATTTAGGAGAGGGAGGGAGAGCGAGGCAGGGAGGGGGAGAGAGAGAGAGAGCCAGATACAAATTCTTTAAAGAGAGTTTGTACAATACTGTAACTAAGCATAATTTTCTCTTTCGATTGTGTGTGCCTGGTTACGTGAGTATCGAAGGAAGGAAGGTAGGAAGGAAGGATTTAGATAGATAGCTAGCTAGATGGATGGATAATTAGATGTTGTTGTATTCCATGAAAAGAAAAGCTATTGTCGACACTATTTCCCACAAACTTACTTTGAACCCTCATAGAAACAGTCATTACACATGCAGGCATGCGCACGCACACGCGCACACACATGCACGCACGCACACACACACAGTGCTGATTCCAGTCTAATGAGGTTATTAGAGGTTCCTCCAGGGCAGAGGCAGATGTTTGCCTCCATAATAACCCTGTCATCCCCCCCCCCGCCCCCTGACCTCTGAGCCCTGAGCCCGAGACCCTGCATGACCCCGTGCCGCTTCTGTTACTGTTCGGAACAATGAGCACGCGCACGCACACACACACGCGTGCACGTAAACATTATTCAAAAAAGTGTGTTAGTGAGTTTGCTAACGCACTGGACCATGCAGGGCTAACATTAACAACAACGCAACGGAGTGGTGGTTTATTTTCCGAGGGGCACAGGCTAAAACAGAGGGGTGTTGCTGGCCTTAGAAGTGGACGATATATCGACATATTGATTGATTGATGATATTTCTATATTACGATACCGTTGTCTTTTTGCGATACTGATATTGTGCATATTCAATACCTCGATCACACACACACAATATATTGTGTAGTCTTACTGTATACACACACACACACACACACACACACACACACACACACACACATGCATGTTCAATAACGATATATTGTGTAGTCTTACTGTACACACACACACACACACACACACACACACACACACCCACACACACACGACATGTACACACGCGCAAACACACCCTCCCATATGGTTCCAGGACTGTTGATCCCATCCCATGTTCGTGACTCGTGCTCTGTTGTGTTTGGAAGAATATGAGATGAAAAAATATATGATATAGCAGCTTCAATCCGCAATAGAATACCGGGGGGGCAAGTGTGAGAGAGAGAGAGAGAGAGAGAGAGAGAGATACAGACAGACAGGGAGAGAGAGAGGGGGCAAGGTGACATCATGTGCAATATGTTTTTTCCATCTTTCACAATACACTATGTTCAGCTTAGATGCTCTCTCACACTTGAGTGCGCTCACACACACACGCGCGCGCACACACACACACACACACACACACACACACACACACACACACACACACACACACACACACACACACACACACACACACACACACACACACACAAAGCTGCTGTCTGCAGCACCCATGCCCCAGAGCTATGGGCAAAACCACAACATGCCATCTAATACCCCTAACTCCACCCTACCCTACCCTACTCCACCCCACTCCCCCACCCACCACATCAAAACATGTGTAGCATCAACAACATGAAGCTTTAACAACATCAAGTCCACCATCCATATTCTCTCCATTAGCCAAAAATAGCAGATCTACAAGCGCTAAATCTACGTCTACTCTAGAGGGTTTAAGTGGTTACCTGATGGTAACATTAATCTGTACTAGACCGGTGCCCGGCTGTAGAGCACCGAGTCGCTAACGATGGAAGTTGGAGATCCATACCTGTGGTTCCCGTGTCAGAGTGGCCATTCTACCCATCTGTCTCTGTCCATTTTATGCCCATATATGGAGATTTATGTATCTGTCTCTCTGTGTCCCTTTATTCCATTATACAGTATTGAGTTCTGTGTCAGGCATGCCCAAATATGGAGTGTTGTGATGGGGCCCTGTACAGAGCCCGGGCAGAGGCTTTATGTGGCGGTTCTGGACAACCGTGAGTCCGATGGACTCGACACCGGACACTGCACTCCCTGTGGGGGTGTGGAACGCGTGTGTCGATTTTGAAGTCGGTGGGGCGAACGGTTCTGGAGTTACGTGGATTACAGACGTACAGACCTACACACAGAGACTTGGTGCATTCATAGATTATATTATACTATTATTTTGGAGACAACCTGCATATCATTACTGAGCTTGTAGATCTGCTACTTTTAAGATATTTTTGCAATCCTGAAAAGTAACCCGACAGAAGCGATATATAATAGTATTGCTGACTGTTGTTCATTATCGATAGTGCTTTTTGCACTGGTAATATCTCTCTCTGAGTTCCCTTTGAATTTGACAGTGTTGCTGTGCCTTAGTTTACACAGTATACTTTTCTGTATCTGTAACCCCCTGTTACAGATACAGAGGGGGGGGGGGGGTCTACACTCATAGGATTACATCAGATAATTGACACTGGGTGGGAAAAAAATGGGTTGCAAAATCGTGGGACAATTATGTTTTTGTCTTTGCGTTAACAAAGGTGTAACGATGGTCATGTCCATAGTGGATATAGAGCTACTGTTGTAATCTGACCACAAGGAAGGGGGGGGGGTCATCCCTAAAAGCAGACAGCTATCTGAACAGCAGCTGCAATCTGATACAGAAATGTGTCTTCTTGTCAAGTTGTCATTAAAGCATGCCGTCTGCAGCTGCCACCATGCAGTCACTCACTGGACAAAGGCCTCGCTTCTTTAAGATCTGACCATTCATGCATGTGTGTCCACACGCACGCACACACACACAAACACACACTTGCACGCACACATGCACACACACTGCCTTTCACATATCCTACTGTACTACGGCAGTGGTTTTCAACCAGTGGTCCTTGAGGGGGTTCCAGGTGGTCCCCATTTAAATGATGGAGTTGGTAACCAAATGGACTCTTTATTAGATCTTTAACTCTTGAGAGCGTAAAATGAACCCATACGGGTCCATTTGGTTTAATTTTTCGCTCCCAAGAGTTAAATTATTGTTATAAACGTCTGCATTACGTACCTGTTATCTCTCCTAATGAGAGCATGGAACTGTAGACAAAATCTTATTCAACAACAATTTATTCTGCGCTTTCGGTCTGAGAGGCTAAATGTCATCAAATGGTCTAATAAATAATGGGCCTTGTATAACTGTATAAATACTTTTGGAAGTAATCTAATTACAATAAAATACTCTTCACTGGAATAGAAGCAGAAGGCTGCAGGTAACTTTACAGAAATGGTTATAAAAACCTTTTAGGCTATAATGAGTAAAAGTCAGAGTATTACAGAGTTAACCAAAATACCTTAGAATGAATTTGACAGACACAAGGAAGACAATTTCAGACAAGCAGAGCTAGAAGGAGGTTCAATCAGATATATTTACCATTGTACCGGGAGAGAATAAGGCATGTAATCCGGACAGCGTTTCCACAAGGATCTCTGACCATGTCCAAATTGAACATGGTTAATATAGCATACCGTAATCAATACACCGGAAAATGTGTTGAACAACAAGGTCAAAAAACATATTTGTTTGCAAATGGACAGATAATGCAAGACGTCACGAATATTGCATACAGGAACTATCTCACAGGGCAGAGATAGTCCGGACATGCAATATCAGTTAGTGGAACCGGGGGACAGGGCATAACGTCATTGAGTGCAGTTTGCAGTCTGTTAGAGCGAATACTAACTTCAAGGGCAGAAACACAGAAGCTGGCTGTTATGGCAAATGGAAACAAAACACTTCTTATCTACCAACGCTAGCTATAGGAGAGCAGTGTACTATTTTACAGTCAGTGGGACAGCGTGACATCAAATGTCAGTCACAGGGCAATTTATTATCCATAATTCGGCAAGACCATAGGGGACACCGGGTCATAGATCACAAGAACCGTCATCCACCAAAATAACAGATCTACAAAAGAAAAATACCTATCAGTAACATCCGGTTATGGATAGGGGAAAAACCTTGGCAATGCGCGATAAATAAATACATGAATCCTGGCGGGGGATGTTAAGACCTTTGAACACCTGTGGTCCCGGTGGTAATGCTGTCCACCCACACAACATGCACTCTGTGTTCTTTGTGTTTTGAGTCCTTTACTATTTTTTTAATGTGAGAGCACTGGGCCACGTACAGTGGCCGGCTTTCTGTATAAATCCTGTTTTGTTAGTTAGAGATAGAGATTAAGAGTGGAGAATAATTAGGATTTGTTTGTACCTTATTGTGTGTGTTTGCAAGGTTAGGTTTAGGATGATATAATTCTCTGAGTTACTCTGCGTGTCATTTGTTTTTGTTCAAAAACCCATTTTGGGCGGGATCCCCTTTTGGTGTTTTAAGCAGTATGATGTTAGTATGTTAAAATAGCAGATCTGCTATTTTTGAAAATGTGTGAAAATGTGGCACAAATCTTTGAATATATATTATTTTAGAGCGAACGTTTTTAACTCAAATATTTGCTTCTGGGGGGGTCCCTGGAACAACATATTTTCAGATGGGGGTCGGCGGCCAAATACATATATAATCTTGGAGGTCCTTGACATGAAAAAGTTTGAGAACCACTGACATAAAAACATAGTTTTTTCAGAAAACTGTCAGGATTTAGAAGCCTTTTTTTAATCAAAATGGGTTAGGTTTAGGCTGACAGACTATATTTATCTGAGTTACTCATTTGTTTTTGTTCAAATTAAAATGGGTTTCACTCCCAGAAATGTATCATCTTTCTAATTTTTTCTCTCTCACACGGCACACGCCCATGCACAATTGCACAATTGCACACATGCACAGAAGCAAGTATGTGCACACACACACACACACACACACACACACACACACACACTCTGTAGGGGCATATAAAACCAGGAAAGCAAATATGTTTGGGTGCGAAGATTCTAAGAAATGTTATCCGATGGCGTCAAAGTGCTGGTATAATTCCAGGGAGAGACAGGAAAGCGGGTCATTTTCTGGGGATGCAGTTTGTCTTGCGTATGGAAGCTTTATCTGTGAAGTTCTTGGAATCAATGGAGATATGAACCTTGAAATTCTTGTTGACGGCAATCCCCCCCACACCCCCCCACTAAAGAACCTAGCTGTTGCCATTCAATGGACCCTTTCATCCACACTGTAGAAAGTTGAATCTGTGACATACTTGTTATTTACATATTTTCTAAACCTTTCAAAAATGTAAAAAGAAGTTCACTATGTAAGAAGTCATGTCAAAGTGTCCTTGAGCAAGACACTGAATTTCTCCTGAATGTGTGTGTGAATGGGTGAATGTAATGCACAATCTATGTAAAGCGCCTTGGATAAAGGCGCTATATAAATGCACCATTTACCATTTTGTAGATCGGCTATTTTCGCTATTCATCATACGAATCATATAGGGGGAGGGCATAGTGATGCGTTTGGTAGGATTTTGGCTTATTTGGGTGCCATCATTCTGCCTACATGTAGGCTGGTAGGATGCTAGGCTACTTGGCTGCCAGTCTGTAGTTCGTAAGTTTGCTTGTCAGTGACGCTGGTATGCACACTGTCACTGCAGTACACCATCTTCCATCTCTCTACTATCTTTGACTTGTCACAACTCTTCTACTCTATGGCTCTGGATCGACGGTGGTATTATTATTATTCGCCGTTAGAAAATGTTCTGATCTGATAGCCGCCTCCCCTCCCCTCACGTCAAAACAGTTCTCAATGTTTACATCTTACTTGGCGAGAAGACATGTGTAGAAGAGGAGAAGTGGAGAGTGGAGAGGGTAATATTATTATTCAAATGGACAACTTATGTTGGTGGTAGATTGGAAAATCCTGTGTTAATTGAATGTAAAATGTTTGTCCAAGCTGCTTCTTTTCACCTGAGGGGGGAGTTTCCCTGGTTGAACGTAGCGTGTGGAAGGAACACGTTATTCCGACCAGTTCCCTTTCACCTCCATCAGGCTTCCCCGGCTGGCCAGGGGGAGGTAGTTTAGAGACCAGGATTACTGCATGTTTTTTGTGAGGGTATACCTACCCTATAGGGGACGCGGGGAGAACATGCAAACTCCACACAGAAAGGCCCTTTCGCCAAGCCCGCCTCGGGTATGGACACTGACTCGAGAGAACATTAACATTTTTAACGAGGCTGGTGGTCGTTATTTAGTCACAACGGGCTCCCAACCTCTGGTTGTAAACCACTGTCGTAGCTGAAGCCCACCTCTCCCCCCCTTCCCTCCCTGTATCGGACCATCTCCCCAGCCCCCCCTCTCGCCTCTTTGTCTTTACAGTAAACACATTCACTGCTCTTTGCTCCACCGAGTCCCTACGGTGCTTTTTAAGCACCGGCCCCGCCCCTTTCCTGGACCTGTTAGAGACTGACGGAGAGAGAGAGTAAATGGCAGTATTTATTTGTCCGTACACGTTACCTGTGGTGTGGGTGTGTGTGTGTGTGTGTGTGTGTGTGTGTGTGTGTGTGTGTGTGTGTGTGTGTGTGTGTGTGTGTGTGTGTGTGTGTGTGTGTGTGTGTGTGTGTGTGTGTGTGTGTGTGTGTGTGTGTGTGTGTGTGTGTGTGTGTGTGTGTGTGTGTGTGTGTGTGTGTGTGTGCACATGCTGCCCATCTCTGCATGTGTGTGCCTTCATGTTCCCTGGCCACTGTGCTGTGTGTGTGTGCGTGCGTAGAGACTGCCTGGATCATTACGTGTCTGCAGGCCAGACTCTCTGTGGACAGACACTCTGATACAGGTTTTATCTCTCCCTAAACGACCCCCATGAGAGCAGGATGAGAGGGAATAGACAGAGGGGGGAGAGGAGGGAGGAGGGAATAGACAGACAGAGGAGAGAGAGAGAGAGAGAGATAGGGGAGGGGAGGGAGGGAATAGACAGAGGAGAGGGAGGGAAGGAAGGTATAGGGAATACAGACAGGGGAGAGAGAGAGGGGGAGAGAGAGAGAGGGAAGGAAGGAAGGACTCGATGGAGGGAGGGAGGGAGGAAAAAAGAGTGAGCGAGAGACATTGATTGTTGGCGTTTGGGGAGAATGACGGAGGTAGAACAAAAAGAGATGATTAGTGTTGGGACTGCAGGGGGAACACATGAGAGAGAGAGAGGCTGCAGTCAGGATAAGGATGGGGGAGGGGAGGGGGAGGAGGGGGAGCAACGGACAGAGAAAGGACAGCGAGAGGAGATGAGGAGGAGGAGATACTAGTGGTCCTCCAGAGGAGAATGAACAAGACGAAGAGGGCTGTGAGACGCAGGCAGCACCGCTCAGACGGACGGAGCAAGTGATTGAACAGGGAGAGGAATTCACTTCAGAGCCTCATTGTGCTTTATTGACGAGAGGCTTTTTAGATCCTATCTCATGGAGGGAGCCCGCTGTCTGGAGTTGAGCCAAATTGTGGGAGAGAGAGATAAGGAGAGAGAGAGAGAGAGAGAGGAGAAATCAAATGACTGCTGTGACTCATGTTGTATCTCAGTAGTTCTCAACCTGAGAAGTTTTAATAATAATAAGAAAGAGGAGACAATATTTATCTATGGAAACAATGAATGGGGAATTCTCTTCCTGCGGGCCGCTCTGAAAGGGGACTGCCACATTCTATAACTCCTACAAGCAAATGGTAAATGGTGCATTTATATAGCGCCTTTATCCAAGGCGCTTTACATACCGATACCCATTCACAGCACCGATGGCGGTGGAAACCATGCAAGGCACCAACCAGCACATCAGGAGCAATTAGGGGTTCAGTGTCTTGCTCAAGGACACTTCGACACTAACTCTGGGGGAGCCCGGGTTCGAACTGGCAACCTTGTGGTTACCATCCGGCCACTCTACCCCTGAACCCCAAGCAAGTGCTTGTGTGGGGGGGTCCCCGATTCAAACATTGACTGTTGCATCTCTGTGTGGAAAAGAAAAAAACACAACATTTCCTCTGTCCTTCGAGTATACTGTAAATTGGCTGCGATGCGTGATGGGGCGCTTTGCATATTGTATTTAGCGACTTCATTAGGATTGGTATTATGCAAGGCTCTGCAAAGGGTAACCTGGCTACAACAATCAGCGTAGCCGCACTCCAATATCAATACACCTTTGAATTGCAGACACGTCCTTCGTAGAAAAGAGGAAGCCAGCCCACTTCAATTTTCTCGAGGCCACGGCCAGAAATGAACAATCAAGACGTTTTGTACTTGTTCTCCCGAGGTCTCTGAAGCGTGGAGTCGCCCAGGCGAGCGATTACCAGCTGCCTCAATTAACTGCCGAGAATTTGACAAAGAAAAAGAGGAAAAAAAAGTAATTACTATTGTAAAAAGCCCCTCCGGAACAGTCAGCAAAAAGTTTTGTTTAGAAGAGCATCACAGATATGGTTTATTATTATGTGTAGGTGATGCTACGGGTGCTTCATATGATGGGAGGTAAACATATTTATCCTCTGATTTCATCAAAAGGCTTAAGATAACGATTTAGGTTCTCTATTCTCAAATATGCAGAAAAGAACATTGTCTTCACCTTGTATTCGAGAGAGACGAATAAACACAAACTTGTGTTGTGGACGGTATCGCTGCTTCCTCCTACTTACAGTATATAGACTCAGAGCCAGCTGCCAAATTTAAAACTTTCCTCTCGTTTAAAGGTCTGTCTGGAGATTGTTTTACTACATTTCCTGCTGTATATCGATTTACTGCACTTTCCTTTACATTGGGGGAGTCAGTCAGTCCTCTCTATCTGCAGCTGCAGCTTGTCCAAAATCAAGCTGCTAGACTCCTGACCCAGGCTCACCCCACCCAGCTGAACACAGGCTTACGTTGCACCATTCAGACGGAGCAACAAAGTCACCATCTCCCTCTTTTGTTATTCTACAGCAGAGGTTTTCAAGCAGTTGGTCGGGGGACCACCAGTGGTCCTTGAGGCGGTTCCAGGTGGTCCCCAGCTAAATGATGGAGAGTTGTGAGTTGCAGTGCAGTCCAGTCCAGTCCGGGGCGAATTTAGCATTTATAATCTGTAACTCTATTACAACTCGACTGGATGACAGTTTAATTTGGCTGCAGTGTGTGTGCACAGCACACTGATGCTCTGTTGTTGCTATATGTACACCATTCAGTTGATATTAATACAAACGTATACCTATATAATATGGTAATTGGTACAACAACAATCTAAAAGTGATGTGCGTGCAGCCACCCTAGGTCGAGATAACGAACAGCTACTTCTTGGAGGCCTGGAGAAATGAATATTTAATCCAAGTATGTGCCAGCGATGAACGATCAAGCAGCGATAAAAATGACATTAAAAGATAAAATAAAATACAAGAAAGATTAGAAGAATAATACACAGCAGGTAAATACAGACGACGACAACAACAAAAATAAACGGCATCTTAACGATATTGATATGCAGAATTTCCAACTGACCCAACTGGCCAGGAATGATTTTCTCCATGTTGGCAGATGAGCAGATTCACAGATAACTGCAGCTTCGCCGACGACGCGCATCGCCTCTGTGAGCTACCGCAGGTGTTAAAAAGTGCTCTAATGCTTGGTTCGAACGTGATTGTGTTGTCGAGTCGCTGATGCTGATCAGCCGGAGAGGCGTAAATTAAACGCTGATAGCTTATCAGCTTTGAAGCTCTCTTCAGCGCCTTTCGTTTGAGGTACCTATACTTGCTAGAGCAGCGTTCTGGCGTGTCCGTCTGCCTAGCTGGCTTCTCTGAACAAGCCAAATTGATCAACTGTTTTGCTCACAAGCGAAAGCACTCCCCGGACGTGGCAATGGTCCGAGTTCCATTGGGTTGCTCGCAGACAGTTTTGGACATGTGAGGTTTTTCCACCCGTCGGTGAAAATTATGCCGTGGTTCCAGATGGGAGACTTTTCCATGTCTTCAAGCACGGTTCAACACGAATGAAGACATCGAAAAAGTGTCCATTGTGTTCGGATTACTGACGACCTTCGGTAAAACGGCAAATGGTGGGCAATAATCTCCAAAAGCCCCACAGCAATTCTCAGTGCCCCCAGGCCCCCCACTCACTCCACTTTGATTGGGTAACGCACAGCATGCTCAAGGGCCTGCACCCTGGGTGCCCCCCCTCCAAGAGCTACTAACTGGATTTTCTTAGACCGTGTGCAGACGGATTTTCATACAAATCGAAAATATGTCTTGAGATTATAGGTTTGTGCAAAATTGAAATGGCTTTCATTTACATTTTATTTGTATTTTAAACACGTATTTAAAATGACCATTTCACAAATTTCCTCATCATTGAGGCGCCTTTCATTTTAATACAAACCCTGGGCTGTGTGTGCCTCGGACTGTTTTGAAGGACACTTGCGTGCATGTTTATTTTGAAACCATATTCCACCCGTTTCAAGGAGCTCTACCCTAGATTGAAATGGAATAAGGAAAGTACGGTAGTTGAGGATCAAAGAGACTGCATTAATAAGACCTGTGAACTGGAACAGACAGTGTCACAGCAGTGAGCGGAGTGGAGCGGAGTGCTAGGCCAGCACATTAAAATGAGACTTTTTATGGAACTGCATAGCCCGCTGGGTCGTGGCCCAGGCTCTGGCAGCAACGCCCAGATGATTAGATAGAGGTCTATAACTATTGAAACGTTAACCCGTTTAGGCCCGACGTCGAAATTAAAAACAAAATGACAGTTTTCTGAAGTGGTGCTCAATATTTCCCATGGTATGGAGCACAGAATTCCTTTTACATTTCTCTTGAAAAATGTTTAAAAATGTCTTTGGTTAGAAAAAAAAGGGGGATATTTTATCGCAACCCATAAAAATTGGTTCCGCGACCCATCTCAGTTATATAAGAGGGAATACGAGAGAGAGAGAGAGAGAGTGTTATGTGAATAGACGACTCTCTCCATAATGGAATATATTGCATGTGTATGTATGGAGTCAATGGAATTGACGTAAAAGAAACTCATTAACATTGACGCTTCCCTCTCTGGCCTCGTCAGCATAACACACGCACACACACACGCGCGCGCGCGCACACACACATACACACACACACACACACACACACACACACACACACACACCATATGAGTTAACGGATGCGTAAACAGTGCGAACGCCCTAGCTGTAATAAGTGAGATCAATACATGGCCAGATCAATGGGGACTCGGCTATGGCAGCGGAAATCCCTGCATCCAATTATGTGCCACTCAAAAAACGCATTGTCGCCCCATTCCCACTCAATCATGACGGGGTCGAATTAATCGGACGGCCTCGTTGGTTGATTATCGGCGTCAGTGCATCTCTTCATAATGAGAGAGAGAGAGATCCCCTCTCTTAAATTTCTAGCCAAGACAGAGATCCCAAGATTAATTTAATAATGCACAGGTAGCCGGGGACGAGATCCCGAGATTTGATAAATTATAGCCTTAATCCAGAGTTTAAAAAAATATATTATAGCCTATATATTAGCCTTGTCACTAGCCACCGCTAGCGTCCATGTCAGAAACAGCCAAAATCCCTGCGTGCACACACGCACGCCGTCTTTAGTGACATTATGGCTCATAATGAGATGAAGTACCACGATCGGAGCCTAAAAAAACATGAATTCAAGCTCCCGCGAAACAAAACAATGATCGCATCGCTAGTAGTAGTAGGCTCTATCTGTGGGCCTCGGTAGACCAGGGGCTGTGAGTACTTTCAGTTTCAGACGGAACAACAAGAGCCGCCCGCTCTTCTTTGCGAGGGAAGATTTGGCTTATTTCTATTGCTAAGAGTTGGCTTTTTTGTGCTTGTTTTTGGAGATGGGTTGGTATTGTGTTTGTAAATCAGTGGACCATGACACAGGTTAACACAACTCTTCTTTACTTTCAAACTCAGAGTAAATATAATAACAACGGCAGAAGCAGCAGCATCACATCATCTTGTTGTATATCAGACTGAAGTACTAGATCCCAGATAATCCCCCCAATCATCACAAGGCAACACAGGAATATGCAATGAGCGCAGCACCATCAAACAGCTGTCAGTGAGACATAACAGTTGGCTTACAGTATATGTCTCTCACAAGACTTGGCAACACTGCCCAAAAGACACACACACTAAAGGAATATAAGAGAACAGCTTTGGAGTCATAAGCTCTGGCAACAAGTAGACTTATTTATTTTACGCACAGATCTCCTCGTTTGTAACTCCAACGGCCACTTAGGAATTATTTCCAATTATTACTGCCAACAAAACGTGGCGCTGGAGATTAATATGGTGCCAGTGTTGTTGTGCCACATGTACACTTGGATAGGGAACAGCGGATAAGTCTATGTGGCATTTTGCTTAATTGGTTTTACACCAGCGAGCAGCTGTGGCCGCTGTCTCTAATCAAACTATGCCAGCCTAGTATACGAGTGTGTATTTGTTGCCTATTGTTTCAGAGTGGATTTGGGCAGACAACTGCCCTATAAGTATTATTATAGGGAAGCTGAGAGGGAGAGACACAAGAGGGCGAGGATTCAGCTGGGATTTGAGCACAACAACAATAGAGCTATACGGTATAAGTGCATTAGCGCAAACACTTAAAGAAAACCCTCCTATGTACTTGATCAGTGTCCCCCAGCCAGGGCTCATCGCATACTAGATTCTCAGTCTACTGTTTCACTCTAAGGGCTCCATTTTCGTCACCGCTAAAGCCCTAATCCCTAAACTACCAATAGGGGTTCCCGCCCGACCTGGTGCAATGGCTATTTCAGTCATTTTAGTTTGAGTCTGAAACGGAAGGCGGTAGTACGTTTCTGAACCAATCAGAGCGTTGCATCCGTTCAGGCGATGGGACGGTAGCTCTGCTACACGCGCGATGGATGGACGGACAGTCGGCCAGCTACCAGTTTGCTCCTATGTAGCTTATTTCTAACCTATAATGTTTCCAGATACCGGTAGATATTTTAGCATGCAGATTAAGTTTAAGACGAGTTATACACCGTCTGGATGTCATCTTGAATGAGATTGAATCGGAGTATAGTTCTGTCCTCAACAACAGCTGTGTTTGGATGAACGTGCAGCGATGGGAATCAAACGGGTGAATGAAAATCATTTTTATTCATGCAACACTCGACACGTCATCATGCATCGCGTCTTCGTTCAAAGGAAGTCAATTAAAATTGGCTTTTTATGGACTTTTTATATAAAAATAGGTGGAAGGAAATTGTCCCATTGGTTTGGCATTCATTGTTAGGTATCTGATGACCACGGATATGGTCTAAAAGTGTGAAAAACGTATCTTTCATTTCACTAGGTCTTTAGATGATAAACCCCTTCCCCTGTCATCTGTGCTTTATCCCATTCTGGGCAGGAACCCCTTTTGGTGTTCTAAGCATTATGTTATACTTTAGCTATTGAAAAATAGCTAAAAAAAAAACGTGAAAATGTGTCGCAAAACTTTGAATATATATATATTCTTTCAGAACGAACATTTTTAACTAAAATATTCTTCTGGAAGGGTCCCTGGAACAACATATTTTCAGATGGGGGGTCGGCGGCCGATTACATATATATTTGGGGGTCCTTGACATGAAAATGTTTGAGCACCGCTGACGCAGAAACATGAGGTTTCTCAGAAAACTGTCAGGATTCAGAAGGTATTTGTAGAATCGTCCTCAGCTCTAAATGGGTTATATTACAGACGGAGCCTGCGGATGAACGGCCACGCGCGTCGACTGCAATGGGGAAGAAAATGCTGAATAATTAACGACAATGGAACAATAAATGTGCTTGTTCTACTCACAAGTTCCTCCTTATTCTAAAAATGTCAAAAGCAGATGGCACTTTGCCTCGGGGTGAAGCTTTGGCAGAGAGGGACTAGAGGAGAACGGGGAGAGAGATTGTGTTTGTCTGCGTGAAAGAAGGGAGAGAGGTTTTGAGTCAAGAGCTTATAAGCCCCATTTCTTTGTAAAGCCCTTTGAGCTGCATTTCATGTCATGAAACAAATAAAGTTTTATTATTATTATTATTATTATTCTTTCAGTGTTGATTTCGTCGACTAATACTATGACAACCTTTTTCACTGACTAAATATTAACTAAATTAATTCAAAACTAAGCTATGATGACTAAGACTAAATATATTGACAATTTCGTCAACAAATGGAAACTAATATAGTGGACAAGAGATCGTGTCACAGTGCGACGCGTTGTGAGCTTGTAGATCTGCTATTTTCAGCAAGTGTAAAATCAGTCATTACGACGGCATCAAGGCCCGCCAAAATGCATTTTCTAAAACTAGACCGATACTAAATAATTCCAAACACAATGTACACCAAGATATGCCGCAATTACATAAACATATTGAATTGTCCAGGCTGTGAGATACAGATACATCATCGTTCTGCCATGCCATTTTTTCCTGAACTTTCCTGAACTTTTTGCGTTGAACAAATTTGTTTCGAAATCCATGTCGTACACCGCATCTCCACTAGCTAAAGACTGCTGGGTTGCGCTGTGAGCTTGTAGATCTGCTATTCTTGTTCAAAAGTGCCCTCTTAAATCGACAATCATGCAAAACTAAATTGACAATCATGCAGCCGATGTGTCCTGATTCGACCCTCTCAGTTTGAAGTTGCTCTCCTCCTGATGCATTGCGAGCATCGGGTTGGGTTCTGGTATTCAGAACACGTACATTAATAGCCTTGTTTGTTTGTTGTGTTGTGTTCCGTGTGCTGATTTCCCTCAGGTCGGTCAATCACAAGTGTTCAAAATGCGTCTCTCTGTTGTCGAGGAATATCCGGATCAATGATATGATATTGACGCGGAGTGGAGTTGGGGGACACGCGGTTAATTGTTCATCGCTTTGGGGCAGAAATCATCTTCTACATCCATAGTTCATTATGGGGTTTTTTTCATATATAAATGCCCTATTTTATACTTTGTTGTACGGCTATGCTGCACAAAAGTAACAAAAATAGATCTAATCTAGATTTTTCGGGAGGGAGGTCGGGTTGAATGTGGGAAACGTACTGTACGTCTGTGGGTTTTTATAAATATTAACCAATAAAAAGGTTTCTTGAAAAGTAACATTTATACAAAGGTTTTGGTTCCTAAGACAGGACTTCATTACCTCAGCTCCTCCTGGGAGAGAAGGATCAGTTCAGGACACTGAGCCCCGGTTGATGGTCAAGTAGTTTCACAAAGAGGACTGGCTGTGCTCAAAACCACTGGTTCCCAAACTTGTTCATGTCAAGGTTGAATGACCCCCAAAATGACTCTTATGTGAAGAGGTATGCCAGGGACCCCCATAAGAGAAGATGTTTACGGCTCTAGCAGTGATTTCCAGGGGTCCCAGTTTGACCTGAATTAGGCTACGCTCCACCATTTAATGGCATTTCTATCTCTGGGACCCCAAAGTATATTGTAAACTCAATGTTAATTTAACTCCATTTGGTTCCATTTGTACACTCTCAGAGTTACAGACCCATATGGGTCCATTTGGGTCCTAACTATAATTTAGCTGGGGACCCCCTGGGACTCCCTCAAGGACCCTGGTAGTCCCGGGAAAAATCAACCATATATAGCAGCCCTGCATGCCTCTGTCTTGATACTATCATTCTGATCTTGGCTGCATGCTGGCGTTGCATGCTGTGTATAGCAGATATACAAGCTCGCAACGTGTCACTAATGTGACACGCTGTGAGCTTGTAGATCTGCTATTTACTGAGCACAACACCGTCACGCAATGAAGTATAATTGAAGCTTGAGATGCATCAAAACTCCAGGTTCAAGATTCAGGAAGATGTTTTTTCCTCCTTAGGCTGTCAGAGCCCGGAAAAAGGACAGGAAATACAAACAAACGACACTAAACTGCATTCAATCTGTAAATTCCCACATACTGTATACTTGCATTTGTGTGTATACATTTTCTTTACTAAATTATTCAAACCCCCCCCACACCAACATATTCTGCACACTGACTTCCCATTGCTGTTTACCCCGACCTTACTGGATCTTATTTCTATTATAGTGTTATCATTATTATCATTATCTTGTTATATTGTATATTATCTTGTATATTTTATTTTGAAGGCCTTCACGTCTGTCTGTCTGTCTGAGAGAGAGAGAGAGAGAGAGAGAGAGAGAGAGAGAGGAACATGAAAAGACAATGGAGATGTCAGTAATTGAACATCAAAGTGTAGCACGTGTTATTTTCTTAATAACGGACACCTTTTAGTGTCTCTTTCTTGCAGCAAAAGGAGCACACATTATATTCTTAGCCATATTGCGTCCAAAACCTCGAGGGAAAATCTAACCGCTAGGCTTTGGCTGCACTTCCGTTCACGCTCCCTCGATTCACTCGCTCCGGGGCGTGGGGTGGGTGTTTTGCTCAAGGACACGTTGGAGCCGGATGGCAGCCTGTGAGGGACACACGCTCCAGCTGTTGCAGGAAATTGTAACGTGTTGAAGAACTTGAAGTCAGTCCATTTTTAGGTTTTGGCCTCTGCGGGGCAATCACACCTGTAACCTTCATGGCAGATGCTTGAATTAATCGTTTCTGTCGTCTGTACCTGATGCTCTGCACGGAGACGAGTACTGTGGTTGAGAACGGTACGGCGAGGCTTGAGATTAATGACCTCTGTCTCCACTACGAGACGTCCTTGCTTAACTCATTTAGACCTGAGAACAAATTCTACAAATGCCTTCTAAATCCTGTCGTTCTCAAACATTTTCATGTCAAGGACCCCCTAAAATATATGTAATTGGCCGCCGACCTCCCATCTGAAAATATGTTGTTCCAGCTAGGGAAGCTCGTAGCTAAATGTATAACATAAATTATAATGCTTTAAAAAAACACCAAAAGGGGTTCCAGCCCGGAATGGATTAATCACTGAGCCGCCCGGCACTTCTATGATCTATTGAGCTATTCTCAAACACAGTGACGGACAGGGGACAGACAGACTGATAGCCCACAGTGACGGATAGGGGACAAGGCAGACTGATAGCCCACAGTGACAGGGGACAGACAGACTGATAGCCCACAGTGACAGGGGACAGACTGATAGCCCACAGTGACAGGGGACAGACAGACTGATAGCCTACAGTGACAGGGGACAGACAGACTGATAGCCCACAGTGACGGATAGGGGACAAGGCAGACTGATAGCCCACAGTGACAGGGGACAGACAGACTGATAGCCCACAGTGACAGACAGGGGACAGACAGACTGTTAGCCCACAGTGACAGGGGACAGACAGACTGATAGCCCACAGTGACAGGGGACAGACAGACTGATAGCCCACAGTGACAGGGGACAGACAGACTGATAGCCCACAGTGACAGGGGACAGACAGACTGATAGCCCACAGTGATGGACAGGGGACAGACAGACAGACTGATAGCCCACAGTGACGGACAGGGGACAGACAGACAGACTGATATCCCACAGTGACAGGGGACAGACAGACTGATAACCCACAGTGACAGGGGACAGACAGACTGATAGCCCACAGTGACGGACAGGGGACAGACAGACTGATAGCCCACAGTGACAGGGGACAGACAGACTGATAGCCCACAGTGACGGACAGGGGACAGACAGACAGACAGACTGATAGCCCACAGTGACAGGGGACAGACATAGACTTATAGCCGCCTACACTAGCCCTGGTCCAGTGCTTACAGCGAGTCTCTCTCTGACACCCATCCGCTCCCATCCAATTCCCCAAAAATAAACAAAATGACGTAACTACTCACCGACACACAGCCTGCTAGGTAAATTCTATTCTCGAAGCTATTCCCCAGCTTCTCTCTAAAATGAACTATTTTAGTCATTAAATAAAAGGAATCCAACCAGATCGGTGCAGGCAAAACCCGGAAATGCCGTAGTAGAAGAAATTACTCTGGTACATTCACTACATTGCTGTATTAAAATGGCACAAAGTGCATTTTGTGTCAGTGAGTATTTCGAGAATTTCGGGGGAATTTTAAACCCTCGCACACAGTGGAAAAGCTGCTAGTGAGCAGTGGATGGGAGTCCGTCAGGGCGTCAGAGAGAGACTCGCTGTAAGCACTGGACCAGGGCTAAGTCCACAGACTCCAAACCAGGGGAAGGAATCAAGATGGCAGCAGTCAGCATAATTACTAGTTACCCGCTTCAACTCTAAATTCGTTGTTGTACATTGATAGTAGCCGATCTACAAGCTTGCAATGCAGAAATGGCAGTATGGCCTATATTATATAAGTGGACTGGAACCATGATCCAAGGAATCCAGGGAAAATTCATTATATGACCTAGGGTTCAATAGGGCAAAATATAGAGTGGGCTGGGATAGCGCCATCATAGCTCCGGACTCTCTATCTCTCTCTCACATACACACACACACACACACACACACACACACACACACACACACACACACACACACACACACATACACATACACACATAGCTGAATGGTTACCATCCAGACGTGTTGTGAGCTTGTAGATCGGTTACTGTCGTGTGTGTGTGTGTGTGTGTGTGTGTGTGTGTGTGTGTGTGTGTGTGTGTGTGTGTGTGTGTGTGTGTGTGTGTGTGTGTGTGTGTGTGTGTGTGTGTGTGTGTGTGTGTGTGTGTGTGTGTGTGTGTGTGTGTGTGTGTGTGTGTGTGTGTGTGTGTGTGTGTGTGTGTGTGTGTGTGTGTGTGTGTGTGTGTGCGCGTGTTGGGTGGTCCAAAACTGTTGCTTTTCAGTATTCAAATAAAAGAAAACAGCAAAAGTAGCAGATCCACACGCTCAACATTGAGCTTGCATATCTGCTATACTTTTCATGCTTATTTATGACGCCGATAGCATGATCAAAAGAATATGGGAAGAATATGGGAAAATGTACATAGTCCTATGAATGTGGAGATGCGAGGGGGGAGGGGGGGGCAGCCCAGCGGGTCGGTCCGCTGAGACGGCAGCTCGACCGGCCCGGTGAGACCGCAGTCAGTCAGTAATAGCGATAAGTCTCTCTCCCAAGAGAGGCAGAGGAAAGCTGTTGTGCGATTTTGTAATCATATATTTCACACACCGCTCAACCGGAGCAGCCAGCTTGCGTGCCTCGCGGCCAAAATACACTGTCAGGCGGAAAGAACCTCTTATCGTCACATTCGAACCCTCTCTGTGTGTTTTGGTAAATGAACGCCCTACTTGATCATACTAAGTACAACGTCACTACAAGCATCAAGAGTATAGCAGATCTGCTTCCTGCCCCGTTCTGACCTTTTGTAGATCTGCAGTTTTGTTACGCTTTTGAATTTGAATCCTGAAAGGTTTCGGACATATGAGGTTTCCACCCGACGAAGGCGATGTGTTTGTTTGTTTGTGTATGTGTGCGTGCATGCGTGTGTGTTCCCTCTCCTGTGTATGCTTACATTCCCTCCCTAAAGACGATTCCGTATCTGTGTGGCATTGCTTGCTCGCGCACGCATGTGTGTGTGTGTGTGTGTGTGTGTGTGTGTGTGTGCGTGCGTGCGTGCATTGACTTAATGTGCACGACAGTCATGTACGTATATTTAGCAAGCACATGTGCTCTTTTTCAGGGCATGCCTGCCAGTGCATGCCTTTATGTCTTTGTGTGTTTACCTCTGTGCATACCTGTGTGCGTGCCCGTGCGTGCGGGCGTGCATGCTAAGTGGACATGCTCTGGTTATAGTGGCCTGATAAACAGAGACCCTCCAGAATGGATTAATTAACAACCCAGACCGGAACCCCCCGTGGGGGGGAGTGCCTTCTGCACTGCTAACCTAACCAGCCCTCTCCTCTCCTCTCCTCTCCTCTCCTCTCCTCTCCTCTCCTCTCCTCTCCTCTCTGCTAACCTAACCAGCCCTCTCCTCTCCTCTCCTCTCCTCTCCTCTCCGCCAAACAGTGGCACAAACAGTAGCCTATACGCACAAGACATGCTCAGGAGCAAATGTGCTCACACCAACAGTGCACGCACACACACACACACACACGATGCAGTTTGAAGACAGTCCGCGGGGGACCCTGCTGTTACTGCGGCCTATAAACACACATCGACATGGGAGTGCAGGACTCTGGAGGAACTGGAAGCAGCCTTTGCACTTTGCAACGACAGTTATACTCCCTCCACGGCGGAGAAGCTCAATGGACTTATCGTGTTTCTACTGGTTTATACAAACCCTCTCCAGTTATCCCGTTTAGACCAGAGGAACGCGTCTGTGTCACCGTATAGCTTTAAACCATCCTTTTAAACTTTAGCTGTTGAAAAATAGCAGATCTACAAGTGCCGCACTACGAGCTTGTAGGTGTCGCAAATATTTCCATACATATTATTTCACAGCAAACGTTTTTAACTCAAATATTTGCTTCTGAGGGGTACATGCCATGGTATACAACACATTTTCAGATGGGGGGTCGGTGGCCAAATACATACATAATTCTGGGGGTCCTTGACGTGAAATAGTTTGAGAACCACTGACATAGAATCATAGGATTTTCAGCAAACTGTCGTGATTTAGAAGACATTTGTAGAACGTGGTCTCGGGTCTAAATGGGTTATAGGCTGACAAAAGCATGGAGCGACAACAGAAGCAATCCTTTGAAAATGTGTTTGGTGCGACCGTGCAGTGAAAGAACAGTAATGGGAATTTACTGCATTTCATTTATTCTTTTATTGAGCAATTACTGAGAGAATGGAATCCAAGAAATCCTTTGCCCCCGATGGACCCAACTTCATGAAGCTATATAAATGGCCACATTCAGCAGAATGAAATTGCAATAAAGGTGGTCGCAGGTGTATTGAGCCCGAGGCTAAAAGAAACCACGTGTTTTGCCCTGTAAAGTAGATAAAATCCATGTTTTGCCTTGTAAAGTAGATATAAAATCCAAAAGGTGAAGCACGCATATCTCAGAAAAAAGCATTGACGGGTGCTGAACAAAAATATGTACATACAAAGAAGGTAGGATGTCAGGATATCAGAATCGGTCAGATGCCGTATGACCCTGCGCATAATCGTATATCAGTCATAATTTCATAATCGTGCACCCCTCCTCGTGGGCCTTGCAAAACGGGGGAGCGATAAAACGCGCCTATAGTTCATTTTCAATGAGACCTGCGTTTTTTGCTCTGAGAAGTCGCGGTGCGACAACGCAAGCGTATTTACGTGAGTGCGGTCCCGTGAATTTGTTGCGCTCGCATGCTCGTTTCGTGCACACGCCCGCGACTCACCAGACCTGGATTCGGTTTAGCTTTTTCTTTTACGCTTGCGTTGTCGCGTCCCTCTGGAACAGACCTGTAGCAGACCTGTCGTTGCTCCAGGCAACGTGTGTGTTCCTCGCTCCCCGTTTGCAAGGCCGTGTAGGCTTCCCAGGTCTTAATGGGTTAAACTCTGGATGCTGGCTATAATGAACTCACTGACTGTATAATGTCCTCACTGACCTGATGGCTGCAGAATTCACCGCCTCACAAGATTGTGCTCTGCTGCTCTGCTGCGCTCAGTTCAATTCAGTTCAGCTCATCTTTATACTTCAGTGCCGTCTGCCATGTGTGTTACTGTAACACAATGAAATATGGGCGACCCGGCTCTCTCTCTCTCTCTCTCTCTCTCTCTGCCAAGGAAGGACACACCGACCCAAAACCAACAAAGACACACTCACAAAAAAACCTGACCGCAGACCTAGACTAGACCGTGTGTGTAAGCACACACACACACACACACACACACACAATGCACCCATATGTATATGTTACACAATATACGGCACAGGATAACGTTACGTTGTGTGCGTGTGCGTGTGTGCGTGCGCTCCTTGTGTTGGTCTGAAGAGCCACTGGGGGGGAAACTCCTGTTTTTGTTTGATGTTGCAGTTTGTAGGTTTTATCTTTCTGTCCTCGGAGAGGTTAGGGTTTCCTTTGTGTTCATGATGGGAATACAGCACACCATCCCTCAGCGTACCGTAACTCCTGCAGCCCCACCCCTCCGTCCGGCCCACCCCCCGTTTGCCAATCACACCTTGTGTTCGGTGTTCGGTCCCCCCCCCCCCCCCCCCCGGTTCAACAACCACCACACCCAAAAAAACGCCAACGGTGCCAAATGCACCACCAGCCTCCATTGTTTCACTGATGGGTCACTTCCATGAGACATGCAGGACAAGAGACAAACGAGAAGAGGGTTTTTTTTGTATAAAGAAAAGGGTCTTATAATGCAGTGGTTCCCAAAGTGGGGACCGGGGACCCCCATGGGTCCTTGAGGGACTTCCAGGGGGTCCCCAGATAAATGATAGTTTGGAACCAAATGGACCCCTATTCTGTAACTCTGAGAGTGTACAGATGGAACCAAATGGACCCTAGAGATTTGTAAACACTCTCAGTGTTAAATGAACTTTGATTTTACAATACAAATTGGGGGTCCCAGAGATAGAAATGCTATTCAAATGGGGGTCCGTAACTCATGGTGCATGTCCTTGAAATTAAACGGGTTGAGAATCACTGCTAGAGCCGTAAAAATCTTCTCTTACGGGGGTCCCTGGAATATGAATGGGTGTCGGCGGGCTAATAATTAGTGTCAATTTGGGGGTCCTTGACATGAAAAGGTTTGGGAACCAATGTTATAAATAATGGACGTGAAGATGTAATATATATAATATATATAATACATGGAAATACAGTGAGTTAATACCGCCTGCTTCCCTCACCAGATTTGTGCGTGTGTGTGTTCGTGTGTGTGTGTGTGTGTTCGTGTGTGGTGATGTTGTACAATCCGTGTGTGTGTGTGTGTGTGTGTGTGTGTGTGTGTGTGTGTGCATGTGTGCCTCAGAGGGGAGAAGCCGGGGTGTTGTATTTTGTTTGAAGTAGTCGCTGCTATAGGATTTGTCTCCCCTCGGAGGAGGGAGGGGTTCATATACCCTCAGGGTTCATGGGAATACAGCACCACTGTGAGGCCTGGGGTGTACTGTAAACGAGGTGCCCCCCCCCTTATTCCCATCACCTGCTTAAACCACGCCCACAAGGTGTCAACAAGCAGCTTCATAACAGAATAACAGATGTTAGTGCACGCTTGATCAAACTCCACCCGCTGTCCAACATCAATAGATTCTGCACTAGTACACTACAACATACATCCACATCCACACACAGTCACACTTTAACCACTTTCAACATATAACATTGCTGGGGGGGTTTTATAGCTTAAAGGAGAATTCCATGCTAGAAGGCTTTCTTACCTTTATTTGTAGTTGTTACGTCCCCACCAAAGAGGTCCAGCATTAATGGCTATTTGGCCACACCTCAGTAAACTATAGACTAAAAACGGTCAAACCTAACATTATTCCTAACCTCATAACCTCAGTAAAATGGTGCCAAAACCCTAACCCTATTCCGTAAGCGTAACAACCAGTTAAACTATGCCTAACCCTGAACTTATTTTGAACCTTATTCTTAGTGAAGCATTCCAGTTACCCCTATGGTTGTGGCTATTTAACACACACACACACACACACACACACACACACACACACACACACACACACACACACACACACACACACACACACACACAAGCCAGACAATGAGGCACACCTTCACACCTCTCCACACACACTTAATTACATGTGCAAACTGTAACACATGCATGTGTAGTACATATACAGAGCGAGCACACACATGCGCGCACACACACACACACGCTCGTTCTGTGCCAGTCTTGAAACGTGAGTCCAGTGCTTACCAGCCGCCACACAGGACCAGTTACCCTCGGTGCTCACATTTCAGGGTGTGACAAAAGGTGTTTCTGTGCCCATCCTAGCTGGCTGCATGTTAATGTGGTGATCACATCACATAATGGAGCACTGTCTGTCAAACCCCCTCCCCCCCGCCCCCTGCGTGCTGAATTTACATTTTTAGTTAACACTCAGAGCTGTACTGATTAGCATCTTTGGCTTAGGACATGTGCCCTCCTCCCCTCCCCTCCGCTCCACTCCACACCAAACGCACACACGGGTATTAACCCCAAACCACACCAAAAGGTCGGGGCGGTTTCACACCAATGCAACTCATTGAGTTTCAAACTCAACCTTAAAAACCCGTCTCGTGGCTCAGTGGTCCAGGCGCCTTGGCTGGTAATCCAGTCTGGCAAGTGTGCCACGGGTTCGACTCCCGATCCCGACGGCCTTTACTGCATGTCACTCCCCCATCTCTCTCCCCATTTCCTATCAGCCTACCATCTGTCCCTCTATAACAAATATTAAATAAAGGCAGAAGCCGCCAAAAAAACCCAATAAACCCTGTCTCGTCCCGACCCGACGGTGAGGTTTGGACTTAACTCTCCACCCTGTGATAATGGACAAAACAAATGCTTTAATAACCCGTAAAGGCCGGTTTGTACTTAGTTGCGTGCTGGAGTCATGTACCGGATAGACTGGAACTCACCTATGCTTTCTATGGCATATAGGCAGCTCCCTGCAGGATCCGCCGGGAGAAACAACACGCAGCTGCATGACATGAGACTAATTGAGATTAATTAGAGCGACAGAGAGAGAGGACTGTGTGTGTGTCAATTTAACAAAGGTGCAGACGATCAGAAATCAGCAGAGAGTGAACGACGTTGGCGCTACTGTATGCCGTATTGAAGTGGAAATAAAAACGTCTGGGTTTAGGTACCCGGACATACTGCAAGACCATAACGGGCCGGGCGTTGTGAGCTTGACATTTAAAACCCAAGAGTTAAATGAACTCGGGTTTTTACTGTGCGTGAGAAATGTCAGCGCTCGTCCTTTTGCTGCCGTTTTCCACTTTCCACAACACCAATGGCAGGTTGTGACTTTGTGGCACGGAGGACAAATTGACGGGAGTGGTGTGTGTGCATGAGGGTGACAGCCCAGGGCTTATTGGGCCTGCATTCAGTGGACTGTTACTTTGTGGCGCGGGGAAAACGTTTTCGTTCCACTTGTCAATGTCCAGACGGAAGGAGCCAGACTCTCCTGCATGGTCAGTGGTGTGATCTGGATTAAAAAGAAACGGTTTGTTCTGTGGGAGATTACGTGGGGGAAAGCTGTGCGTCTGGCATGGATGGGCAGCACCACCAACCATATAAAGAAGTACAGCAAAACCCACAGCAAAGAAGTGCTGGTTGTAACTACACAACTATATGTGGGTGTTCTACACCAGTGGTTCTGGTTCACAGCCTGTTGTGGATCAGAGCACACTTGAAAGTATCTCCAAAGTGTTTGTGGCACCACTTGTTAAATAGTTGCCAGCCACAACCATAGGGGTAACCGGAATGTTCACCTTAAAACACGCTCGCCCTAATTATTTCCCCCCTGGTGACCTCACGCCAAACCACTCACTGGGATGGTTCTTTATTGTGTTCTTGTATGAATGAATGATTTTATCCCATTTAGACCTGACGTCAAAAAAATTAAAAATCTAAATGGAATATTTCTGAAAAACCTCATGTTTCTGTATCAGTGGCGCTCAATATTTCATATCAAGGGCCCCAAAAATGATATGTATTTGACCACCGACCCCCATCTGAAAATATGTTGTTCCAGGGACCCCCCAGAAGCAAAGATTTGAGTTAAAAACGTTCGTTCTGAAAAAATATATATTCCAAATTTGCGACACATTTTCACGATTTTTCTAAAATAGCAGACCTACAAGCTCGTAGCGCGCCACTCGGTGGCGCACTATGAGCTTGTAGATCTGCTATTTTTCAATAGCTAAATTATAACATAATGTTTAAAACACCAAAAGGGGTTCCCGCCCAAAATGGGTTGTTTCCGTGTCTGGCTTGCCTTTCGCAGCCCATCCCTTACGCTTTATGGGATTATTCACACATTTACAATACATTATTTACGACAATACACTATTACATTTACAATACATCATTTTACAGTACATTATATTTCCTGTGCCAACTTGTATTTGTTTCACTGAGAATAAGGTTCAAAATAAGTTCAGGGTTAGGCATAGTTTAACTGGTTGTTACGCCTACGGAATAGGGTTAGGGTTTTGGCACCATTTTACTGAGGTTATTATGGTTAGGAATAATGTTAGGTTTGACCGTCTTTAGGCATAGTTTACTGAGATTATGTTTAGGATTACCAGCCTGGGCAGTAATTGGACACACTGTGTGTGTGTGTGTGTGTGTGTGTGTGTGTGTGTGTGTGTGTGTGTGTGTGTGTGTGTGTGTGTGTGTGTGTGTGTATCCCTTAACACCGGGCATTAACCTCACTTCGACATTGCAAAAGCAGACTGCAACACAAACACACACACACACACACACGTACGCACACACTTTCCCCTCGCTCCTCGGGCCATGATTTAAGAGGCCGGCCACAACAAGTACATTTTTTATCACTTGAGTTCTCATCGCACAAGGTCAAGGCCAGCAGTCGTGACCAGTGACCACACAGTCAAAGCCATTAGTGAGCTACTACTACTACTACTACTACATTACATACACTCAGGGGCCAACACTACACCCAGCCAGTATGTCTTGTACTGTCAGTCTTTGTACTGATTGCAAAGGTCTTGTTGCTGTTGTTGGTGGTGGTGGTGTAGTCCCCCGTGACATGTGTGTGATCCCGCACGTGCTTTAACGTTGCATGATGTGTGTCACATGTGCTAGACTGGCTAGAAACTAGCCGATCTGAAAAGCTCACAGTGCGTCATGCGTCACGACATGGGCATCATACAGACAGTGGCACTTTTATTCCACGGGATCAGAGCATTAGATATGCCACGGATCATAATTAGTTTCGTTTTGAAACGCAGAGAAGTGCGTAATTGTTTGTAAGTATGTTAATTCCACAGTGATTTCAAGCTATAATCAGCCGGCTGTAACACAGTGAAGAATAATTCTAGTTCTTAAGTGCAGAGTATTGTATTACTTGGACCAGTGCAACTGTCACAGTGTTCAAACTAGCTAAATGTTATTTTCTAAGTGAAGATTTTCCAATGTGTGCCACAACATGCGTAAAAATAAAACTCAAAACGTATCAAGAATTTGTTTCATTTATCTCTCATACAATAAAACAGCAAGAAGAAGGGGGAGAAAATGTGAGATTAAAATATTATTTTATTTGTAATGAATACCATTGAAGAACTCATGAAATAAATACCTCCAATTTAACGTCTTGGTTCCAGGAACCAATATGTAGTGCATGGGGTTTGTCTTCAAAAGCAGAATAAACAAGGCCAGACATGTTTTCACCACACTACGACCCATCTGGAACTCCAAAGTACTGTCCCTCTGAAATAAGACCAGAATATTTAACACCAACATCAAGTTCTCCTCTATGGATCAGAGACATGGAGAGTGACAAATATTTACCACCAACAAACTCCAGACTATTGTGTCAACAGATGCCTGAGATCAGTGGAGAGTGAGGCAAAGACGACCGGACTATCGTGGGCCCAGCTGAAGATAACTGCTCAAAACAGAGTCCGATGGCGGGGTGTGATTGCGGCCCTATGCTCCACATACATAGGAGCCTACAGGAATATGTCAAGTAAGTCAAGGGGCCCGGTTTGTCTTTGGCCCCGGGGCTAGAGAGCTGTGGTATACGTATTACGTACGTCTGTCTCTCCGAGGACACCGTCTAACAAACCACCCACTTAGGTTTTATATCAAAGTCTAAAACGACAACTGCTGCCCCCCCCCCACCGAGGACACCGTCTAACAAACCACCCACTTAGGTTTTATATCAAAGTCTAAAATGACAACTGCTGCCCCCCCCCCCCAAGGCAGCAGTTGTCGTTTTCAAAGGCCTCGTTCTATGAACAGTGATGACTTCAGTGTAGCACTGTCATGCATCGAGTCTAGTCAGCACACACTTTGTCATATGACTGTCTCAAGGAGTATAGGGCTGTGTGTGTGTGTGTGTGTGTGTGTGTGTGTGTGTGTGTGTGTGTGTGTGTGTGTGTGTGTGTGTGTGTGTGTGTGTGTGTGTGTGTGTGTGTGTGTGTGTGTGTGTGTGTGCGTGCACGCTTGCATTCATTGTTGTTCGCTGCAGTGTTCCAACAGGGTTCATTCCCATTCATCTCTTTTGTCTTGTGGCTTTCATGTGGGCACAACACACACACACACACACACGCACACACACACACACACACACACACACAGCACAGCACAAGAACCAGGTCTGTTAGTGACCTACTGTAATCATTTAGCGACTCCCCCTGCCCCCCACAACCACCCACTGGTTGCCACTTGTCAAGTCCGCTTCTTTCCCGCCAATGTTGGCGGGAAACAAGATTCAATCATTCAAGATTCAATCATGTATTGCCATTTCAACAAGTCGATAGGAATTTGTCTTGGTTCATACTCAACATATACAGACAACCATAGATACAACTAGAACTGCACTCTGCCGAGTGCATACTTGCTTGTTGCACACTAGTAGGCCATAAATGGCCAACTAGTGCGCAAGCAGAGCGTGCAAGTACTTTCGACCGCTGTAAACTGTCACATCTCAGTATCTCTGTGAAGGAACGTTTGAAATGTATAATCATTAGGTGTAACTATAGAGTATGTAGTTGTAATTTGATTAGCAGTATACTGTGGTTACTTGGTGCCAAAAAGTGACAGCCGTCAACAATTTTTTGGGTATGCAAGAAAAGCAGCAAATCTGTGCCTGGTTTGCTGGGACCAGATTACACAGATGTCCATTTTTCTTACGTCATCATTGAGACTTGAGAGCTAGTCATACATATACACACCACGTACTCTGGTATACATACGTGTACATATACGTATACTATATAGAGTATGTAGTTGTAATTTGATTAGCAGTATACTGTGGTTACTTGGTGCCAAAAAGTCACAGCCGTTAACCATTTTTTTGTGTATGCAAATCTGTGCCTGGTTTGCTGGGACCAGATTACACAGATGACCATTTTTCTTACGTCATCGTTGAGAGATGGGACCAGAGTACATGGTGTGTATATGTATGACTAGCTCTCAATGATGACGTAAGAGAAATGGTCATCTGTGTAATCTGGTCCCAGCAAACCAGGCACAGATTTGCTTACACAGAAAAGTGGTTGACGGCTGTCACGTTGAAGAGACCGGGCGAAATTATTACTTGCGCGCTCTGCTTGCGCAAGTAAAAACAAGAAGGAGAATACAATACAAAAACCAGCAGCATAGGTTAGTCGCGTGTTACGTTTTTTTTGGCTTGTTTTGAAAATCGAAAAAGCCAACATTTCTTCGATGTACAGTTTAAATACCTTTGGGGGAGTGTGAATCACATTGAGTGACAGAATTGCGTGTAAGTAATTGTAGCCTATAATAAATGACCAAAACATTCATAATTATAGACATACATAATTACATATTCGAATCATAGTGATGAATGCATAAAAGTTGACAACACTGCCACCTCCCTCGCGTGTTCTAACCTACTTGCTGAGACACATGCACATGGCTTGACAGAGAGAAGCACGGATATGGACAGACTGACAGTGACACCAACAGAAATTCAGAGAGAGCTACAGCAGAGAGAGAGAGAGAGAGAGAGAGAGAGAGAGAGAGAGAGAGAGAGAGAGAGAGAGAGAGAGAGACGGGCAATATATAAGAGCGTCTTAGGAGGCACTGAAGGCATGCAGAGAACGAAAGAAAAAGATGTGAGTATATGAGTTATAGAGAGAGGGAGAGACGGACGGAGAGAGAGAGACAGTAGGACAGGTGCAGACAGACAGACGGTGATGCAGACAATCCAAAATAAATGGACATCCAGAAAAAGAAGAGGAACAGCGGTATAGAGAGAAGGAGCCCCAAAAAACACACAGTCAGTGACACATACGAGCAGCAGAAAGGAGCTGGAGGAGAGAGATGGAGATGGAGATCTATGGAGAGACAGACAGACAGACAGACGGAGAGAGAGCGCGTATAAATAGATGGACACGCACACATACACACGCACACACACAGTGACTCCACTGTAAAATCCCGGAACATGTGAAGTGTTTAAATCCAAAATACCCGTCCGTGTGTAATAATTAATTTCCATATATTGTTTATTTATGGTCATAACATACACTAGAACACGAATACAACCCAGACGCACCTCACCTCACGAGCACACCTGACCTCAAACGGTTTAGTGTTCTGATGATTGACGATGATTCTAAATACGACTGACTTTTGACACTTAAAAAGTGTGATTAACATGACATGTCCTCCTGTTTATACTGTGACACGTTTAAATGGTGTTACAAATAAGTGAACCTAAACCCTTGGCGTGTGAGAGACAGACAGAGAGAGAGAGAGAGAGAGAGAAAGACATGCAGAGAGAGGGAGAAAAGATAAGATTAGCCTGTCCTCTTTAGTCAGTGTCCAGAGTATGCTCAAGGTAGGTTACATCAGGGGACAGATTTAGTTCCAGGTTTGAATTACCAAGAAGCCCACATCTTTTTTTACTCTGCTTTATTTTACATTTTCATCTCATGTATCTCTGTTTAGATGCAAGTAGTTGAACCTATAAGCTTATTGTCATATCAATAAATATAAAAGCTGAGACGTTGCTACTATTGCAATGACACTGCATATGACATGACAGCAGGGACGTGCACACATAGACAGCAAAGGGGGCTTCAGCCCCTGCCCTTTTACCCGTCTGTACAACAACTGCCCTTTCCAGACCACGGATGCAGCATTTTCTATAGGTGAAAGAAATGCAAATGCGTCTCCTTTCCATGCCACGCCGCCGGAAGGCAGCGTTCAGGAGAATTGCTTTTTTTCCCTGAACTTGAACGCAGCATTTTGCGTTGCACAAATTTGTTTCTAAATCCATGTCGTTACACCGCATCTCCACTATAGCTAAAAGAGTTCTGGGTTGCGCCCCGAAAATAGCTGAGCTACAAGCTCAGCTGCTCGCGTTGTGAGCTTGTAGTTCTGCTATTTTCGCTATTTTGGTCCCAAAAGTGGAATTTCAGTAACCTGACGCTGCCAGATCCAAAAAGCTTGCTACACAAATTTGTTTCACAGCTTATTTGGATCTGGGATCGCGGAAGCAAATTCGATGACGGGGCTGTTCCTTTTTTTCAAGATACATGGTAGATGATTGGATGGGAGCGTCTGTCTATCACCGTGTGGGCGTGCAAACACAACCAATCATATCGACGTGTCTATATACCGTCACATCCGCATCCCGCCTTTAGCTCACGCTGATTGGTTCGGTACGAAGCAGATCTGACTCAGGGCTCAACTCTGTCAGAGATCCCAGATGAGTGTTGTGTTGGGGAATATGTTTCCGCAATACCGCCCTCATCTGGCAGCGTCAGGTTAGAATTTCAGCCCCTGCCCCTCTAATACTCTGTCTCTGCACGTCCCTGTATGACATGACATCCGATAAGCCATGAACTCAACTCACTGCAAAAGAAAATACACTAGCCTATACGAAATGCTGCATAGATAATGATATCCCCTGGCAATTCAATCAACTAATGGACACCGAGTCAAATCAGGCCAAATCACATTGTCAAAACTTGAAGCATATAATTTATAATTTTATACCATTATCATCATGGTCTGTATACCAACTGGACCTAATATTGATGCGAGAGTGATTCTTGCATCAAATAATGGACTAACATCGTGATGCGGGGCAACAAAAGTGGTGTACAGTGAGTGCTGCCGCTAATATCTTGGCAGCCCTGCGACAGCAATTAATCTTTGTACGAAGGATTATTTAATTTGCAAGAGAGGTGTTTTATCATTCTGATGTGATTGATCAATCATCCCCTAAAAATAAAAAACAGTGCTTCTCAACCTGTGGGTCGCAACTGCATAACTGTACATTCCAAGTGCTTATCAGGGTGGGGGCGGTCCCCATGTTACTTTATTTTAATTTAATTTATTTTAATTTTTTGGGGGGGAGGGTCACAGCTTGAAAAGGTACACTGCCATAATTAAACCCCCGAGGAGCTTCGCCCCTCACGGAGAGAGAGACATCACAATAAACAACTTAAATACGCGTTATATAGGCTAATGTTGTTATAATTCGCTAATAGCAGATCTACAAGCTGCACGATTAAAGGCATATATGCAGCACATTGTGAACTTGTAATGTAGATTAACTATTTTCAGCGAAGCTGTTTGGTTGGTGTATTATTAGAATATGAATTTGTAGGAGTGGGGGTAAAAATAAAAGCACACCAAGTAGGCTATACGTGAGACACTACAAGTTGTAACTCTGCTCCATTTGACTAAAGAACAGAGAGTGCATGGTTGGTTGGGTTGGAGTCTTGGCGTGTCTTGTCACAACAACCGCCCGGGGAGTGCGTGTGTGTTGACGGCCAGCGACACACAGCAGCAGTCTATAATGTCATAACTCAGAGTCAGCCCCCCCAATGCCCCCATAAAGCAGCATCCAAAAACACACAAACAACGTCTATCATATGCCCCCCCGCATGCACACATCCTAACACCGTTTGCATATAGTTTCATTATAATTATACTGTTAGGTTCTTTATAGCTTATACGTATGATTCATGATGACTATGTATTTGATTTGATGCACCATGTTTTTTTTGTTCTTGTTCACTGTAAATTGCTCTGGATTAAGAAGAGCGTCTACTAAATGCCTATAAAGGGATGGATGCTGCACATGCAGCGACTCTCTCTCTCGTCGCGCTGCACGGCACGGGGATCTGCTGCCGTGAATTCGTTCGTGATGACAAAAGAACCGGCGGCGATAGATGATGATAGTCAGAGGCTCAGAGCAGAGAGTCACCGGCGTTACGTACCTTTGTCATGTCACTGCATGGAGCGATGGTGGCGGTTGCGTGTTAGCCTATGCTGCGGTGCGGTGGTCCCATGCACGGACGGACGGTCGGTCTCTCCACCATGCACCGGGTAGGTGGGTGGGCTGCGGGGCAGAGACAGTGTCCCCGCTCTGCTCTCTCCCTCTTCTTCTTCCTCACAAACCACCCGACCCGACCGGCCGGTGCTTGTGTTGTGTGTGACCCGTTGAGTCAAAGCTCTCTAGCGAGTGGTCCCTGAGTGAGGGGGTCCCTCTTCTCTTCTTGTGGTGGTGCACTGGTGATGATGGACTGATGTGATGAATGTTGTGTCGCAGTCAGTCAGTCAGCGAGGCGGCAGGCAGGTCACTGCTGCAAGGCAGAGGCAGTGCTGGTGACTCGGTGTCGGTCGCCGCGACGCGCACAAATAAACGAGATTCATCTCTCTCTCTCTCTCTCTCTCTCTCTCTCTCAGTGCGCGCGTACCTGTAGTGTGCACGTGACGTGACTCGCGACGCGGATCGTATCGTATTGACCATCAAAAGCGCACGCCACGCACGCACACAGCAACACAAACATTCATGAAAGGCTGCCCACAATGAAGGCAGAAGCCCCCCAACCCACCCCCCCAATGCACGGCCCCACCCCCACACGACCCCGCCCCCAAGCGCACAGGCATTACACGCACGCTCAATTTACAAATAACCGAGCACAGTGCGGCAGTGCGCAGCTGCGCGCACACTATTTTAAAAAGAGTGTGTGTGTGTGTGTGTGTGTGTGTGTGTGTGTGTGTGTGTGTGTGTGTGTGTGTGTGTGTGTTTGTGTGTGTGCTAATCATCGTGTGTATTCCGGCACTATTTGCATCGAGTGAACTTGGTAAATATAGAAATTGGTACATTTTGTTTTGATTGTAGCCTGTATATTGTTCCACTTTTTGCTTTGCCATAAACGTATATGTTTTCTCATGCCAATAAGCCCATTCAATTTAATTGTGTGAGAGAGAGAAAGAGCGCGCTCGTGTGTTTTGATTGATTGAATTCTTTTGACATTGACAGTGATGTAAAATAGCCACACTGAGCAGTCGATAGTTGAAATGATGATGATGATCCACATAGAAATGTCTTGGCTCAGTGGTTCCCAAACTTTTTCATGTCAAGAACCCCCAAATTGACACTATAATTAGCCCGCGGACCCCCATTTGAAAAATATATGCCAGAGAAGATTTTTACGCTCTAGCAGAGATTCTCAACCCGTTTAATTTCAAGGACCCCCCATTTAATAGCATTTCTATCTCTGGGACCCCAATTTATATTGTAAAATCAATGCTAATTTAACTCTGAGAGCGTACAAATGGAACCAAATGGACCCTAAGGGGTCCATTTGTACACTCTCTGAGTTACAGACCGATAAGGGTCCATTTGGTTCCAAATTATCATTTTGCTGGGGACCCCCTGGAACTCCCTCAGGTACCCCTGGGGGTCCCCGGACCCCACTTTGGGAACCACTTGATAGAGCGTGGATTTCTGGACCCACTGAAAAACCTGCCATGCATTAATTTCCCCCCCATATGAGATTTACAAAAATATTTATATAAATTATTTTAAGCCTATAGAATCAAGCCATCCAGGATATCCTGGTGAACCTGCATGACCACAAAACGTTTGATTCTGTGGAGAAAGAAAAATGAAAACCGCTACACCAAAGGGTATATGCCTATATGTATTAAATGTATATCATATAATTAATTATTCAAACTTTTTTTTCCCACAGAATCAAAGGTTTAATGGTCATGATGATTCACCAGTATGGATTCTGTATGGTTGGATTCTATAGGCTTAAAATAATTGATATAAATGTTTTTGTAAATCTCTATATGCAGGGAAAAATGTATGAAGGTGTCTGTCAGCACAATCAAGCCCTTATAACATATTTACACACACACACACACACACACGCTCGCGCACATGCCCGCACACACAGTTTTTAAAATTATTTAATCACAACCTGGGCACCCTGACCCAGAAGAGGAGAGACTCCCTGGAGGTACTATACCTGATACGCACGCATGCACAGGACAATTAACAAAGCGGGTGATCTGGAAGGGGCCAGGGCCCGTTGGGGAGGAACAATAGAGCCATGGATGCTTGATTAGGCACCACTGGGTGTCTTTGTTTCATCGATCCCGGTGATGATCCGTGCGGCTTTATCCAAAGTATAGTGATGGGACAAGTATAGTTGTGTGTTTTACTTAAAGATGGAATTGGAGTGCTGTGATCTTTTGTATTTTTTCCAGTTTTTCACGTGTTCATGAGGTGACAGCACTTCATTAGAGGAAGAAATAGAGTCCGCAACACTAAAAACCCAGCTCCAGTAATTTTTTTGAAAATTGGAAATACTGCAGTAAAAGTAAAAATAAATACATTTTTTTTTTAACTTAAGTATACTTGAGTAAATGTACTTAGTTACTTTCCAGTCCACCACTGATCCTCAGCTTGCTAAACACATAATGATAGCCCAACTGTCCTTCGGCTGTTTGTGGGTCAGCACTATTTCACCCCTAGCTGGCTCTCTTGCAGCGTAATTGCTGAATAGGCGATTTGTTGCTAATTAAATGTTTTATGATTGATTAGGTGTTGTACCTCAAGACGTTTTTTTCCCCCTCAGGGGCATTTTGATTAATTTGAATCGTCCTCACGTAAATTCCTAAGATGTTCAAGACGATGCACTCAATATCTTCTTGTCAACAGAATTCAGCTCGATGAGGTCATCTGTCAAAAACTAATTTGGGAAAAAAATTAAGAAAAGAATACCTCTGTTGTTATAATTAAGTAGGCCTATAGTGATAGTCCTCTGTTGTGACCCAGAAATCTATTAAAGTGATGGCTGGTCATACGGTCTTCTTTAAACCATTCTGGGTGGGAACCCCTTTTGGTGTTGTAAGGGTTATGGTATACTTTAGCTATTGAAAAACAGCAGATCTACAAGCTCATAGCACTGCACTGAGTGCCGCGCTACGAGCTTGTAGATCTGCTATTTTTGAATAATCGTGAAAATGTGTCGCAAACCTTTTAATATTCTTTCCGAGCGAACGTTTTTAACTAAAATCTTTGCTTCTGGGGGGTCCCTGGAACTACATATTTTCAGATGGGGGTCGGCAGCCAATTACATACAGTATAATCTTGGAGGTCCTTGACATGAAAATGTTTGAGAACCACTGATAAAGAAACATGGATTTTTCAGAAAACTGTCAGGATTTAGAAGACATTTGTAGAATCAGTTCTCAGGTCCGAGAACAAGATGGCAGTAATAGTGTCACACTGAAAATTATTATAAGGCTTAAGCATACATAATATAATGTGACTGGAGAATGGAGATACTGAGTCAGAGCAGGGGCTTAAAGGACAACTTTAGGTTTTTTTCAACCAAGGTTCATGTTTTAGGTTGTAGTAAAAAGAAGTAGAAGATGAGTGTTCATTTTTTTTCATTTGCTGCTGTCTTTCATTTTAGGGGGGCGGGGGCATTCGAGCATGGGGCTAAATATGAATGTGTCAAACTGACATATTGAGCCTACGACACACAGTGTGGCTTACCCCCAGTATGGCTACCTTCACATTCAGTAGATTCCTGGGGTCTTTTAGGACTATAGTAAACAATAAAAAAAGAAATCGCCATAATATTTTGTAAAAATACCTCACTCATGCCTCACTGGCCAATGCAGTTCTGCCAGCTGTACGCCGGGGGCGAGTTGGTAAAGGGGCGTCTGGCTGCTTCTGCGACAGACAGACACTCAGACAGCCGACATGCATATATGTGCATTGCTTTGCATTTGCATTGAAATAAACTACTGTTGTGTGTTGATAATGTGTTTGACAAAAGACAGGTATGTGGTAACCACTCCAGTTGGCACATCATTTAACTATGAAAGGAATACAGAGACAATTAACAGACAATGGATAGACTACGTAATGATCGTCATCATGTGATGATAGGCAACAATTGACAGATGCAAGTTCAGGTTTAGCACCGCCTTGGCAGTTATAAGAACCTGACGCCTCTGCACATGCCCTCACAATCGGGAATCAGGGATGGTAGCGTTTTGTGCATGGTGTTAGTCTCCTTGCATTCTTATGACTGAGAACTGCCGCTCTATCTGAGAGGTAAAGACAGGGAATACATCTGATTCAATAAGGTGTAACAGGCTGGGGTATACACTGGTGGTTCCTTTCTCCACCAGAGGTCCTTGACCTATAGCGAGGTGAATGTTTGGCACACTAAAGTCACATTTCACCCCATAAGACATGCAGTAGGCTACTCTGTATATCTCAGCCTTATTGGAGGAGGTGTTGTTGATGAGAAGAGGCTCAAAGTGCACATGACACTTCTTTAGGCCGCACTAAGCTAGCCAGATTAATATCACACAACACTGTCGTTTTTTCCGAATCAGCTGATTCGGTCTGGCTTATTAGCCAGGCTAGCACTAAGCCACCATGCTTTCCTTGTTGTCGTTCCGAAACGATAAATAAGGCTGTTCGTATATGCCATCACCCACCTGGCATTAACTGTTGCCATCGTATCCATGTCCCCCCCCCCCCCCCCCATCTATTCACTAGATTTATACTATTCTTTATAATAATATTGTTGATCGTTATTTTTAATGTTTTCTCTTGGTTCTCTTCTCTTATGGGAAACCGAGAAGTCAGCTGGGTCCAATGAACAGATAACGATGCATTCTCGCAGACTCCCACTCAACTCTCTCATCTCTCTTTCCTCAGTTCCTCTATCTCTCTCTATCTCTCTACTCTCTACTCTCTCTGTCTCTCTCTCTCTCTCTCTCTCTCTCTCTCTCTCTCTCTCTCTCTCTCTCTCTCTCTCTCTCTCTCTCCTCTCCCTCTCCCTCTCCCTCTCTCTCTCTCAGGTGGGTTGAACTGCATGGGACAATATAATACGTGTGTCCTGCTTTCTCTTGTCGTGTTGCTTGAAGATCCTGCTACGAGCACCTCTGTCAAATAACATCCACGTATACAGTACGTGCAACAAAGACCACTTGAGACAGTTCTTTGTCATTACTATTCCTCAACCGTCACAGTGTAAAACTAGCCACATCAACACACACACACACGTATATTCAGCCATCTGAGTGGTCCCTCATGTGTCTCCATCTTCTAAACCAAAGAGGTGGAGGGTGAAGAAGGATCAGCTGAGTCGCAATATGTCAACACACCAGGCTGCATTGCACATACATTCTAGTTTATTAGACACACAGAAAATTGTGTCTGACCCCTCCCATGTACTATACCCTGAGTATCGGCTAATGCCATCAGGTACGAGGTACGAGGTCCATGCGTGCAAGTACAATACGTACAAGCATTCCTTTGTCCCTCTGTCAATCACACTCCTTAACAGAGTCCTTGCAGAGGGCGGACAGGGTAGGGGTTGAAGGTTTTGAGGTGATGTTCTTATTTCATCTTTTGCACTAGGTATGTTTGGTGTGGATTTCTAATGTTGTACGGGTCACTGTGTGCCTTTGCTGTCTTGTATTGTCTTGTATTGTATTGTGCTGCAGGGCGGGTCCTTGGGGTCCAAGATAAACTTCTCTCTTGGGAGACAAAATAAAGAAACCTTGACCTTGAACCACAGAGATTAATAATATAGCCTATGAACAGCATCTACTGTATATGACGTCCCTAGCAGATATGGAAACAAGGATAAAAACAGAATGAACAGGAACAAAGGCATCTCATCTCATCCGTATGGAATTACCATTTGGCAGTGAGGAGCACAACATGGCCACTAGAGAGATCCCGGGATCAGTTAGAGTTTCCATACTGGCCCAAATTGGACCATGTTTGTAAACAGCTATTCTTTAGTTACAACATTTTAAGCCAAACAATCGGCATACAATCTTACATACTGCTCAGCAACACGTTTCTACAACATGACAGACGCGCTCCACTTCACTCCACTCCACTTCACTCTGGTCCTCGTCGTCGGGCCTGTCCGCCGTGGCTAATCAGCCCGGCCACAGAGTGCTGCCTGACTCCCTGCTTCGTCAACATCCCTGAGCCTCTGACCTCTGCAGTGTCCTTCATCCAGCCAGCTTGTCCATGCATGCGGCTAACCAGCATGGCACACAGACAGAGTGCACTCTCTCTCTCTATATGCCAAACTGTGTGGCATTTATTGAGACCATGCATGCACGCCACGGACCCCCGTAACTCTGGCAAATGGAACCAAATGGACCCATGTGGTGAGGGTCTCGTCTGTAATTCACGTATAACTCGAGAACTGTTCGCCCCACCGACTTCAAATTCGACACACGCATCCCACACGCCCACAGGGAGTGCAGTGCCCGGTGTCGAGTCCGTCGGAACGCCAGATCGCCAGTTGTCCAGAACCAGCACAGTCAAAGGAGCCTCTGCCCAGGTCCCGGACTGGACAGGGCCAAAATCCAGATAGATCACCCCTACATCTCCATATATGGAGCTGGCCTCGACCTTGCCACGACCTCGCCCTTTATTAGCCAATTGATCACACCTGATGTACATAATGAAACTATATAAACTATACATACTATACTATACTATTCATATATACTATAAAGTTCTATGACTACATAAAATGCAATTCTAGTGCTGTCTACGTAACATGCTATAAGTCTGTATATAAAATGCTATCTAAGTCTACGTAAAGTGCTATCTAAGAGACTATAGGGGCCATGATGGAGTCTGAAAAGGTGGGTTTTCAGACGGTGTGTGTGTGTGTGTGTGTGTGTGTGTGCCGCTGTTGTACGACGCTTTAGGCTTTACTCTTACCTCTGCTGTGCCCTTGTTGCCACCAGCAGGTACGTGCTCTCTCTCTCACACTCTCTCTCTCTCTGTAATCCCTTATAGCCGAGCGGACAGACTGAATCATTAAACCCTGCGTTGTTGTTGTTATAACTTCAATCTGGGACAGCATCTGTGTCATTTCACTGTAGACGTGCACACGAATACAGAATATAATGGAATGTCTTGGAGCTCATCTCCCAGGGTCAGCATTTAAAGAAGACAGAAAGAACATACATCCTATCATCCTATACAATTCTATATCCTACAATACTTAAATAAAAATAAACAAGTACTTCAAAACAAAACCACCATGATTCAGTTCATCTGTCATGATTCAGTTCACAGATTTCCTATATACAGTATGTATGTGTAATATTAAACTGTACTGTATTATACAGCAACACACATTAGTATTTAAAAAAGAAATATTTGTTTGAATAAAAATGTGAAGTCTTTCAGAAAACTGTTTATTAGTTTAACTGTATGGTGCAGCCTATACAGCACAACAGGTTGCATCACATCACATCCGTAGTAATGCCAGAATAAGGACATCTGATTCTGTCACCAAGTTACTTACTTGCCCTATGCAAACACAATTAATTGTATTGTACAATGCAAAAGAATAGCTTAATGCCGTCAAACAGCTATTCTTTAGTTACAACATTTTAAGCCAAACAATCGGCATACAATCTTACATACTGCTTAGCAACACGTTTCTACAACATGACAGACTCTTCCTCGAGCAGCAATATGTGGCACGTGTTGATTGATTGATTGAAATTTGTATTTCACAGTATGCAGAATGGGTATACATTTCAAACAAAAGCACAAGTCAATACAAAAACTGTTGTCACGATCCATGATTAAGCATTACACTTGTTTACAACAGGGTCCACCATGTTCAATTCATCAGAACATAAAGGAAATCATCATATAAAGAAAGTAAAAAAGGGAAAAACATGTACAGTATGGGGAGAAAGGGGTGGGTGGGGGGGGAGACTCAGACTTAATTTACAGGGGCCAGTTCCGAATTGCAGCTGCCCTATAGGGACACTTTGAGAGCGGTTTTGAAGGAGTCAAGGGATCCACATGTCTTAATGGCTGTTCCACATTTTAGTGACATATAAGATAAATGAATTTAATCCCTTGTTTGTGGGTTGCATATGCACATGGTTTGTTGAACTCCCTCTGGTGTTGTGAGTGTGGATTTTGTTGTATTTAGACAGGTACATGGGTATCATGGGTTCCTCGGGAGTCGGGACCACCATCCATGAATCCTTATCATGGGATCTTAACACCAGTCTCATAATAGGTAAATCACACCAGCGTCTCTATTTCCTGCGGCAGCTTAAGAAGTTTAGAGTCAGCCAAGCAGCCATGACTCACTTCTAGGGCTACTATTGAAAGTGTTCTTACCTTCTCCATGCTTGTTTGGTTTGGTCACACAACCTCTCAAGACAAATCAAAGCTGGAAAGAGTAGTACGTCGCGCATCGAAAACCATTGGATGTAGCCCTCCCTACACTTTCCTCACTCTATTCCACCAGAATAATTAGGAAGGCAAAAAAAATCATTGCAGACAACTCCCATCCTCCACATTACCTCTTCAATCTCCTCCAATCAGGCAGCAGATATAGAAGTATCAAGAGCTCAACATCTCGCTTCAGAGATAGCACTTACCTCGTATCCATCTGAACTTGACTCATTAGGCACAGTTGGGCTGATGGATGTATGTATGTAGCAATATGCATTATAGCACTTTAAATAACTGAATGTATGCTGCTGGTTTTTGTATTGTATTGTCCTTCTTGTTTTTGTATCTATGTTGAGTATGAACCAAGACAAATTCCTATCAACTTGTTGACATGGCAAATAAATTATTGAATCTTGAATCTTGAGTACATGGAGTACATGGGTATCTTGGTGAAGTATTTAGACAGGTACATGGGTATCTTGGTGAAGTATTTAGACAGGTACATGGGTATCTTGGTGATGTATTTAGACAGGTACATGGGTATCTTAGTGAAGTATTTAGACAGGTACATGGGTATCTTGGTGAAGTATTTAGACAGGTAATTGCAGGATGCTGTACTACTCTGTCGTCAACCTATAAGCCCTCGTACAAGGCTTCTTTGACTATGCATCCATCTCTTGGTACCACAGCACCTCAAAGGCCCTTAAAACAAGGCTCCAGACCTCCCAAAACAAACTGGTCAGGCTCCTACTTGGCCTCACCCCCCGAACCCACCTCACCCCTGCCCACTTTGACAGGCTGGGATGGCTTAGGGTCGACGACAGAGTACAGCATCTTGCAATGGGTCTGGTCCACAAGATTCGATACACCACTAAGATACCCATGTACCTGTCTAAATACTTCCTTAATGTAAACGAAGTCCACACCCACAACACCAGAGGGAGTGCAACAAACCATGTACAACCCAGATTCGGCACAAACAAGGGACTAAATTATTTTCGCTCCTATGCCACCAAAATGTGGAACGCCCTACCAACAGTCATTAAGACATGTGAATCCCTTGACTCCTTTGATGAATTGAACAATGTGGACCCTGTTGTAAACAAGTGTAACGCTTAATTGGGTCGTCCACTCACAGTTAACAGTCTTTGTATTGAGTTTGTGCTTGAAATGTACTGTAATTCTACAAACTGTTAATAAATATTTCAATCAATCAATCAATTCCAGCCTGTCAAAATGGGCAGGGGTGAGGTGGGCTGGTGCACCTTGGTCAAATTGCTGACGAGTGCTGCACTGGGATCAGTTTCTCTGCTTTCGGACCACACAGTTAATATTAACTGAATGTAGTTATTTGTATAATAATAATAATTTGTATTATTAGTGACAAAACTAAGCTGATCCTGCAGGTCAGTGTGGAGGTGGAGGTTAGGAGTAGGACAGAAGACCTCTGTTTCTGACCGACCGGCATTGTCAGCACTCACCCCCTCACACACGCACACAAACACACACGCACACACACACACACACACACACACACACACACACACACACACACACACACACACACACACACGTGCGCGCGCATCTGTGCTTGCTCTCCTCCCGTGGACAGGGCTGGTGTAGTGATTAGGTTTCAAGCATCTCTCTCTCTGAGCATCTCTCTGTGTGTGTGTGTGTGTGTGTGTGTGTGTGTGTGTGTGTGTGTGTGGGGGTGTGTGTGTGTGTGTGTCTGCGTGCACGCGCATCATATATCTCCACATCATATATTTTCTTTGTGCGTGTGTGCGTGCGTGCGTTGCAGAAGTCTCCCTCCCTCAGGGTCAGGTGTCCTTGTTGCAGAGCTCCCTCTATTCAGAGTCTCTCTCTCTCTCTCTCTGTCTAACAGAGGGCTGAGTGCTGCATGGGGATCTAGAGAAAGGAATACATTAGCCAGCTGTATAAGGCTGTGCGTGCATGCGTGCGTGCGTGCGTGCAGGTGTTTACTTACCTGAAGGTCGACTGCATGCTGTTTATTGTTATTTGGTCGACGTGTGTTTGCTTGGATGGGTGAGATTAGATAACGGAAGATAGCACTACTATAGGCACATCACTTCTTCTTCTATCTCCCCATCAGAGTGTGTGTGTGTGTGTGTGTGTGTGTGTGTGTGTGTGTGTGTGTGTGTGTGTGTGTGTGTGTGTGTGTGTGTGTGTGTGTGTGTGTGTGTGTGTGTGTGTGTGTGTGTGTGTGTGTGTGTGTGTGTGTGTGTGTGTGTGTGTGTGTGTGTGCGCGTGTGTGTGCGTTTGTCTGTATTTTGAAAGTGAACATTAATTCTGCCATTGGATGCCGTTACGTGGGAGACAGGTACTGTACTGTACTGTGCAGAGAAAGGACAATAAGGTCCATGGGGGAGGGAGGATTTAGTTATATATTTTGGTCATGTTGAAAAGCTTTAGTCGTTTTAGTCGACTATACATATCGGTACATAGCGGCTGTGGCTCAGGAGGTAGAGCAGGTCGTCCAATGATCACTGGGTCAGCGGTTCGAATCCCGGCTCCTCCTGTCCACATGTCGAAGTGTCCTTGGGCAAGACACTGAACCCTACATTGCCTCCAATGAGTTGGTTGGTGTGAACTTGCCACCATTGGTGAATGTGGGAAGTGAGGACGCTGGCGTCGACTGTTCGCCGCTTCACCTCCCAAGAATGAATGAACCATTGTAAAGCGCTTTGAGCACTTGGAAAAGCGCTATAAAAATGCAATTCATTATTATTATAAGATCTTAGTCAAGTCATCTACGATTGATTTTGGCGAAAAATATTTATTTTGTCAGGCCATGGCGGCTTCATGGTGACTTCTTTTACACTTGGTTGCATGCTGAAAACAGCTGATCTACAATCTCACAACGTGTCATAGAGACATAAACTATAGTGCTGTAGATCTTCAGAGCACAACATCCGAGCACAACCAAACCTAAAATAACTCGTCTTTTTAATACTGGATCTCTTCTCCACTATAGTCCCTCCCTAATATTTTGTCTATTTTTTTGTTGACAAAATTGTCAATATAATTATTTTTGTCTTGTAGTTTTAGTCATCATTCCTTTTTATTGCGTTTGTATTTTGTTTGTCAGTGGGAAAAGGTATTCTTCATCATATTTTTAAGCCCTAACCACACCAAAGGGTCACCATGCAACTCCTTGGGTGCCAAACGGTTGCAAGGAGTTAAAGGAGCATTCAGTGATTTGGGTGATTTGGAAGTTGGAACCCCCCACCCTTTGGTGTGGTTTGGGCCATTGAATTCCATGCGTTGAATCACTAGGGTCAACGTGGGTCAACGTGCAACAAGACATATCACACTGCAGGGACAACGCTAAAACCGTCTTGACCCTTCGGTGTGGTTAGTCAACGAAATGAACACAGTAAGTGAGTGAGTGTGTGTGTGTGAGAGAGAGAGAGAGAGAGAGAGAGAGAGAGAGGGTCCTTCCAGGCTGATGTCATCATAGACGGCTGGCCGTGTCACAGAGCGACACTGGACCCTCACAGAGCTTAAACCTGTGGACACATTACTGAGACGAGGGCCACGGGTCTCAGCCAACCAGCCAGCAGCTACAGAAAGACCAGTGTTCTGACAGAACTGTGTGCGTGTATGCGTGCATTATGTGGATTTAATGACCGATAGTATTACTCTAAGAAGGGTACATCGAGAATGTACACACACACACACACACACACACACACACACACACACACACACACACACACAAATGCTCAAAGCACAGACCAGCTAGACCGCACACATTCACACACAAATGAGATTCTATACAGTATACACAGTTACACACCTACTGTAAAGATTGTGGATGTGATGGAAACTCCTATACCAGTATGCCGGCCAAAGCATCAGAACCAGCGGGTTTTCAGGTTCCATGGGGTTTTTTTAGGCTCCAGGTCTACATGCGATTCTGAACAATGGTGGTGATTCAACTGAACAGGGAAGGAAATACAATAAGACATCAGACAGTAACAATAAACAAACTTAGGCATAAATAGCAAACTAGGGCCTAATCTAACTTGCATAAACGTCAAAATAAACAAATACTCATATAAGCAAAGATCATATAAATAACTAGGAACAAAGAGGGCAGACGAGTGTACGTTTTGGGAAAGGGGGGAGGGGGGTCAGGAGGGCGACCAGCGATTTTATATCTTCATTCCCCTAGAGATCAAGTCTCTCTCTCTCTCTGTACAGTATACAGTATATAGGGCAGTGGTTTTTCACAGGGACACATTTACACTGTATTAAGTCAAGTGATCATATTATGCTTCACAAAGTTCACGGTTAATTTAAAGACCCAATCCGGGTTTGTTTTGGACATATACATGGTGGTTACATTCAAATACTGTACGTACATTCTACATTAAATTTGTAGACTGAAACTATTCTTCATCTTTCCCCGTCATACATTAAGCTATACTACTCGTCGTAGTACAACAAATATAATGTAACCTATTACAGCCCCCAAATATTTATCTAAAAAAAGATAATACAGTCTTATCTGTTGTCTATTAGTGTTATAGTCCTTATACCAAGAGCGGAGTCTCTCTGAGTATAAAAACATGTCTTCACTGCTATAGGCCTATGTTATTTTTGGTGGTGAAGTTTCCCTTTTGTTTAAGTTTGTATCCCTGATTGGGGCTTTAAAGGTGTTCATTGCCCATGACCCTATCAGATCTTGTGATGTTGACCCATATGCACTTTCCACCCAAACAAATACTCGTATTCATACAAATAGGTGGACACTCTCAAAGAAGTGCATTCGCAGCTCACACGCACGCACGTGGCTTAAAGGCCCACTTCACCAGTTTTCAACCTTCCTCCATGTATAATTGTGGTTGTGTCTGTGGGTGCCATAGGCACTCACTTTGTAGAAGTAATTATTCAGGTTTTTGAGGGGCACACATTATCATACACATTATGTATGATAATGTACATAATAAGAGCGCCCCTCACTTCACACGAGTGTGATTATTATTATTTTGCTTAACCCTGTCTTCTACCCCTGAGCCATCCTAAACTGGACTTAAGGCCGACATGTTTTGTTTTGGGAGGTCTCTAAACGGAAGCTTAGTTTTGAGTGACATTGAGATATTGGAGAACCAAGAGGTGCAAGCATACTGTACTGTAGTCAAAATGACATTCTTGAGAGCATTTCGTTTTTATAAATGTTTTTTGTGGCTTTCGCCTTTATTTTATATTTTTTATAGAGGGACAGACAGTAGGCTGACAGGAAATGGGGAGAGAGATGGGGGGGGGGGTGACATGCAGGAAAGGCCATCGGGATCGGGAGTCGAGCCCGCGGCACACTGCCAGGCCCTTGAGAGTATTTCTGCTGACATAAATTGATAAGAGGAAATCCTATCCAAAAACCCTGTTCTTTGATTGACTTTCTTGATCTCTTTTGATGCCATTTTTCCACACACACACACACACACACACACACACACACACACACACACACACACACACACACAAAGTAACCGATCGTCTTTACTTGAGATTGCTATATCGTCAACTCTGACCTTGAAATCATTTGCATTTACATTACTGCGGATATACTAGGTTTGGACCCAAATAATGGATGCAGTTTTACCTGAATTACTGCGGTGTAATGACAGTTACACAATTATCAGAAAGCCAAGTACGGATTGATTTTGCCGAGTTCAGAACTGAGGAGTTCCTCAATTAGCACTTTGTCCTCGCACGCCCGAGACCAGGAGTGCCGTGTCATCAGAGAACAAGAACAAATTGCTGTTACGAGCTGCTTTCATGTCGTTAATGTACAGACGGAACAGTAATGGGAACCCCACAGCTCACTGGGAGGGACGAGGGCAGAAAGGGTTCCATTGACAAACTCAGGGACGTGCACACATAGACATCAAATGGGGCTTCAGCCCCTGCCCTTTTACCCGTCTGTAAAACAACTGCCCTCTCCAGACCATGAATGCAGCATTTACTGTGGTAAAATAAATGCAAATGCCACTCCTTTCCATGCCATGCTGGAACTGGAAGGCAGCATTCAGGAGAATTGCGTTTATTTCCGAAGTCTCCTCTCCTCCCGGAAAAATATATGGGGGCAAAATCTATGAAAAATGTGCATATTTAAAAGAATATTCCTAAAGAAAAACAGGAAATGGAGCTGGGAACTTCTCCTTTGGTCCATCCTGGGACATGTGAGAATGGTCCAGTAAAGGAAAAACTAAAAAAGTCCATTGTGGGTGTGGGATATTTTTCACTATCACTACTAAACACAAGTGAAATTCACCCGAACACCTGCCTGTAGAAAAGAAAACAGGGATGTGGGCAGGGAAACAAACCTACTTCCTATCATGTTGTCACTGAGCATCATGAAGGTACTGAAAGAGAAAGACCCACCCACCTCAGACATCAGCCACAGTATGAAAATTACAAAAATATAATTGTCCGGATGAAAATCACATGTTTAGTGTTGTAGGGTTAAATGCCTTTTGGTGGTCCAGCATGACCATGTCACAGTATTTGCCCTCGAGTCTACCTTGTGTTTGATGTAGTCGGTCAAATACAGTCAATACAGGCAGGTGTCAATGGAGTGGAATGTTCTGACGCCAGATTGGAATTCACAGTTCAGCAGTTTTCCTTCTTCAAGGTAACTATACTGATCTGTTTGTGAATTAATCTCTCTATGACCTTTGGGATGGAGCAAAGGATGAAAACAGGGCGGTAGTTGCCATGTGCCAATTTGTTTCCTTTTTTTGTACAAAGGGATTACTCTCGCCACACACACGCACGCACACACACACCCTTTCAGTACTGCAATAAATTGCATGTGTGTTGTCAGCCTTTAGAGGTTGTACATAAACTACAGTATTTGACTCTACAGAATACAGATCAAGCCGGTGAAGTTAATCTATAGATAATGAAATGGAATGCTCCAACCATGCAGCCAGGCAGATGGAAAGCAATTATGACTAATGGCCTCAATCTTGATAGTGGATTTAATGAATGAATTGCTTTCATCCATAAGGTACAATCTAGAAATCTAGAAAGGCTCTAACTGCATGGAAACCCATTAATTCTCGCATCATCTCCGCAACCTTCAACACCAACAACAGGAGAGTGAAAGCCCACATAATCCAGTGTTATGCACCCACCAACGACACAGATGAGGAGATCAAGGCTAGGTTTTATGACAGCTTAAACCATCTACTCAATGGTATAGGAGCCAGAGATCTTGTCATCCTGATGGGGGATTTTAACGCCAAGATTGGAGGCCAAAACGAGGGATACGAGGCAGTAATGGGAAAACATGGAGTGGGGCGAATGAATGAGAACGGCGAGATCTTTGCGGAGACCTGTGTAAACAATAACCTAGTGATTGGAGGTAGTGCATTCCCCCACAAGACAATCCACAAAACAACTTGGGTGTCACCAGACCATGTCACAGAAAACCAAATTGACCACATCTGTATCAGCAAAAAGTTCAGAAGAACCATGGAAGACGTTAGGGCAAGACGAGGGGCAGATGCAGCCTCAGATCACCACCTCCTGGTAGGGAAATTCAAGCTAAGATTGAAGAGACATCAACGGGCTAAAGGTCAAAGAGCAAAATACAACACTGAATCTCTCAGCAATGCTCAAGTGACAGAGCAGTTTAAGGATATCCTCTCGAAGAAAAACGCAGAGCTACAGCTAGGAAGGATGGAAGTATGGACAATAAATGAGGAGTGGGATCACTTGAAAGCTGCTTGGAGTTCAACGTGTGATGAGGCCTTGGGGAGAAGATCCCAAAAACACAAGGAATGGATAACACCAGAAACACTCTACATAATCCAGCAGAGGAGAGAACTGAAAGAAAAAGTGAACAAGAGCAGAAAAAGCCTCGACACAAAAGGAGTACAATAGGTGCCATAAGGAAGTGCGGCAGAACATCAGGAGAGACAAGAGATCACAGGTAGAGAGGTTAGCCAAGGAGGCAGAACTCGCAGCGGCTCAAAGGAACTGTACAACATCACAAGGAAGCTGTCTGGAACGTATCGACATAGCAACAAACCAATCACAGACAAGAACGGCCAACTGCTTTCAACCCCGGAGGAACAGCTCGAAAGATGGGTAGAGCACTTCAAAGAGGTTCTGAACAGGCCACCACCAGCAGAACAGCCAGATATCCCTAAGGCCAGGATACCACTAAAAATCAAGTGTCACAGACCAACAAAAACTGAAATAAAAGCTGCAATCAAGCAACAGAAAACCGGCAAGGCCCTGACAATATCCCACCTGAAGCCCTTAAAGTGGACATAAACACATCCACTGACATGCTCCACAGCCTCTTTAGGATAATTTGGGATGAGGAAAATACACCCACAGAATGGGCGGAGGGTCATATAGTGAAGCTACCAAAGAAGGGTGACCTAAGGAAATGCAACAACTACAGAGGGATAACCTTACTGTGTGTGCCCAGTAAGATCTTCAATCGGATCATCCTTAACCGTCTCCAGGAAGCTGTGGACAAGAAGCTCCGGGACCAACAAGCAGGTTTCAGGAAAAATTGCTCATGCACAGACCAAATAGCAACACTACGCATCATCATCGAACAGTCTATTGAATGGAACACGTCCTTGTACATCAACTTTATTGACTTTGAAAAGGCTTTCGACAGTTTAGATAGGGCAACACTATGGCAACTAATGGACCACTATGGAATCCCCACCAAGATCATAAACCTCATTAAGAACTCATACGAGGGAACTTCATGCAAAGTTATGCATGCAGGCCAGCTGTCTCAGAGCTTCGAGGTCAAGACGGGCGTCAAGCAGGGATGCCTACTTTCACCATTCCTGTTCCTCCTGGCAATCGACTGGGCCATGAGGGAAACAACCAAGGAGAGGAGAAATGGAATTCAGTGGACAATGTGGGAACAGCTGGATGATCTTGATTTCGCGGATGACATAGCCCTCCTTTCACATACACATACACAGATGCAAGAGAAAACAGACAGACTCTCACAAACTGCAATAAAACTTGGTCTCACTCCCAATATAGCAAAAACACAGTTGATCAAGATCCATGCCAACACCACCAATCCTATCCGTATGAACAACACTGCCCTAGAGGAGGTAGAATCTTTTACCTACCTAGGCAGTGTTGTGGACACCACCGGAGGGACAGACGCTGACATAAAAAGCAGAACCAACAAGGCTAGAGTGGTGTTCAACATGCTCAGGAGGATCTGGAGCTCAAAGAACATCTCCATCAGCACCAAAATGCGCATCTTCAACTCCAGTGTGAAACAGGTGCTTCTGTATGGAGCCGAGACCTGGAGGACAACAACACTTACAACACACAGGCTGCAAACATTTACAAACACATGCCTCAGGAGAATCCTCCACATCTGGTGGAGGGATAAAGTAAGCAATGTGGACCTGTGGAAAAGAACAAGCCAGGACCCCATTGACCTACAGATCCGAAAAAGAAAGTGGAGCTGGATTGGCCACACCCTCAGAAAACCTGCGACAAGCATCACCAGACAAGCCCTGAAATGGAACCCCCAAGGAAAAAGGAAACGAGGTCGCCCCAGGAACAGCTGGAGAAGAAGTATCGAGGCAGAAATGGCAGAGAGAGGGCTTAACTGGGGAGATCTCGAAAAAACGGCTAAAAACCGAGTGAAATGGAGGACATTTGTCAACGGCCTATGCACCCCAGAGGAGCAACGGGCTTAAGTCAAGTAAGTCATAAGGTACAATCTCCTGTATGTATTGTACAATAGTATAGTGCACAGTACGTGTGGCTAAATTGACGCATGCACGCACGCACTACCAACAGTAACCCAATTTCCATCAGAACCCTGTCTGTTCAAATTTTTCACTTTTTTTGTGATAATCCTCCCTACTATAGAGTGTGCTGACCATATAATTAGTTCCTCCCTGTCCCCAGTGAACCGCAGCGGTAAAAAAAAAACTAGTTTCGGTTTTGGTGGTGGGTGAGAAAGCCTTAATCCAATCAGGGGCCTTCCTCCAATCAGGATGGAGAGGGGTGGGCCTTGGTGCGTGTGCATGTGTATATCTTGTTACCAGGGCGGACCAGGTTTTATATAATATTTTGGACCGAACTAATAATTACAAAGAAGTAAAACAAGAAAAAAGTGTTGTAACCTGCCGTTTTGCTAACCCCCACCAACCCCTAGAACCGGCCCTGATGTACCAGTTTTTACATGTTGGGCAGGCCGGGAACCCCTTTTGGTGTTTTAAGAATTATGTTATGCTTTAGCTGTTGAAAAATAGCAGATCTACAAGCTCATAGGGTATATATATAGAACTTTCTTTTTTCTTTTCTTTTTTAGAATCGTCCTCGGGTCTAAATTAGTTTTCTGTAGTCTTGCTGTGTGGTTCAGCCAGACTTGCCTACAAGAAATTTGACCTGCTGCTTGCTTACAGAGGGATAGCTGCTTAATAACACATAGGTCTACTATTATATAAACTCACAAGACATATAGGCTATCAGATCAGACTGATTCACTTCCCTCGCTATAGGAGTCGACACTATAGCGGGTATGCACGTGACATCATCGTACCTGGAAGTTATGCAAAACTACTTTTTGGCCTTGACAGTCCATTCATCCAAACATAAAAGTCCTGTCTGATTGCATTAAACAATGTTAAACGCACCAACATTGATTGAAGTGTCAGAGTTTGGAAGTGCTTGTTTTCAATAACACAACATTTTGCTGCCTCCTGCATTATGTGACATTTAGAAACAGGTGCTACGCAGGACGGTTGAGTGATTTCCAACGAGCGCTTCCAAACTCCAACACTCAATGTTTTGGCACTCAGTGTATGAGTGTCCTGATGGGAAAATCATGCATGTGCATACTCTCTATACATTCAGAGTCAGACACATCAGATACCTGAAGTATAAGAAGAATACTAAATTATTAATACATCAGTAATCAATAAATATATATAGGAATTGCCGTTATGCTGAGGGGTTTATTGTTTATTGTTGTTTGTTTATAAGGATCCCCATTAGCTTTTGCCTTGACAAAAGCTAGTCTTCCTGGGGTCCGACACAGACATACATTTAACATAGGCAATACTTACAATTGTTTACAAAAACTAACTCAAAATAAAACATAGTAAAATAAAAGAAATAAAATAAAATAAACATAGGAGAAATAAAAAGCAAAGAAACATAGCAAAACATCACTTTCAACACATTATACATTTGAATTATTATTTTCCCAGGGTTACTGCAGTATGATTTACATAAGGTGTTCTTTTAACTTGATTTTAAAGATGAATTTTGTATTTGTATTGGTTATACACTTTGGTAGTGCATTCCAACCTATTACTGCTCTATAGATAAAAGAAGATTTAAGAATATTTGTTCTTGGTTTAGGTGCCACCAAAACACCCGAACTGGCTTGTCTAGTCATATGGTTATGTTCATCTCTTACATGTGCTACCTGTTCAAAGAAATACTGTGGTTTTTTGTCCATTAATACATTTCTGAAAAACATAAGAATACGTGAATGTAATCTATTCTCAACAGTAAGCCATGATAGATTTCTGTGCATTTCTGCAATGTGTGTCCTGTTGGAACACTGGAGAGCTAATCTGGCAGCTTTGTTTTGAGCTATTTGTAATTTATTTATGTCTGTTTTTGTAGGGGGGAGGGGGGGTAGTTGTGAATGTGTGTATCATATGAATGTGCAGCATATGTGTGTTTGCAATGTATTACTACTATATGTGTCAACATTTAGGACAGTACCAATGTTTATAACCTATAACCCTATTAAAAGCCTGAGTTTAATAATTGCATGCATGGAGTCACACACCCAAAAATATAGCAGATCTACAAGCTCATACAAGCAAATACAAAAGATAATATGGCATACCGGTATGTATATTTTTGTTACGAATACTATGCATAGGCCTACAATACATGTTTTTTTCCCCCCTCAATTTTTCATTGTATGCTGCTGAGTGCAAGGAACCTGCGTGTTCTCGTTGCAGTGACACAAGGCAACGCCAGACGGCGGTATAGCGTTCAAAGCGCAGACGCACCACCACCATATATGGACCTCACAAACATGGCGGCGCACATCTCCAAGTTTGTTTCCGTGTGCAGAAAAGTGGGAAGTTGTCTAATAAACTCTGTCATCGTTGCACAACAGGCAGCGGCTGCGAGCGGTTCCGACATGATGGTGGACACGGCCAAGCCAGCCACGGTTCGTTTGACTCCAATAAATGTTATTTTTCCATGTTGTTTCATGTTATCATCATGCCATGGCTTCGCAGTTTGCACGGGGCTGATGGTGGCATAAATAAACAAGCTCTCTCATGTGTTATAACTGCCGTTATGAATGATCATCAATTACTTACACTGTCTGCTTGTTTTAACGTTCATGCTCTCATTTCTTCATATATCACGTCTTATTTTGTACTGACATGTCAGAATCGATCAAATAACATTACGAGAGTGACTAAATCTTAGGCTAAAATGGACCGTGGCATTCAATATAACCAATATTAATTGGCTCTTGGCTGCAATACAATGTGTGATTCGTTTTTCTGCCTACTCTCGTCTGTCTGTCTGTGTTGCAGCTGGAGTTTGCTGTTCAGATGACATGTGAAAGCTGTGCAAATAGTGTGAGATCTGCTCTGGAAGGAAAGCCGGGTAAGGACAGGACAGAGAGGACAGGACAGCCTCGAATCCAGCTGAGAATTTACCATTTTCCTTTAAAAAGAAGATAGGTTTATATGTAGCTAGAATCAGCTGTAATCCACACAGTAAACTAACACCTGAACACATTTATTATGACACCCTGACTGAATGTCAATGTGCTGTCTTAACAAAATACAAATAAATGGCTTACATAGAATTAACTTGGTGATTGTCCATTGTTTTAATCATTGAGTAAGCTACATCATAGTAAAAGTAAACACAATTGTTTATATCAGTTAGTTGTTGTTCAATGTATTGCAGAAAATGTCAGTTTATCAGATTATATCAGTAAAGCACATGAGCATGAGAGTGCAGAATAGAAAGCCAGGGAGCTTCTAGAAATGTCTATCTATGCTCCTGCATGGATGATGTCATATTACATGCATGGACAATGATGATAAGTGCTTTGTCACAGTGTGTTGACCTGGCCGGGAGACCAATCCTCGGTTGATCCTTCCTGATGTGTATGCTTGTGCACATTTGTGAGTGCACATACATGCAAATACCAAGCTCACAAGCTGTGATGCAGTAGGTGAGGGTACTTTTCAATGTTAGTGGTAACTGGTAGTGGCTCCCTCCATTGGCCCCCACTTGCTGCCCACAAAGAGTACAAAACAATACTCTGATGCTGGCATTCAAAGCAACCAAAGGTATGGCACCCCCATATCTTGCAAGTCTGATCGGACGACTCGGGGAAGCTGAAAGTGCCTTCACTAAAAACACCAGGACAACGCTCCACGGGTCCCAAACTCTTCTCCCGTCTGGCTCCAAAACTATGGAATGCATCAATGCACTTCCTATTTCAATCACTGCAGACAGGCTCAACTTATAACTTAGATAGACATAGCACTCTATAGTGTGTACGTTTCATTATATAGTTATTCCACTGTTGGGTTCTTAGCTTACGTATGATTCATGATGACTATTTTTATGTATTTTATGTATTACCATGTTTTTGTTCTTGCTTACTGTAAATGCCTGAATTACAATTGTACAAGTTTTCCAGCGTCAGGTGTTTGATGAGGATTAGGAGGAGCATGGCCGTGCATCACTATGGTTCTGTCTAGCTGCCGTTTCTCCTTGTCTTAAGTTTGTCTTATTATTGTGCCTTCATGCCGTCATGGCGTCCTGTCTGACCGTACCTGTCTGTTTGTCTCTGTGCTTCCTTCATGTCTGTCTCCGTTTTCTCTCTCCTTTCAGGAGTGAAGTCCATCAGCATCAACGTTGGGAAGGAGGAGGTGCTGGTGGAGTCTACTCTGACCACGGCAGAGCTGGTCACTCTGATAGAGAGCACTGGACGCAGGGCTGTGCTGAAGGGCATCGGAGGCTCCGAGCAAGGTGAGGAACTTCAGTATGGTGTATGTATGTCTGTGCTTGTCTCTCAATTCATGTATATTATACAGTGGGTTTCAACCTTTTTTAATATCAAGGCCCGTTATTTATTCGTTGTTTGATTCAAGGACCACCATTTGATGAGATTTAGCCTCTCGGACCCAAAACTAAGGAATGTTTTGTTAGCGTCGGATGAGATTTTGGCCACAATTCCAGGCTGTTGGCAAACGTTGATCAAAATAGCAGTTCTTCTACATTCTTTAATTGAGCAGTCTTCTAGTAAATTAAGTGATCATTATAACATAGTATATGCATCTATATCTCTATGTGTACAGACCTGGGTGCGGCCGTGGCCATGCTGTCGGGCGTGGGTCAGGTGCAGGGGGTGGTGCGGTTCGTCCAGCTGTCCCAGGACCGCTGCGTGATCGACGGGACCATCGACGGCCTGGCGCCCGGAGCGCACGGCCTGCACGTGCACAAGCTGGGAGACCTCACACTGGACTGCCTCAGGTAGGAGGAGGTAGGACACAGACTGCGCAGCATAACTCAGTGGTTCTCAAACCTTTTCCAAATTGACACTTATCAGCCCGCAGACCCCCTTTTGAAAAGATACGCCAGGCACCCCCACCTTGGTTCCATTTGGAAGCACAGAGAAAGCCTCCGTGTTTATCAACGATCGATCATAATGGAGATAAATATTCTGTGACTACTTGGAAAGTTACGAAAAACAGGTTTTGGTTTGTTTTGTGTTAACAGGCATCATGCCTATAGAGCGTCGCAGTCCTACCAGGGCCCAGGAAATTATTCTCCGTTCATTTTCCTCATAGACATTTCAAAAAGTATTTATTTAAAGACGTTTACGCCGCGGACAAAGCCAACTCTTGTCGTGACAAATCATGACAACAAACACCATTTTCTGGGCTGAACAAATAATTAGAAAGGAGAACTTTTTTTGTTGTTTTTCTTATTTGTAATTATTTGTTTGGTCCAAAATATTGTGTTTGTTGTCATGAGTTGTCACGACTCGAGTTGGATTTGTCCGCGACGTAATCGTCTTTAAATAAATACCTTTTTGAAATGTTTATGGGGAAAAATGCATTGGGAATCATTTCCTGGGCCTGGCGTTGTCATGAAAGGGGGTGGGACTGCAACGCTCTATAGCGTCCATGGTGTAGAATAGTGTCTCTTTGAAAGACAACGTCAACTTGGGGCTGGGATTTGATTAAATGGAGGAAGAAATAAAAGCGTGAATATGATTATGAAGCCTCTGTGTGTCTTTGTTTGTACAGCTGTGGAGAGCACTACAACCCAGCTGAGAGACAACATGGAGGACCCAATGACTCTGAACGGGTACGGTCAAATCTACAAATATTTGTTTTACTATTTATTAGTTTAGAATTTAGATAGATTATCTTTAATTTTCTACTAATGTTATTTGGGCGCTGATCTAGCTGAAACTGAGCCCAAATTTGGTAGATGACCGACCTCATCGATATGATGTCATCAGTACGCCAGGAATAAATGATAAAAGCTGCCTGTATTCTCCTTTCATCGTGATTAAAGTGTTACTCCGTAAGAGATAGTTTATCACACAACACAATACCTGCGAAACGTTACGGCCAGCCGGAAACGATTGCTGACACAAAAAAGGAGGAAAATTTCAAAGCCAAACGTGTGCCTGTGTGAAGGAGGGGAAATCATGGAAGACGAAATATCAATGACAGAGGTCCTCCCTCAAGACGCTGGAAGTGGAGAGGGGGAGTCCGGTGTTGACGTGTCCAATAGCAGTCCTATGCCACCCAAAACGGGAGATCCAGACATGTGCAAACAACAACTACAGGTGTGTGTCGAACGTGTGAATCTATCGGAGCTGGGTTCGGTCGTTTCCAATGACGGGGCCACAGTATCCCTGGAGCAAAAAATCGGGAAGGAAGATGAGATATCAATGGCAGAGGGAGGACAAGACACTGGAAGCGGAGAGGGCATCATGTCCAACAGCAGTCCCGTGTCAGTATCGGGAGACCAATCAGAGTTGGGTTCGGTCATTTCCAACGATGGGGCCACAGTATCAGGAGACCAATCAGAGTTGGGTTCGGTCATTTCCAACGATGGGGCCACAGTATCAGGAGACCAATCAGAGTTGGGTTCGGTCATTTCCAACGATGAGGCCACAGTATCAGGAGACCAATCAGAGTTGGGTTCGGTCATTTCCAACGATGGGGCCACAGTATCAGGAGACCAATCAGAGTTGGGTTTGGTCATTTCCAACGATGAGGCCACAGTATCAGGAGACCAATCAGAGTTGGGTTCGGTCATTTCCAACGATGGGGCCACAGTATCAGATCTATCAGAGTTCGGTTCGGTCTATTCCAACGATGGGGCCACAGTATCGGGGTTGGACATGTCCAACAGCAGTCCCGTGATGACACCTAAAACGGGAGATCTATCAGAGTTGGGCTCGGTCATTTCCAATGACGGGGCCACAGGATCCCTGGAGCGAAAAAGAGGGAGGGCGAAGAAACGCAACGAACTCGACGCACCTCGAAGGGGCCGTGGGAGACCCAAAGGATCCAGGTCCAATAATCAAGAGGGGTCGGAAGCCAGTCCTAAGAAGAGAGGTCGACCCAAAGGCTCCCCCAACAAACTTGTGCAAGCAAAGGGAAGGGGTAGGCAGAGGAAGCGCAAGCTGGAGGCGAGAACCAAACGCTCCAAAGGGCCACTTAGTAAGAGGGGAAGACCAAGGAAGCACCCTTTGGTGTCTGCTAATAAAACAAAAGTAGGGCGTGGTCAGCGAGCCATGGGGTAAGTTGTGTTTCCGAGAGGCTCCCGCTCCAATACTTTATCTACTAGTTTAAAAGTTATTAACACTCTGCCTTAACTCCTCTGTAGCCATGCCAGAGATAACGAGATTAATTTACCTTTGCATAGGTAGCCGCCAGGGACGAGATCCCGAGATTTGATAAATTAGCGTTAATCCAGATCTCGAGATTTGATAAATTAGCGTTAATCCAGATCTCGAGATTTGATAAATTAGCATTAATCCAGAGTTAAAAAAATATATGAATTAACTTATTTTATCTCCGTTGCTCGCCACCGCTAGCGTCCATAAGAAACAGCCAAAACCCCAGCGTACGCCTGCACGCTGTCTTTATTGACATCATGGCTCATAATGAGATGAAGTAGGCCTGATTGGAGCCTAGCATCGCTAGTAGGCCTCTGTAAACCTCAGCAGAGCTGGGGGTTTGAGTAGTTTCCCTTTCAGCCACAACAAGACCTGTAGCTATGTAGCTGGCACTTGCCACCTACCGCCCCCCCCCCCTGGCGTCTAAGCAGTTAAGTGACGGGCAGAAAGAAAGTGAAAGGTGCGTGAAGAAGCCGTGTCCAGGCATGATGATCAACTGTTAAGGAAGCTGTCTGCAAATCACTGCAAGATGGCTACAACGAGTTGCGCAAAAAGCTACTACAAGCTGAGTTTCGGTCAAGACGTCGGAACATAAATAGCTGGAATTCTAATTTTGGCGTGCAGTCAGGCAGACTCGTCTTCGTGTGGCCATGGAGGCAGCCTGAGACAGTCGTTTCCTGGATGAAAAGCTGGTCACCGTGGATACAGGTGTGGAAGAGGTGATAGGGCGGGCCATACTTTTTTTTGGGGGAAAATGAAACGCCTTGGGTGTTACAGATTTTTCAATTCTGATAAAACCTCAATTTTGATTATTGTACATATTTTCATTCATTTGCAATTTTGTTCTGGAAGAAAGAAATGTATTTGGGATCATTCCTGTGCAAAATAACGGTTTGGTTTGTATATAACACAAATCTGAAGATATTTTTCAATTCTGATCTAATCTAACCTACATCAATTTGCAGTTGATTATTGTACATTTTTGATTCATTTGCAATTTTCTTCTGGAAGAAAGAAATTAAGTTGGGAGGCTTTTATAAAAAACTAATACTCAAATAATAGATTGTGTGTATAACACATCTCGAGACATTTTTCAATTCTGATCAACCTAACCTGCATCCATTTGCATTATTGTAAATTTGTATTAATTTAATTTGCGATTGATTCGCTCAGGCCAACTGCAGCAATTGTAACTGCAGCTCTACAGCTCTGGATGATGAGTCAAGAGCACAGGAGAAGTTGATGAGAGAGCTGGGGAAGTGCCGGGAGAAGGGGTGGTCATCTGCATCCTTTTTGATGGGCAGATTGACCATTAATGATGGAAGCTGACTGCACAGGCAGTGACCAATCCTTTCATGCAAGGATGAGGGAAGAATACTGTAAGGTTTGCCACTTGCCAGTGAGCCTGGCAGCAAATCTGTTCCATTTTACCCCAGAAGCGGCAACTAGAGTAGTCACATGCAAAGCAGATTGCTACGGTCATTTTTGCTTGGCTGAGGGAGAGAGGCACCATGTGGGCCATTGGAGGAGACTCAACAAATGTCAACAGTGTCTGTTTTTTTCAGAGCTATTTCATGACAAGTTTTGTCACTTTTTTTCTCAATGTTTTTTATATTGGTGGGCTACACTGACTGGTTGTTCATGGATCATAGTAGGATGCTTTCACTCTGCTTTTTTTTTTCTCCGTTGCCTTTGAAGTTATCATTTTTTCTTTTATTATTTTTCTATTGTCTATTCAACCCAAGGATGATGCACTCAAGGTATTGGCCTGTGACTCACATTCTTCATATTCTATGACAAGACTGTAACCTGGTGGCCTACCTGAGTTTGGCTTTCTCCCCCTTCTTTTTACCAGCTGCTGTGTGTAAGCACAGCTGAGCTGGTTTTCCTTTGTAAAAAGTTAGTAGATAGTCAATAGAATACTACTTAGGTGGCAAGTGCAATATAGACCATGGGCAAGTGCAATAGTATATGGACAAGTGCAATATATAATATAATCCCCCGTGGTCCCCTCCTATGGATGATTAATTTGCACATGAATCAGTGTTTCTTTCTTTCTTTGTCCTTTTTTTTTGTGGTGCAACCCCCTGTGTGGGTGGGTGGGTGCGTCTGAGCTCGAAAACAGCGTGGTTGTTTTCACCACCTGTACACACACAAACACACACGCACGTATTAACTGTATATATATGGTGATTTCGGGTGTGCCAATACCGTACAGTGACAGTGCAGTAGAGGGACCCCCACACGGTAACTCTGTCATTTCTCAACCATTTCGGACGCGGGGCGGCTCGCCGGAATAGGGCCGGCACCCTGGGTGCGTTCCTGTGGTTCTGGAACTGTCCCCGGGGGGGACCCCCACACGGAGTTGCACCACTCACTTCACACGGGTGTGATTTTTTCCCCTCTCTTGATACTGCTATGTGTTATGGATGCACTTAACGATCGTTGTATGTCTCATACAGTGAAAGATCTTATCTTATCTAGGTTAGGTAACTGTGTGTTTATAATATGGCCACGGAAGTGCATTTTTGTTTATTTTTTTCCCTCTTTTATTTATTACCATAATATATATATATTTTTCCTTTTTGTGTGTGTGTGTGTGTGTGTGTGTTTGTGTGTCAATCTCAATACTAGACGTGTACTTCATGACATTTACACATTACTTCACTTGCATAAACGTTGGTACGGCATGTACCAAAGAATGACATGTTTTTCAATACATCTGTGACTGCAACGTAGCACGTGTTCTATTTCAATGTGTGAAAGTCCCAAACTGATCCTTAAATTGTTGCTGTCGGGCATGAACCTCTTCAAGGTTCACTTTTATTTTGTCTCCAGAGGAGGAATTTGTCTTGGACACACAAGACTTGCACTGCAGCATACATGAATACAATACATTTCAAGACAATAATGTACACACTGTGACTCGTACAGCATATAGATAATAAATAAACCATCTGGTGCAGATGGGATTTCATCTCTTAATTGCTCTGTGTTTATCTTACAGCATGCAGGTGATCTGGGGAATGTTGTAGCTGGACTGGATGGCAGAGCTGCATTTAGATTAGAAGACTCTCAGCTGAAGGTAAAACAGATATAGACACACACTGTCTAAGAGCGTGATCTGTGATGTGATTATGTGTGATGTTGCTAAGACCTCAAAGGTTTTGTTTTTTTTACAAATGGTAAATGGTGCATTTAGAAGGGGCAGAAAGCCAAACTCGGGTAGAACTGTAAAAAGTGTCCTGTAAGTCCATATGGGCTGGGCTTCTTCGGAAGCATGACAATTAAATTAAGAATCAATCAATCAATTATATAGTGCCTTATCCGATGTGCGTGCAGAAGTTCACGAAAATTGCATGCTGCGTTCATCATTTGAGGCATTCTGTTCAAAACGGAGCACTCATCCAGCCAATCTTAGACATGCAATCTGGATGGAATATGAAAAATCTGAAATACCCATTTTGTTTAAAGGAGAATTCCATGCTAGAGGGGCAGGAGGGCTGTACGGAAAAAATAAAGAAAAGCATGTAAATCTCTGCCATGCCTTCGGCCTGGCGGAGACGACAAGAGAGATTGCTAACCATTTTCATGGTTACCACAAGGGTAGATCTTCACAGCACAGCCTGTACCAGGCAGTGTGGTTTGGAACACATCTTTGCCTGACAGAAAGTAGCCTTTTTATTATAGATAAATGCTCTTTAGCTATTGTTCGTGAAAGACAAAGAATTCGTAGAACTTCCATTACAAAGATGTCTTTGGAATGGAAGAGGGGGGTATGATTGTAGAAGGCATTAACATAGCTCTTTCTCAAAGTGTTAATTTGTTTTTAACACCAGATGGGTGCCTGAATTGACCTGCTAAAAAACTCACCATCTGCTTCTCTCTATAGATTAATTTTATCGCCAAGTCATCTGCAAATGCTGCTAGCTTGACCCATGTCTGGTCAGATCAGCTGACCATGTTAAATTATATAATTATAAATATAATTAGATTTATTGATTAATTGAATACTTTATTAACAAATTGCAAACGGTACAGCAAGTACAGTGATGCAAGCAAGCCTAAAAGGGCCAGAACTGACCTGGTCTTTTGAATTGACAGTTTCTTGACCTGTCTTGCTTCCGTCCTGCAGGTATGGGATGTTATAGGTCGATCGCTAGTGGTGGATTCCGGTGAAGATGATCTGGGTCGAGGCAATCATCCCCTCTCTAAACAGACTGGAAACTCTGGGGAAAGGTGAGTCTACGGTAGAGGAGCTGTGCCACAGAAAGCCAAGTGTAAACAATTCCAAAACGTATCCGGGTTGTGCAAGGATGTTGTGATTGACAGCCTAAACCTAACCTCAGTAAAATTATACGTAAACCTAACCTTAACCCTAACCTCAGTAAAACTATGCCCGACTGTGTGTTCAGACTGATTTTGGGTTTCCGAGGCTAGACTTATTTTAAGGCCCCATTCATACTGGCAGCCAAATCCAGCCTGAATCAGATCTGTACCACATCCAGATTGGAATCCGATTTGCGGTCTCCCTAGGTGTGCTGTTTAGAAATCATGTATCCATTTGGCTAATCAGTCACATCACTGGTTTACAGGTTTGTTTTAGCATAAGCTTCGTCATTCTAGTTCCAGAAGGGGGAGAACAGAGAGTAAGAAATCAAACGGTATATAAGCATGAGAACAAAACCATATCAAGATGTATACGCATAACATAAGACCAGACCTTCTCTTAACCCTATTGTCCTGTACACATGAAGTGTTTCTAATGTGGTCCTGATGTGGTTAAAGGCCTCATTTCATAATTGGGTCAGGGTAGGGGTCGGAAACCCAAGATGTTGAAAGAGCCATTTTCGATCAAAAATAAATTCAAAATCTATCTGGAGCCGCAAAATAATGTACTCATTATAATGTGGCTTGCCAAGCTTTATTATCTCCCCGGTTGCAACGAAACTAGCAGCAGTGGTGGAGTTTGAAGATGCAATCCACTTTTTAAAAGATTGTTTGCTCTCTTCTACTTTCTTCAGCAGTTCTGCAACAACACTCTCATTCCCAGCTGGGTGGTCAGCTGCAAGTTTAGCATGCTTTCCCTGGAAATGTCTTTCAGCGTTACTTTCTTTGTTGTTTGATAGCTTCTCACTTTAGATTAAACATACAGGCAGTCAATCTGCATTGGCCTCTGTCCACGAACTGTTAAATCCTCTGTTTTCGTCGGCCCTAGATCCACCTGTTGCAGACCCCTGGGTTAGGGTTAGGGCACTCAGTCATACTTGCTCTCTCTCTGTCCACAGACTAGCCTGTGGGATCATCGCTCGCTCGGCAGGGCTTTTCCAGAACCCCAAGCAGATCTGTGCCTGTGACGGAGTTACACTGTGGGAGGAGCGGGACCGACCCATAGCTGGGAAGGGTCGGAGCAAGGCCAGCACGGAGACGCCCTCAGCGAACCTCTGAACACCGGGAGACCAGCGATTTCTTGGCATTTGTGGCTGAAAATGTCACATTAAACACTTAAAAGACCAGTCAGTGATACACACATAAACAAATCTCCATCACCATTGATAGAATATAGCAGTGCATGGAGACTTGTTTTTATTCTCCAGGTGATTGATAGATGGCCAACAGATACAAGAAACCATATTTGGGGCTGTATTCAGGTTTGTTTATATCGGTAATGTTTAAACATTAGATCATAATAGACCTATATTTATATGTACTTGAAGTATAAATCCTGGATTGGACCAGGTGGGAGGATGACGAGGGAGAATGACAGGGAGAGGAACACTGAAGAGGGATTGCCACTGAGGAAGAAGAGATAGATGAAGAAATGACCAAAGAAAAGTGGCCTTATTTCCCATAATGCTTTAGCTCTTATAAAGTGACATGAATTTGATCACACACTCAGCTTGCCTTTTGTGTACTATTTCAAAAGCACTAAATCATAACCATTCAAACCAGAGAGTACATACTTTGATCCCGCAATATTATATACTCTATGCTATGGTTTGAACTAGAGGTCGTCCGATGTACAGTATCTTGCCAATATTTTCCATTTGTTCCCTATTTGAATCTGCGCTCTGGATGCCAATATGGATGCCAATATTCATCAACACTGTTGATGAATCTTCCAGTGTAATTAATACTGTATATATTTTGAATGCATAAAAAATACAATTTCAAGCACTACTCTTCAATAGTACTTAAAGTGTTTGAAATGTAAAATAGGTTAAACAATCATGCCTGACTGGAATGATATAGGTACAGTGAAATTAAGCGCCTAAAGTTTGTTCTGTTAAAAATATGATTCATCTTTCAGAGAAAATAAAAATCAAGTTGATATTGGTTTGTCAGCCTTCCAGTTCTCCCAAATATTGTAATTGGTATTGACCATGACAAATCCATATTTGGTGACCTCTAGTTTGAACTATGCGGGTGAAGGTCAGTGAATTCACAAAATGAAATAATAAAAATAACTCTAGAAAAATAACTTTTTACTTTCCGTCGTGTACCATTTCCAGAACTGACTGAAACGTCAGCAAACCCACTGAACTGCAGGAATTCCCTGCATCATGTGTTGACTTCTTCGACTAAAACATGACGAAAAATGTTCGACTACTTTTTTTTCCAATAATGAACACTTCATAAAAACTAAGCTATGATGACTAAATATATTGCTAATTTCTTCAACAAATAAAAAATACATTAAAATGTTAAGGAGGGACTAGGCAGAAGAGATCCAGTAGAACTAAAAGATTAGAGTAATTTTATGTTCGGTTGCATGCGGCAGGTGTCATGTTCCGAAAATAGATGATCTACAAGCGATGTGTTGTGTTCGGCATGCAGCCATCGTGGCCCGCTATTAAATGCAGCCTACATTTTTATACATAACTATATATTTGGTAAACTAAAATGCATCATTTCAGATGACTAAAATTAGACTAAATGGATTTTCTTCTTCAAAAGACTGACTAAAAGTAAATCAAAAGTTGCTGTCACAATCAACACTGCCCTGCATCAAGTGTGTTCATTTTGAATCCATAAGGTGGTGTGAGTGACTTGGGTAAATGAGGGCACTGAGGGGGAGGGAGCATTGAATTCCAGCTCAATTATGAGAGAGGGGGGAGTGTTCAGCTGTCTGTCATGGTGCAGAAGGATAGAATTCCCTTGCCTTTGCCACTTTAATAGAACTACAGAATGCAGGTGACAGGTTATATTAACAACTACAACCTTGAGTTGTATTGTCTATTTGTAAACCTAACCTTGCTGACAGACAGTTGTTGATTTTTAAGATATATTTCTACTTTAGCAAGAGATCGATATTGTCACGTGTATTGTGTGGATATTTTGTTGCATAACGTTTTGCATTTATAAACGAGATTTGCATTTATATCATATGTGCCATCTCCTTGTGAGAGCTATTGAATTTTCATGTGATGTTAATGTCAATGATGTGTTTAAGGCTGACAATTGATATTTAATAAATATCTAGACACTTGTGCTTTGTATTTAGGATTTTGAGAAGAAAAAAGAGGGGTTTAATTACTTTTCCATTCCATATCGCTACACTTGATAAATGTATGTGTGGGTTTGTTCAAATATAATGTCCATGTATTTGCTATATGATCACTGTTTACTTTATATCCATAATAAATGTTTCCCTTACAAAAAAACCTGCTCTAGCCACATGTTTCACACATATGTTGACTGACTGTCAGCTCAAACCCACAATGTAATGCTTTGTTTTCAGGGAGCCCCTTCTGTCCGTAACTAAATGATAGTTGGGAACAAAATGGTTCGATTTGTACACTCAGACATACATGCATACAGTACATACATTGACTCTGAGAATGTTACTTTAACAGGGGTCTGTGTGGCCTAATGCAGATCAAACTGGGACCTTGAAGACTGGAAAAGACCGCTCTATAGGCTAACTATTAAAGATGCTGTAAGACAGTGATACTCAACCTCAGGCCCGCGGGCCACATCAGGCCCGCGGGACCATTATGACTGGCCCATAACAATTTATTTTCTGTTAACCAACTTGCTGGCTGGCAGGCAGGCAGACAGCTACTCATAGACAGGCAGACAGACAGACAGCTACTCATGGAGAATTGGACAGGCAGGCAGTCAGACAGCTACTCATAGACAGGCAGACAGACAGCTACTCATGGAGAATTGGACAGGCAGGCAGACAGCTACTCATGGACAATTGGACAGGCAGGAAGGCAGACAGCTACTCATAGACAGACAGACAGCTACTCATGGACAATTGGACAGGCAGGAAGGCAGACAGCTACTCATAGACAGACAGACAGCTATCATAGACAATTGGGCAGGCAGGCAGACAGCTACTCATAGACAGACAGACAGCTACCCATGGACAATTGGACAGGCAGGAAGGCAGACAGCTACTCATAGACAGACAGACAGCTATCATAGACAATTGGGCAGGCAGGCAGACAGCTACTCATAGACAGACAGACAGCTACCCATGGACAATTGGACAGGCAGGAAGGCAGACAGCTACTCATAGATAGACAGGCAGACAGACAGCTACTCATGGACAATTAGGCAGGCAGGCAGACAGCTACTCATAGACAGGCAGACAGACAGCTACTCATGGACAATTAGGCAGGCAGGCAGACAGCTACTCAGACAGGCAGACAGACAGCTACTCATGGACAATTGGACAGGCAGGCAGGCAGACAGACAGCTACTCATAGACAGGCAGGCAGACAGCTACTCATAGACAGGCAGACAGTAAGACAGCTACTCATTGACAGACAGACAAATAACTACTCATGCACAGACAGACAGGCAGGCAGGCAGGCAGGCAGGCATGCAGGCAAAGAGCTACTCATGTTATGTTATTATGTTATTATAACAGCTACTCATGTTATGTGCAATAATTTGTGCAGTTATGGAAACAGCTCTTTGTGTTTATGCAAGAAAATGTAACACATTTATTTATTTACATATTGTGTGCATGCACATTGTACTTTGATACATTTTGCGAAAATAAAGCAATTGAAAGAGAGAAGTTATCAAGTATCATTAATGTCGTAATTTTATCTACTGGCCCCTGGCCCCTTGCCATTTTTGTAATGTGGCCCACAGGTAAATCTATTTGAGTATCCCTGCTGTAAGACACTTGATTTCATTTAGGATGAATTTGAAAATACCCATGTATTTTCCAGTGGTACAGGATGATTTGACAGTGTTCCCGTTCCAAATGTCTTTTTCCTGATTGGACAAAATTGGTAGCCCGACCTGAAATGTTATTTTCTTTTAAACTAAAGTGCTGGAGAGATGGGGAGAGTCCCCTCCCCTGTTATTGATTGAACAAACACTATTATTATAGCAATTTTTGATTTACAATAATAATATTATAGAGAGGATTTATTTTAACACTTATTCCAACAAAGAAAAATCCCACCTGTGTGAAGTGAGTGGCGGCTCTTATAATCATACATCATACATAGGAGGGGCCTCAAAAATATCACACCACCACCTTTAACACAAGTAGGTGCATGAGCTTTCATTTTTCTTAACCCATGTGACTGTGGCTATAACCTGTTCCTAGGTTTATTGAGGATTCAGCATCCTGTGTGTGTGTGTGTGTGTGTGTGTGTGTGTGTGTGTGTGTGTGTGTGTGGGACCCTGCGGGAGGGGCCTCCCCCCCACTCACCCACCACCCCTCTTCACTAGAATGAATGCCCGACATTCTCTCAAACGGAAGCAGGCGCTACCATTTTGAAACACAGCACCGCTTAGGTAAGACTGGTCCATTTGTTTTTGTCTCTCTCTCTCTTTCTGTGATATTATTGTTATATAAGTAGTCGAGGCTACTAAAACAACACGTCGAATGAGCACCGGGACGTTAGGTATTCCCGGGGCCAGGGTGTTTGTTGTAGCGTGGATCATGGGTGTATTATATTTTATATTTTTAGTATGATTTATTATGTGTGGTTCTTCCGAGAAGAGAGCACGGTGGTGGTGGTGTTGCAGTCTATTCATTCCTGTGCGGAAAAGAAAAAAAACGTTTCGGTTTGCTTCCTTTGTATCGATTCCACGCGTTGATCGCTTATACGGTTGTTTTTTTATTATTTGTATTATTACCGAACAGGGAAACATTGTATTTATTACGGTCTGGTGTGTAATAATGTTTTTATTCGCCGTGTAAACCATTAACAGACTGAGACTAGTCCCCACCTCCCCTCCTCATATCAGGCGCTTGTTTTGTTTGTCCGATCCGACCATTTGAAGCAGAGAAAATCAAGCATCTACGTCTTTCCCTCCCTGATCGGCCATTCATAATCACGAGACATAATAGAGATAATCTGCCATTAAATTAGCCCAACTTTGCGATTTCCTCCTTTTTTATGCATGAATGAATAGAGACATGTGTTTACTCAAGCTCAGTGCTTCGTCATCAGAAAGGAGAGCAGCCTTGCTTTGATGCCTCCCTCGGATGAACCCTGCATATTATACTTTGAATTGCAGCAGGCCAGCAGCCATATACTATAGACCAGTGGTTTTCAACCCTTTTCATACCGAGGTCCATTATTTATTGGGTAAGCCACAATTCCACGTTCTATTGACGTTGCTACCATTAGGAGAGATAACATGGCAAACGTTGAATTGTGTAGACTTCTTGTAAATTAAGTAATGCAGATGTTTTAACAAGAATGTAACTTTTGAGAGCGTAAAATTAATCCGGTCCATTTGGATTCATTTAACACTCAGACTCTCAAGAGTTAAAGATCTTCTATAAGGGTCCATTTGGTTACCAACTCTCTATCATTTAGGTGGGGACCACCTGGAACCCGCTCAAGGCCCACTGGTTGAAATCCACTGATACTGACTATACTATAGGCAGGTGGATCTAATTGAAAGGAGTAAATTAAGGACCTCTAGTATGGTATTCTTTACGCTCACGGACCCCGCAAAACATCTGAGTGTACCAATGAAATGGAACCAAAATGGTTACAGACCCGTATGGGTCTGTTAACTACCATTTAATTTAGCTGGGGGGACCCCCTCGAACAGCCTTAAGGGTTTTTCTCACAATCGGCCGAAACCGATCTTGTGCGTTTCCCAAATGATTATATGTCCGATCTGTTCTTGTGTGTGGGTCGGAAGGGAATGTTTAGGCTAAGGCCTGTCACAAAGATGCAAATCGATATTATACTATAATCTGATTGACTTTATTTTAATTTGATTAAGATATTTTTGGGCTTTTTCTGTCTTTTATATTGGATAGTACAGTTACTACAGTATTGTGACAGGAAAATGGGAGAGAGATGGGGGGTGACACGCGGCAAAGGTCACCGGGATCGGGAGTCGAACCCTCTACAGTACACGCCATCAGGCTGGCTTAGCAGCCTATAGGTGCCCGGCCCGCTACACTGATTGACTTTTAATGCTATTAAAGATCTGTTTCTCGGGTAAAAATTGATCGGGTAAAAAAACCGATCGAGTCATTTGGAGTGAAAATCGTCCGATTTTAAATCTGTGGCCCAATAGGCGGTGTGCTCCAAGCAAACGACTAGCTGCTGCTGACGCCTGGCGGTCATAAATAAACATGAAACAACCAAGTTTCTATCAATAGAATCCTGCAGAAGTCCGAACTGTGCTGCATCATGTTGTTTGCTGACCTGTAGTACCCCTGTCCCCTGCCCTGTCTGTCCCTTAACCAGAAAATAGACACGTATGGCATTCTTTGGTGTCACGTTCCACTTATTTTACTATTTTACCCCTTTGGATTTACTGCCAGCCGCTTTAGGACGACGTCAAAAGTAAATGGGGAGAAAGGAAAAGAAAGAAAAGGTGTTGGCCAACCTGTTTGAGAGTGGATTGAAGTTTGACCTGCAGGAACAGGCAGTGAACTTAATACAGGAGGTATCGGCGGTGAAAGGGTTGCCTTTGTTGTTGTCGTCATCGACACATTGTCGTCATGGGAACCGATAAAGGCCTGCGGTGTTCTGTGAGCGACTAGCGTATGACTAATTATTACTTAAGTGTTACACAGTGTGAGATTAGTTACTTCTCTCACGGTCAGGAACCCACTGTTCAAACTCTGCAGTCTGTTCCTTATCGTGGCCCGATAACATTGTTGTGTATGCATGGTGAAACTGGCGGCCTGGGGGCCACATGTGGCCCCACACCTTCACTTAATGTGGCCCTCAGGTTAATATCGGAATACTGATATTTTATTGATTTAAGCTGTTACAATTCCAAACATGACCCGCTTTAATTACATAGTCTAAATTAGTAGCTTAATGAGTAGTATTATTTTTTTTTTTAATATGTCCAATGTATTTGTATTTAGTTCATAAAGTTAACATGACTATAATTTAAGGCATTTGGAATTCAATAAAAATGTTACTTCAGGATTTCAATTCAAAAATAGGATGCAAAAATACAAGCTCAACGCATTTGTAGATCGGCTATTTTTGCTACGACAGTAATAATGCAATGTGGCCCTCTGGAGTGACTGTGTAAATATAGTGGCCCTCTCCATCGACAAAGTTGCTCACCCCTGCCGTGTATAAGATTCCTAAACAAAAGCAACCTGGGCTCGCAACTCACTTTGTAATGCTAGTCCAGGTAAATGTATTCACAATCACAGCAGGACATGCAATGTTTCAATTCACTTTGTAATGCGACCAGGTAAATGTATTCACAATTAGCACTGCAGGCAGGACAATGAGGACATACAACGTTTCCACCCATATTGGTCTTGAGTTTTGAGCCCTTGCTTTTGTTCATATCTGTTAGATCAACAGTTTGGCTCAGCAGTGCACCAAGATCGGAGGATGTGCGCTGTTTTATCTTATCCTATAAGATCCCTACCCTAAGTGAAAGTACCTTTGTCTTATGTCTTGGCTAAGTTAATCATCGGGCCATCGCTTCGTTATCTCTGAGATGGTTTTTGGCATATCGAGCTCTGCGATAATCTAATCTGTCTTAATCTGAGTGGGGTTTATCATAGTCAGAGTAACAGGTGTGCGTCGCTATTGTATGTTCAGTATATTGTGTGAACTGAACATACAATAGCTGGATTGCCAGATTACGAGTCGCATCCAATCTGCTGCACAAAATCAAATTGACTATTGCAGTTTGTAATTGACAACAGGCCGTAGTTGTTTACTTGTTTTTGTAATATCCGCGTGGTGAAAGCTGGACAACTTGTCCCTGTGCTCTTGAGTGAAGTAACCACCACTCAGCCATGTGTCATGAAATAGAGAACACATTTCATTTCATTCAGATAGAACCACTCCTAGTTGTTGGCAGCACATTATATGGAAAAGTATGGGCTGTCCACAATATTGGCTGTCCACAACATAACTAACTGTATTATGCCTCAAATCGATCCTCAGCATTCCCATTCAGACACGGAAAACAAAACGCAAAATCTTTTTGGTCAATATTATGTTATCCAGCACTATCCCACCCCCCCCCCCCCCCCCCCACCAGACAAGAGACTACCGTGCAGCCAAAGGTTCATCTTTGTCTGACTCTGAGGCCAGTCATTGTGTCAGATATGTCGGTTATTGTCCAACTGAGCAGTGCGTCTCCTTGGTCCATCATATCTAACTGAACTCTGCCTCACATCTCATTCCTCACTCCCGTGCCGCACACTGAAGCAGCATGCCATGAGATTGTTTTTGCTGAATAGGGTGAAATCGGAATGCATTAACTGGCATTGATAAGCATCATACTTTATCTTTAATGGCTACTCTGGGCTGGGGCCAAGAGGGAAGTATTCAGTGCTTCTATTGTGCAGCTTCCTGGAATGATTGTAAGTTAACGACATGGCTGTGAAGCAGGGCATTGCTATTGAAATGTACTGTCGTCCCTGGTTTGACATTGTAGACAAAATAAGATACTGGCTTCTGCTCATTCTAGCTCAATGGGATAGTTCCAATGTTTGGAACTATAGCCCATAGGCGCCCGCTTTGCGGCGAGAGATCAAAGCGTGTCGCCGCCACTCTCTTACTAGATTACTCTGGATCAGGGTATGGTGCTGCTTTAGCCAATAGGAAGTGTGACCTCAAACTTTGAAAGCGGGTATCGGTTCAGGAGCCACAAGATGATATATATACGTTGTCATGCCATGTACCATTTTGTGATTTTGTTTTCTAGCTGGGGTCGCACTTGGAAAGATTCGGCTTTTGGTGACTAGTTTTAGAATTTTGGCGTGGTGTTAGGTATGGGTATAATGATTTCAAAAAGCTGTGCAAACGTATTGGGAGCGCCCCCTAGTGGTCTGTTTACACAGACTCAAATATTAGACACGTATAGGTATGGTTGAAAACCAAAATAATTGATATAAGAGATTTTACAATGGATTCTGTTACTATTGGGTGTGCTAAATAACATACTAAAATGTTATGACCATACCTAACAGCATGCCAAAATTCAAAAAGCAGTTACCGAGTGCATAATTATTATTTTTTTTTTACGTGATGCTGCCGGGAGCTAAAATGCCTATAAACTGTGATTAATGTAAAGAAGAGAAATGTTGCACTTGGTAATTGCTCTTTGAATGTTGGCATGCTGTTGGGTATGGTCATAAGGTTTGGAATGAAACAGGCATTTTAAGCTCCCGGCAGCCATCAACGCGTGGACGCCATCTTGAAAACGATGCCTTTCAAGTTGTTCAACACCATGCCAAATTCAAAAAGTAGTTACGAAATGCATAATTGTTATGATTTTTTACATATTAAATCCCAGTTTATAGGCATTTTAGCTCATTTTAGCCACTGTGGACGCCATCTTGAAAAAGATGCCTTTCTGGTTGTTTGATTTTCCTAAAATCTTAGTATGTTTTTAGCACACCCAATAGTAACAGAATCCATTGAAAAATCTAGTCCGACGCCAGCTATTTTAGGATCTACTGGCCAAGGATGAGAGCACACACTGGGGCTGAGCGATATTGTGGACAAAATCTAATTTCGCAATATTTTGACCAAATGCCTTTAGTTTAGTTTATTTGAACATCTTCACAGAACAGAATCAAGTACAAAGTTTACATCAGCAAATAAATAAACAGAAACAGCTCCGTGAAGGTGTCAGATCAAATGGCATAGGCTGAAGCTAAAATCTTATAAGTGCCCATCCTTCAACAGCATATATTGAATTGAATTATCCATTAAGTCATTAATTGATACGTTTTGATAACCTTAGTTATCGTTCGATCGACCAGTTAGTTGATAAGCGCAGTTTTTGCTTTTTTATTTTATTTTATTTATCTGAGAATCTTAATTTCCCTCAATGTCTAACATAAAAATCTACACTTTACTGATATACAGAAAGAATACAAAAGGCATATTATATTCCTTAATCAAATATTCATTTGACCATTTGTGATACAGGTCCAGGCAATGAATGGCATCTTTGTATGGAGGAATAAAATTTAATGAAAAGTGCACTTTCTTGTCTTGCAAAAGCAGAGACGTTTCTGTGGCTACCAAGGTGGGAGGGGACCTTTCTTTTTACCGACCCACATGTGTGTTCTTCGGCTGCGTGCACTTGCAGCCAGACATCACAGAAACCCACCCAATGATAGAACTGCAGAATCTTCCATTAATTATTAACTGTTTAATTGATTAATTTCTTAACGGCTGGAAATGGATTAGCTAAGATAAGCCTCACAGCGTAGCCCAACTCACACAGCAGTCTGCACACTCATTAATCATCTCTTGTCTGTCGTTCCTCCAGCAGCGCCATGGACAAGAGCCACACGGTGAAGCTCTTCGTGGGCAACCTGGCCTTGGACACCACCCAGGAGGAGCTGTCGGCCATCTTTGAGTCCTACGGCCAGGTGGTGAGTTGCAGCGTGCTGCGGCAGTTCGCCTTCGTGCACCTGCAGGGCGAGGGCGCCGCCGAGCGTGCCATCCGCGAGCTCAATGGGCGCGAGTTCCGCGGCCGCAACCTGGTGGTGGAGGAGTCGCGGGGCCGGCCGCTGCACTCCACCAAGGTGTTTGTGGGCAACCTGAGTGGCATGTGCACCACCGAAGACCTCCAGGAGCTGTTCCAGACGTTCGGGAAAGTTCTGGAATGTGACAAGGTCAAAGGTGAGCCACTGGGAGAGGGGTGGGTGGTCATGTTTTAAATTGTTTTAAAGATGGAGTGCCGTGAATTTTATGGAGGAAGATTTATTTTTCTTAAAATCTTTTAAAAATGACATTGTTATGTGGACACGCCCATCAGTTCATTAAGTATTCCTGGTTTGCCTGATGGGTGTTGATCCATCTGAACTGAAAACGCACCCACAGCTGTGGTTGTATGATAAAGGGGGAGGGGTTAGGGGAGGGGATGATATTGTGACTATATCACAGTTTTTTAAATTTATTGGCAGGTTTGACTGTCAAGGTTTCAGTCTCCAGGAAGAAATCCTAAATACAAAGGGAAGACATCATTGCACATAACAACCACACCAAGGGGTCTAATGAAGTACTGTCACCTCATAAACATACACGAAAAAAAACAAAAGCACGGCACACCATCTTTAAAATTTGTGATCGTTGTAAAGTTTAAAGTTTAATGTTATGTTGCGTTCAACACGGGCAGATGAAATGATGCAGTCTACCATTCATTGATATGATATAGTATGACATAGTACTTTATTGTCAGTTCACACTGTAATCTGTCTTGCGACCCAGCAGCCAAGTATGCAGAACACATATAAACACATTTGACATAACACAAAGAACAAGACAAATTACATACATAAAGACATGAAGACAAGAGCAATATCCACCACTCTGATTACCCCATGGCTACTACAACTCCTGATTAGGCCTCAAAGTCGACTGGTGGACAAAGGACCTCTTTAGTCTGACCTTATTGTATGCTGGTACACCATATCTCCTTCCTGAAGGTAGCGACCTATACTCCCCATACAACACATGCTTAGTATTAGAGTTGATATTCCTTGCTAACCATTGTCAATTGAAGCCAGCGACGGGAAGCTACGAAGCAGCTACTATGACGCGCTGTGAAGCTGCCGCAAATTTAGCTGTGATGTGTTTTTGAACTCTCATCGTTTCTGCATCTGCCCGTCTGAACGCACAATTACACTTCAAAATCACGTCACTCTGCCTTGTAGCGTGTCCACCATGACCATACAAACCTTCTAGAGCGCCGTGTGGCGTGTTCACCAAAGAGCTACGGAGGGACTAAAGCCCACCACACACCGGCTGCGTCCGCCGCGCGCCATTATTTTCAATGAACCTATTCGAACACCGGCTCCGTGCGTCGCCTGGCGCGCCGATAGAACACAGTTCTATTTTCCAGGCGGCGCCGCGCCGCGTCGCGCCGCAGACGGTCGCAGACGGTGTGTGATGGGCTTAATTAACACGCCCTTGAGCTGAGAGCGGAAAAACTAATTTATGATGTCCCCAGGTGACGTCTTTTGATCTGAATGAAATCCCTATAGTCTCTTCTTAGGCATCACTTGGTGCAGAGAGTTAATGATGCCATGCAGACACGAAAGCAAAGAAATATTGCGTGTGGTTATTATGAATACCAAACGACTCGCCCCTTTACCAACTCTCCCCCGCGATTTCTTTTTTAATGTACTTTTTTAATGACTGTTAATTTAGTATTTCCCTCCCTCTCTGAAATCTGAAATTATCTTGTATACAGATTTATTTGATTGTATAGTAGTCGATCTCTATACTATCTCTATGCATTTTAGAAAGAACAACATGACACAGAGACGGTGACTGCTTAATTAAGTTAATTTCGTTTTATTAATCACATTTATTCCATGTAGCCTATGTTTTGTAATGGCATCATCATGCTATTATGCCCATGGATTACAGAGTGAACTTAACAATTATAAATTAATATGATGATACCTTTTAAATAATCACCAATATGAATTATGTTTGTTATTTACAGCTAGGTCGAGTAGTGGGGCGAGATGGAAAAGGGGCGACCGTACCTGTTACCGTTATTATCATAATATGGCAGAGATATGTACGTGTATTGAGGTCAGGAGTGTGTCTATAACTGTCCTACATCAGCTTTATAGCTTCAGCATGTGATATGTGATACAGTGGTCTAGAGTTCTCGCAGCCCAGATGCAGCCACACTGAGATAATCTAAGGACATGAAGGCATTCAGAGGAAAGACAAACGCAAAGATTAATGCCGTGGGATTTTCTCTGTCTACTTACTGTCTGTTTCTGTAGCTGTGATATTACCGGTAATTGAAAACACGGATCTGAAAATTAATAGTCCTAGCCTTTGGGGACACAATTTGATGCTGTGTCCCCTTGATTAATGCACGCCACACTGGTAAATGCACTTTTTGTCTTATTTATGATTCCATGAAGATCACAGTTAGATATACTGTATACCTGTAAATGCTGCTCAAATATAAACAGGGTAATTCATTTGTTGTTTTCTTTTTTTCCTAATGACTGGTCCAATTATTGTTGTTATTGTTCAGTGGATAAATATTATGGACCCCTGACTCCTGTTGGATATCTATCCAAACAGGAGTTCACTTGCATTCACAATCTATCTAGCTGTCAAACAACAGACTAGTGGGAATGAAGGAATATCCAGCACACCAGAAATGTCCTTTTCACATGGTTTATTTACCTGTGACGCGTCCTGATGGGACCTTCCTCGGCGCTGTCGCTGACATTTCTTGTGTCCTGGCTATTCCTTCACTCCCATTTGTACCTCTGAGCTTTGCACCTGTAGAGTGTCACAGTTCCGCCACCTTTCATGACAACGAGAGACCCGGAAAATAATTCCCTGTTCATTTTCCTCATAGAAATTTCAAAAAGTATTTATTTAAAGACGTTTACGCTTTGGACAAAGTCAACTCGAGTTGTGACAAATCATGACAATAAACACAATGTTTTGGGCCCATCAGATAATTAGAAAGAAGAAAAAAAGGCAGGTTACAACACCTTTTGTTTCTTCTAACTATTTATTTGATCGGCCCAAAACATTGTTTATGCACCATGATTTGTCACAACTCCAGTTGGCTTTGTCTGTGGCGTAAACGTCTTTAAATAAATACTTTTTGAAAAGTCTTTGAGGAAAATGAACAGGGAATTATTTTCCTTGTCTCTCGTCGTCATGAAAGGCGGCGGGACTGCAACGCTCTATAAGACCAGTCATCTAATTTAGAGTGTTGCAGGTTTTCTGCTTTTGCAGTTTATCTCTTTCAAACAATAGACTAGACCTGGATTTAGCCCTTCGCCAAGTCCCCCCCCCAACCCACCCTTGTCCAATAGGCACGTTAGCAGCGAGGAGACGGGGCAAGCTGTCCTCCCCCATTGAGATGCATTTTAAAACACTTTTCGTGCCGGCATGTTTTCGGGCACCTCGGTAGACCTTTCCAGGCAAAAGCTACAAAATGACGTAATTTCGCGGGTCCTTCGTCGGCCATTTTAAAACCGTAAGTAAGAATGCAACCTGTCCGTAGCTCGATCGGGTCCCTAATTAACTAGCATGCGAGACGGTGATGTGCTAGCCTTTTAGTGGCATCCTAAATTCATACTTTTTCTCATGTCACCAAATCTGAGGGTCAATACCGAGATGAACCCCGCTAAAGATCACGGCCAGTATGGGATTCTATGGAGCACGGATTATCATTATTTTCGTCTTTTTGTGTTCTCGGTCCGTAAGGCGTAAGTACAGTATGACTGTTAAACGTTAAAACGCGGGGATGGCATAAAAGTGAGGGGTTTTCTTAACAGTGTTTTGACGTTTATGGCTCGATTTGTGTTAAATGACGGGAGTTCTCCATATAAATAATGGATCATTTCAGTAGCAAAACCTTCAAAATGTATTCTAAATCTAGTCAACCAGACCTGCAGTAGGCTATGCACTGGGCAAATGTGCATGACATATTTCAATAAACTAGAAATACGAGGAAATTACAGAGGGAGAAACGGTATCCAACAATCACCTTTTAACGACGGGAGTTTTCATGTTGTCATTAGTATTATTGCCATCACCTGGGTGGGTCAGTCGTGTAACTTTCCCGACGTTAAGCTGTTTATGTGTTCAACCACACAGCCATGCAAAATATCATTGACAGCTATGAGGTGACGAAAGCTTGCGGTTGCTAAACTATATGGATTGACATTGGACAATCGCTTTTTTTGCGGTGGGGGTTTAGCGAAAGGCTAATTAATCTAGAGAGTACAACAGGGACCTTTGTTGCCTTCTGTGGGCACGTGCCATTCTAACCGATGTCCCTGCACTCAATGACAGCCAGGAGTTCTTCCTCTGCAGGCTATGCCTTCGTTCACATGGAGAACAAGGAGGACGCGCTCCAGGCAATCGAGGCACTGCACGGCACCTCCTTCAAGGGCCGCCCCCTCTCCGTGGAGCTGTCCAAGGTGCAGCCCAGCAAGCAGACGCCCACGGGCAAGATCCCCTGCGTTAGCTGCGGCAAGCAGGGCCACTACGCCGGCGAGTGCCCCGCGGGGAAGTCCTCGCTGGAGCAGTACCAGAGCCAGGCGGCCGTGCTGGCGGCGGCGGCGGCGGCAGCCGCGGGCCTGCCCCTGCAGGTGCAGCAGAGCGTGCATAACTCGGTCTACAACACGTCCACGTTCGACCCAACGTACGCCGCCCTCACGGGACTCACGGCCGGCACGCGGGGCGACGGCGCCGGCAACGCCGTGAACCCAGCGGTGTACGGCGCCCTGGCCAGCCAGGTGTACGGCGCCAACGTGGCCAACCAGCTCTACGGGACGGCGGTGGTGGGCGGCGGCGGCGGCGGCCACCACAGCCACCAGGCCTCGCTGACGTCGGGAGCCACGCAGATCTCGCAGATGACGCAGATGTCGCAGATCTCCCAGATGTCCCAGATGTCGCAGATGTCGCAGATGTCACAGATGTACAGCTCCATGGCCGCCGCGGGCCCCAACATCTACGGCCAGATGGCGGCGGCCGCCAGCCCCGCGGCCGCCGCGGCCTACAGCACGCCCAGCTACACGCACGTCATGGCCAACCACCACGGCCACCCGGTGTACTTCGCGGCGGCGCCGGGCCTGGAGATGCAGGCGGCGGTCAACCCCGCCTACAGCGTGTCGCCGGCCATCTACGGCGCCGCCGCGCCCCAATACACACACATGGGCGGCCTGAGCGCCCACACGGACCCCACCACGGCGCTCTTCGAGGCGGCGCGCCAGGCGCACTACTTCGCCCAGGGGCAGCAGGTGCTGGCCGAGCAGCAGGCGGTGGCCCACGCGGCCGCCGTCAAGTCCGGGGGCGGCGGGGAGCGGGACCGCAGCCCGCTGCGGAGGGCCTCGGCCGCCGTCGGGCCCCCGCTGCTGCCCGACCCCATGATGAAGCCCTTCATCTACCAGAGGGCCAAGCCCCGGAGGCCCCTGCTGCCCACGCCGGCCGGCCGCGCGGCCGAGGAGGCGGCGGAGGCGGCGGAGGACCCCATGGCCAGGTAAGGGTCATCATCATCATTCATTGGCTCTGAAACTTCTCATGTCAAGGACCCCAGGTCGACATAATACGATTTTAGTCGACTGAATCTACAGTTGATTTAGTCGAACTAAATGTATTTTGGCGGGCCTTGATGCCGTCGTAATGACTACAAGCTCACAACGCGCGACGCGAGCTTGTAGATCGGCTATTTTCACCATGCAACTAATTGTAAAATGACTTATACTGGATCTCTTGTCCACTAGTCCCTTCCTTAACATTTTAGTCTAGTTTTAATTTGTTGACGAAATTGTCAGTATATTTTGTCTTAGTTTTAGTCATCATAGCTTCGTTTTTTATTTAGTTTCCATTTCGTTTTCGTCAGTGGAAAAGGTAGTCGACGAACAATTTTTCGTCTTAGTTTTAGTCGACGAAATCACACTGCTGCATTGCCGCCTAGGGCATTCACCTCTAGTCATTTGACTAGTTGCCTAGTTTACTAGTCGACTAGTGAACTGGAAATAAATATTTGTACATTTAAAAACATTGTACATTGGTGACTATAATCTACCTGATCTTGAGGCCTACAAAATCGAGAAAAAAACCAAGGTCGACTAGTGGATTTACTAGTCGACTAGTTGAATAGTCGACTAGTTGCTTAAAGCCCTACATTGCCCTATACCTAAAACCCCCCATCTTGTCTGTCCACCTCGTCCTTCAACGCCCCCTATCCCCTCCCCCAGGTACTACGCCGAGTACTACCAGCAGCTGCAGCAGTACCCTCAGTTCCAGTACGCCTACCCGCCGCCCAGCGCCATGGCGGCGCTGCCAGGCATGCCCGGGATGCCCACCATGTCCGCCATCCCCGCCCAGTCCGTGGCCACGCTGGACCACGCCCTCCGGCCGGTGGCGGCGGTCGCGGCCGCCATGGCCGCCGCCCCCAGAGTGTATGAGCCGCCGTTGCCGCCGGCGCCCGCGCGCAAGGAGGCAATCCTCCGCCGCCCCGAACTCTCCCTTCACACGCCTGAGCCCCCCTTCCGATAGTCGCACTATATACACAACTCTTCCTCTTGCTCCCTCCTCCTCTTCCTCCTCCTCCCCTTCAAAAAAAAGGCCCCCGAACCTTTTCTCCCACGCCCTCCCCCCTCCTCCCCCCCACCCCCCTTCTGACCACCCCACAGCGGCTGTATGTGTGTAAGCGCGTGTGTGCATAGGGGGAGTTCTATGTTTGTTTTTCGCGGGCGGGGCGGGGCGGGGGGGGGGTTTGATATTGTGGCACTGCTCCCGTGGTTTAACCCTGCTTCAGGAGGGACTTGAACCGGCGCCAACCTTGGCCCTGGTTTAGTGGTGCACGCGCGGCGCAGCTTACAGAAAGGGACGAGCAGCTCTCATCTGTCGTATGGGCATTCTTAGCACATTTCAGTCTCTCCTCCTTTCTTTTCTTTTTTTGATTAATTGTGCCAGTCCGGTCTCAACTCCTGTGCCAGTATTTTTGACTGATCAAGTCAGTTATTCCATTATGAACTTTTTTTATTTCTGAGATTCAAGTATGATTTTGTTTTGTTTTTCTTCCCAAGGCCAAGCCTATAATTAACCAACCATTGGTGTTTTAATCAAACCAATCAGCCATGCTCCTGTAAAGCCTCAACGATCAAATCAGGGCAGCTATTACTTTGAAAACCCTGTTTTGCCTTATGTTGTTGGAAGTGTTTTTTTCTCTTATTTTTTGCTTTTTCTGACGCGTTTACTAATCAGATGAGATGTCAGATAAGCACATTGTAATAACCATCTGCGCTGCGCTGCGTCCGCCAGGCCCAAGGTTGGACAGAGATGGGTGGGGGTGGGGGGGTTCTTGTCTCGAATGTGATGTGAAGTTGTAGTGCGAATGTGTCGGCTCCTTAAGCTGTGATAACAATGCAGCACACAAACACTCACAACATGACACAAAAACCAGGTTATTAAGACCTGCGCTGGAGAAGAAACACAAAAAAACGAGAGAAAAAAAACGTAAAGCACACGCTGGCGTACTGTAATGTATGTTTAGACGCCCCAAAGTCCCTTCCCTCTTCTCTCCTCTCTACTGTAATTATATAGCACTGAAAGACACTGCTTCACCTCTCTCCCTCTCTCTTTTTAATTGCACCTGCCTACCTCTGATCATACAGATTTTTAGTGGGAGAAATTACAGGCCCAAAGTTTTCATTGTTCAGTGTTTGCGGTGGATAGAAGAACTCGATAAAAAGAGATTTTTTGTGTTGCCTAATCCTTAGTGTATTAACCGACATCATTTTTGTATGTAGACCGAATGACACTGCGCATTAAGCAACTAGTGAACATCTATCTCCCTTCAGTTTTTATAAAGCACACAGTCCTGTGTGCTTGTTTTCCATAGACAATTAGCGGGGGAGGGCCGGAGGGGGCATTATTTATACAATGCTATCCTCGATTGTATTCTGTTGCTCAACTCTGGTTGTGTAAAAAAAAAAAAATGACTTGCTTTGGGGGAAGTTTCACCCAGTCAGCAGTTTACCTGCCTGGAAGTCATAAAAAACAGTTTGGTGTCGGCAGTTCAGAAAGGGATGCCGCATTTTAGTGACATTTGACATCTTCTCTATGTATGTATATAAATAATCTTGACTGTACTTACAGAGGCCTTTTTTTAAAATAGCGTTTGTATCGTTTGTTTTTAATGTAGTTATGTTTTGTGCAAGTCTGCCCGGGGGGCACGATTTAATCATAAATGGTAAAACAAATAACCTCTGTGGACTTGCGAATGAGCCGTTTACGATTATCTGTATTATACTGCATCCTACCTAGAATCTATCATGTGATGATGAGCTTAACTCTGTGCCTATAAGATTTGAGTGAAGTGCATTAAGTGGAGGGATCTCCCATTTTTTTTTAAGTGCTTTTGACTAATTTTATTTTTTAATCGTGCAACGGGGTGGTTGGGGGGGAGGGGCGGGTTCATTTATATAGCGGGTGGCTCTACACACAATGTACAAAATAATAAATCATTTGAACCAAGCAGAGCTTTTTCATTGGGGTTGCACGCCTCCCATTGTTTTAGTTTTTTTTATCTTCAGAGAGATTATGAGGCATTTAAAAGACAAATCTTTAGCTGCGCCGAAAAGCATTTGCTGTGCCCTCCCCTGCCTAAACAACTTCCCTAATGAACTGCTAGTGAAAGCAGAACGCTATTGCCATTGGTACCAATGAACTGAGAGATGGTGCAGTGTCTTCCAGTCACCCATAAAGCAGTAATCCTTTTCCACGTACACACACACAAGGCCTAGGTCAAATAAGATTTGCAAAATAGGTTAAGGGTTTGTTTTTATGGTATTCATTCATGGCTCCAGATGAGTTGGGTCCTCCGCGGAAAGACAATTACGAGAGTGCCACAAAGGTTTGTCGACAGTAAGGTGTATTAAAAGCAACCTTCAAACTGTCTATAAACCTAATGGCATTCATTGAATTGTCCTATACGTGGCAAACTCCACCCCTCTGGCACTCCCAAGGCAGATGAAACAAATTGTTAATGCACTTCTTTTGCGAATAATCTTTGACCCAGGCATAC